>NC_047085.1:90390027-90701486 GCF_902459505.1 Geotrypetes seraphini
CACCTCAAACTAAATAAGAACAAAACCAAATTCCTTTGGCTAGGACCTCAACTGATCCATGCTACACTCCAAGGATTATAGTAGATGACACAGACTTTCCATTAGAAAAACAATCCCGAATCTTAGGAGTAGAAATTGATAACTACCCATCCATGAAAAGCCACGTACAATCAATAATAAAGCATTAGGTACAGAAGGTAGTGTGTGAGCTTACTGGGACAGATAGGGAAAAATGCTTGAGGACCTGAATGTAAACCACTTAGGTTATAAGTGGCATATAAATACTATAAATAAAAATAAATCTTTCCTTGTGATGAGAAAGTTAAGATCCATCAGAAAATACTTTGAAACAAAGGCTTTGTGAATTTTAGTGCAATCCCATCTTGACTAGACTACTGTAGTGTAACACTAGTTCTTTGTTCTAAAACGTTGCTATTGCATCTACAACTAGTTCAAAATGCAGCAGTAAGACTCCTACACGGATATGGAAATCGGAACACCTATAGCTCTACTATATGAAACTACATTGGCTGCCCATAATCACAAGGATCAAGTTTAAATTAGGCATCACTGCCTTTAAGATCCTGAGAGGGAATGCCCTGACTACCTAACAGAGTTGACCATCCTACTCCAGAGTGCCTCCAACAGATATTCCACCAGAAATCTTTTCCACTTAAAATTCCCAGCATACAACCATATAAAGTCTACCAGGCAAATTACCTTATCCATCCAATATTAATTAGCAAAATGCTATAACCAACTATCGCTTACACTATGATCTAGTGACCACTATCTCAGGTTCAGAAAACATTTAAAAGCATTTCTGTACCAAGACAAGGAGCTAACCCTGAAGTAACTGAAATGGTATTTGTAAACGCCCATTTCTAAACTGTGTAATGCAACTCCTGGGACATAATGATGAGCCAACGATGACCTACTTATACCTGTATATTTGTAACTATGACATAACTGTATTAATAATTGTACTTATCTACCTGTACTAGCAATCCTATTGAATGTCCATGTCAAACTATTGTAACTTCCTGGGTAACTGACCCAACCTTTTGTAATGTAATTTGACCTTGAACCGAATAGGTAAAGGCAGAATAGAAAACCCGATTAACATAATATAACATGTTAAAAGTACTCTGTGTATAAATATTCATTTCTCTTGTATTTAGAACAGGCTCAATACTAATGAAACTAGAGATGTCCTGAACTGGATGTCTCAATTCTGATTTCTAATTCATTTCTTAAAATGGAGCTGATAGGATTCTGGATTGGAGGATGTGCGGGAGGTGGAGTAGGATCAGCACTTGTGCATGTATATGATAAGAATTGCACTTATATGTATGTTTTTATAGGATAAATGCAAAAGTTATTCCTGTTATTCCAGTTGTAGGTTTGAGTGGAAGCTTTTCAGCAGCCACATTGGAGCTAATGTTGTCATTATAAAAGAATATCCCAAATCTAATATAGGGTGATAAAAACGTTTGTCAAATATTAAACAATAATGCACCTCTCCCTTAAATTATCACAATGTAACATAACATAACGTAGCATTGTACTTGTTGACCGCGTAACCATTAGTTCAACACGGTTTACAAAAAATTACTAAAGAAAATCATAATTCATGGAATGAAGAGAGTTAGTTGGTCAGGTATTTAGAAAATAAATAGGTTTCAATTGTGATCTAAAGTTTTTATAAGAGTGAGCTGCTAGCAACAAAGCTTGAAATTCTTTATCAAGAAGGGCCGCTTGGGATGCCAAAGTGTGATTGAGAAATTTTATACTTTTACAACTCTGGATTGAAGGAGAGTTAAACAAAGGATGAATTCTTCTACTATGTCTGTATGATGCCAAGGAAAATCTATTAACCATGTATAGAGGAGCTGTGGCGTAGAGACTATATGGACCATGAAATAAAGGAAGACTCCTAACATTATTCAGTACATTTTAGTCTCCTATTGTCTCATCAGTCCAGTCATTAATTATCTTCATCCAAATTATCAGTAAATTCTCTAAATCTTTTCAAATGAGAGCTCATAAGTCTCCTTTATACAGCCAGTCCATCATTTCTGACATGAAGTCATATTTCAAATCCATATCTGCTTCAGGGATCCAGATTCCTTGTTCAATATGATGTATCTTTCATGAGGTCTACACATTTTTTTTTATCCTGTTAGTCTACAAAATAAGATGGTGTGAGTGTTTTATCCAAGTTCATGTGACTTCTATCAACCAATTATACCAAGTTCATCTAACTTCTATCAACCAATTATATTTATGCATTTTAAGCTACAAATTTCAAGTCTATGTGACTTCAGTTGGCCAATTATAGTGATAGGTATGGGGGAGAACCCCTATATGAGAATAATGAAAACTATTCTAGTTCCATATTCAGTCTACTCAGGTCAACAATTATTAACTGATGTATTAAATATTGCTCACAATATTGTAATCAGAAATCACCAACTTGCTAATCAACATCAATTATTCTTCATCAAACATCTAAGACTGCATAAGAACATAACAATAGCCTTACTGGGTCAGACCAATGATCCATCAAGCCCAGTAGCTCGTTCTCACAGTGGCCAATCCAGGTCTCTAGTACCTGACCAAAACCCAAAAAGTAGCAACATTCCATGCTACCAATCCAAGCAGAGGCTTCCCCCATGTCTTAATAACAGACTATGGACATTTTCTCCAAGAATTTGTCCAAACCTTTCTTAAAACAGCTACGCTATCCACTTTTACCAGAGCTTGACTATTCTCTGAGTGAAAAAATATTTCCTCCTATTGGTTTTATAAGTATTTCCCTGCAATTTCATCGAGTGTCCCCTAGTCTTTGTAATTTTTGATGGAGTGAAAAATCAATCCAGTTGTACCCATTCTACTCCACTCAGGATTTTGTAGACTTCAATCATATCTCCCCTCAGCCATCTCTTTTCCAAGCTGAAGAGCCCTAACCTTTTTAGTCTGTACTCATATGAGAGAAGTTCCATCCCCTTTATCATCTTTGTCGCTCTTCTTTGAACCTTTTCTAGTGCCGCTATATCTTTCTTGAGATAAGGAGACCAAAATTGAACACAATACTCCAGGTGAGGTCGCACCATGGAGCGATACAGAAGCATTATAATATCTTTAGTCTTGTTAGCCATCCCTTTTTAAATAATTCCTAGCATCTTGTATGCTTTTTTGGCCACCACCGCACATTGCTGCTGTTTAAACATCCAGTGTTGCACTAAGGATGCTGATGTTTGTTTGCCTTCCCTGCCTAGGCACTCTTTTGTAAAATTATCCTCCCTATGTGTATTTATCAAATGTCCATTGCATAAGCATAAAATACACGGTTAATTGAACCTGAATGCTAGTTGGTATATGGTTGTATCATATGATCATTTTCCCTTTATTCTTTGGCTTTCTACTACATCTCTTTAAAAAAAACAAAAAACAAAAACGCACCCAATATTTTAAATTATTAGGAAATGCCTAACTATTCTTTCTTTTAATTATTCCTTGTAGTTGAGCAGAATTCTCTTTTCAAATTGTGTTGTGTTCATATGGCACACACTATTCATAATGAAAACTATTTTTACACAGGTGTGCATTGACATATAGGAGGGAATTTGAAGTGTGACAGTTTTCACATGAGTATCAAATTTAAGTAAACACCCTCACATTGCACACAACAACAGCTGATCACATGTCTCATAGTAGTCAAGTTAGCTGTATTCCAACAATAACAATGAAATGATGGCAGAGAGGGAAATGCCAAATGTAATTGAATTTGAAAGGAAACTTTGTTATGACCAGGCAGGGTTCCTAGTTTAATGGGCTTGACAGTTGCTGCTATATATTTCTCTTGCTCTGCAACTCTCTACACATCTAGTCTCCACTATCAGCTTGCAGGAAGGATGAGAAACTGCAAAGGAGATAAAATCAGGGGAAGAAGAGACTTGAGAAGCTACAGAGGAGGGAGGGGGAAGGTATGAGAGTGGTGAAGCAAACAGGAATAAGGAAAGATTTCATAGAAGTAGGGATGTAGAAGGGAAGGAAATGAGAAATGGTGTGAGAGAATGTGAAAGAAGAGGAGAGCATGGAAATTATTAGACTGAAGAGGTAGGTGAGAGAAACAGAAGAGAGAAAAAACTGAGCATAGAGGTAGGAAAAAAAAAAAAAAAGGATAAATTAGCCAAATGCCTACAACAAAAGCTGGTGATCATTTTAGAAAGATTATTTGCATTTGAGACATGCAAAGACCAACACTTAAATATTTGTTTATTAAGGTACTTACTATATGTAATGCCCTTCACAAGCCCATCAAGGTGGTTTTTACATTCAGCTACTCTGACATAGACTTCTGTTCCCATTTTAACATAGGAATTAACCATACTGGGACAAACCAAAGGTCCATCAAGCCCAGTATCCTGTTTCCAACAGTGGCCAACCCAGGCCTCAAGTACCTAGCTAGATCCCAAGTAGTAAATTTAATTTTATGCTACTTATCCTAGGAATAAGCAATTAATTTTCCCAAGCCAGCTCAATAATGACCCATGGACTTCTAGAACATAAGAGTTGCCTCCGCTGGGTCAGACCAGAGGTCCATCGTGCCCAGCAGTCCGCACCCACGGCGGCCCATCAGGTCTACAACCTGTTAAGTGGTCCCTGCCTTTTCCTATAACCTATCTCTAAATCTATCTGTAACCTCTACTTCTATCTGTACCCCTCAATCCTCTTATCCTTCAGGAATTTATCTAAACCTTCCTTGAACCCCCGTAGCATGCCCTGCCCTATCACAACCTCCGGGAGCGCATTCCATGTGTCCACCACCCTCTGAGTAAAGAACTTCCTAGCATTTGTTCTAAACCTGTCCCCTTTCAATTTCTCTGAGTGCCCCCTTGTACTTGCGGTGCCCCACAATCTGAAGAATCTGTCCCTATCTACCTTCTCTATGCCTTTCAGGATTTTGAAGGTTTCTATCATGTCTCCTCTAAGTCTCCACTTCTCCAGGGAGAAGAGCCCCAGCTTTTCTAACCTGTCAGCGTATGAAAGGTTTTCCATATCTTTTATCAATTTAGTTGCTCTTCTCTGGACTCCCTCCAGTATTGCCATGTCCTTCCTGAGGTACGGTGACCAGTACTGGACACAGTATTCCAGATGCGGGCGCACCATTGCCCGATACAGCGGCATGATGACTTCCTTTGTCCTGGTCATGATACCCTTTTTGATGATACCCAACATTCTGTTTGCTTTCTTGGAGGCTGCTGCACATTGTGCCGATGCTTTCATTGTTGTATCCACCAACAAACCTAGGTCTCTTTCAAGGTTACTTACCCCTAGCAGTGATCCCCCCCCATTTTGTAGCTGAACATCGGGTTCTTTTTCCCTACATGCATGACCTTGCATTTCTCTACATTAAAGCTCATTTGCCACTTTTTTGCCCATTCTTCCAGTCTCGCTAGGTCCCTTTGCAGGTCTTCACAGTCTTCCGTGGTTCTAACCCTGCTGCAGAGTTTGGTGTCGTCTGCAAATTTAATAACCTCACATTTCGTCCCCGTCTCCAGGTCATTTATGAAGATATTGAACAGGAACGGTCCCAGTACCGACCCCTGCGGAACTCCGCTCGTGACCCATGCATCTTTTAGGAAATTATCCAACCCTAAGCTAACTAATTTCACCATATTCTCCAGCAACAAAGTCCAGAGTTTAATTTAGGGCTGCTGAACAGGGATGGTATACATCTAACTACTGAAGAGGGTTTTAAACTAGAAGTGATGGGACAGGGTGATCAAATACCTCGGGTGAGTATAAGCCCTCAGGTAAGTAAATCATTGAATACCTCTACATGGATGGGAAAAGGGGGCAATGTTTGTAAAGCAGAATATACTAATGCTCGAAGTATGGGAAACAAGATTCTGGATCTGGAAGCTGTGAATAAGAAAATGAGTTGGATATAATGGCGATCACAGAAACTTGGTTCACAGAGAATCACAACTGGGATGTAGTTATACCGGAATATCTGTTCAGGAAAGTCAGGGTAGGAAGAAAAGGAGGGGGAGTAGCATTATATGTTAAAGATTATATTAAAGCCACACAATTGCAGGATCTGCAGGGCAAGGAAGAGGCACTGTGGATCAATTTGGAAAGAGAGAATGGTGAATATATTTACATTGGTGAGATATAAAGGCGTCCTTCACAGACAGAAGAAGTGGACAGAGATTTAATAGTAGACATTCAGAATATATCTAGAAAATGAAGTTTTATTAATAGGTGATTTTAACATGCCGGTATTGACTGGGGTATCCCTATTGCAGGGTCTTCTAGAAGTAGGAAGATCCTGGATTCTCTACAAGGAGAACTGTTCCAGCAGTTGGTAATGGAAACCACATAGGATGGGACATGCTGGACTAAGGGCTAGATTCACTAAACCTTCCAATCCTGTACTGACGATTGCAAAACCAGTTTTACTGGTTTTGCGATTGTTTCCCGACCCCAACCTGATTCACTAAACTGCTGTCCTATCATAGAAACATAGAAATAGATGGCAGATAAGGGCCACGGCCTATCTAGTTTGCCCACCTTAATGACCCTCCCCTACCTTTCTCTGTGAATAGATCCCACGTGTCTATCCCATTTGGCCTTAAAATCTGATCCGATCCTCCCATGCAAATAAGCAAAATCCCATGCAAAATAGCCAAGCAATTCATTCATTAAGAATTGGCTATTTTGCATCGGTTTTTACTATTATCAATCCCGACTGCTGAAGGCCTGCCGGTAACTGTTACCGATAAGTCTGCCCGGTTTTCAAAAAAATTTTATTTTAATGGCACTGATATTTTGCGTGTATTACACACGCAAAATATCAGCCCAAATAAAAAAAAAACAAAAAAAACCCTCAACAAAGTGCCCCCTTCTGCCACCCGCTGCCACCTGCCACCACCGCTTGAAAATTATGGCAAGAGAGATTTCCACTTCCTCCTGCCATCGTGCCCACTTCCTACTTCCCCACCCCCCAAAAAACAAATGGTAATAGGGATGCCGACTCCTCAGTGAATCAATCGCTGTTTTAAAAGCGTACAGGAATTGGCCAACAGTGATTGAATCACTATCTTTAGTGAATCTGGTCCTCAGTGCTTACAGAAGGGGAAAGTGTTTCTGATGTTATAGTGGGTGATCTAGCATCCAATAATCACTGCATGGTATGGTTTAATATTAAGGCAGGTATAGAGAAGGTTCATTGAAAAGCAAAGGTTCTAGACTTAAAAAAACCTAACTTTGTTCGGATGGGGGATTACAGAATCTGTTTCCATAGCTTTGATTGGCTGGTTTATGCAATTAATGCAGTGGTTACAGGCTATGATTCTGATAATGGTCTACTTTTTTCTCATGGCTGCAACCAGATTCAGTCTTTCTGCATTAAGGGCCAACTTCTGTAAACAGCATCCCAATTGTAGGCAATGGTAGGTGTTCTACCACTGTCTAACCATCCAATTGGGACATATTTTTTCTTTAAACCCCCTCCCCCCAAGGCAAGCCGCTTGCACTGTAGGCGTCTGTCTCAGTTGAAGGAGATGCTTAGGGACGCTTAAGCCCGCCCAAGGCTGGGTGTGGTTTCATCCAAAAGTGGCCTTAGGCAAGCTTAAGAGGCCCTAGGTGTCTCCCTAGGGCCGTGATAGGCGCCTGAAATGTAGGCCCCACACACCCACCCCCGGCAAGTCGGCCAGCAGGAGGGATGCCCACTCCCTCCCTCCGTGTACTTCTACACTAGGGCCCATTCCCCATTTTGGGTGAATTGGTTTGAATTGATTCAAAAGCCAAAAAAATTGGCCTCCCGATTCGGCATCTGACCCTCCCCCCTCGTCCCCTAAAGCAGGATCGGCAGCTCTGCCTCTTGCTGGCTGGCCGCTGCCGCTCCTGCTTTAGTGGGCGAGTGGGGACTGTCAGTGCTTCTGTCCAGCTTACCCCCTGGCCTCCCAGCATCGATTTACCTCATTTAATCAGCCTGCATAAGATCGCTAGTGTTAGCGATCTTTGCAAGCTGCCATCTGGTCTTCCGAGCTGTGTTCTCTCTGCCGTGGTCCCGCCCCTCCTCTGACATCAGAGAAGGGGGCGGGACCATGGCAGAGAGAAGACAGCTCGGAAGACCTGACAGCAGCTTGCAAAGATCGCTAATACTAGCGATCTTATGCAGGCTGATTAAATGAGGTAAGTCGATGCTGGGAGGCCAGGGGGAACACACAGGCCTTCCAGGGAGGAGGGGGGTGCAGGCTTCGGGGGTTGTACAGACCTTCAGGAGGGACAGGCAGGCCTTGGGTGCAGGCCTTCAGGGGGGGACAGGAAGGCCTTCAGGGGGGGAAAGGCAGGCCTTTGGGGCGGGGGACGACAGGCAGGCTTGGGTGCAGGTCTTTGGGGAGACAGGCAGGCCTTCAGGAGTGGGGTGTAGGCCTTCAGGGTAGACAGGCAGGCCTTCAGGGGTGGGGTGTAGGCCTTCGGGGGGACAGACCTTCAGGGGAATGGGCCCTGGTATAGAAGTACACGGAGGGAGGGAGGGAAGGGGGGGTTCAAAGAGACGTGCATATGCCGGACTTTGGAGGGAAGAAATAATGGGTCTAAAAATAGAAGAGAGGGAGAGAGATGATGGGCAATGGTATTTAGGGAGAGAAGGAACAGAAAGGGAGAGAAGTTGGACACAAGGGATGGTGTGGAGGGGGATAGAGATACTGGATAGGAGGGTAGTTGGGAAAAGCAAGGGAGAGATGATGGAGCCTGGGGTGATGGGGAAGGAGGGAGAGATGCTGGTTGAAAGGATAGTTGAGAAAAAGTGAATCTGTGGATGGAGAGGAAAAAAAAGGAAAGATGCCAGACCTCTGGGGGAGGGAAGAGAAACGGAAGGGGAGGACAGAGATGGCAGATGGATGGTTAGCACGAAGAAAAAAGGAGACCTAGCAAGCAAGTTATCAGAAGACAACCAGAGCCTGGGACCAACAAAAGGTAGAAAAAAATAATTTTATTTTCTATTTTGTGATTACAATATGTCAGATTTGAAACATGTATCCTGCCAGAGCTGGTGTTAGACCGCAAATGTGAGCTAGGATTTAACAGAGAGAGGAAAAGTCTTTTTTGTTTGTTTACACCACAGCGCCAGTGTGGTTAGGAGAAGGCAAAGGGGGTGAAGAGGTTATAAAATAAACCCACCAGGATGTTTAAAAAAAAAAACACCAATTGGGCAAGAAAATCGAATCAAATCGAAAAATCGATTCAATAGGCTAAATCAAATCGAATCAAATTTTTTTTTTCCCTGAATCAGGCAGAACTAGTTGGAATCCATATTTGATTAAGTGTACAGCATTGCATATGTTTAGCAGTGCTAAAGAAATGATAAGTGGTAGTAAGTGCTAAATATTGGACTGTTGGAATGTTGACCCCTAAATATTTATATGTCAGGCATCTAGGTTTGAATCTGTGGTTATATACCTCTAGCCCTAGAATATTGTCTCTGTTTTTGCAGACTTTAGTTGTAATAAGGGTCATGCTGAAAACTGCTTATGCCATTTACATTACATTCTCATATGGAGCCATTAGAGTCGCTTACAGTTTTTTCAGAAACAACTATTTCTGGTTATTGAAATGTTAATTCAGTGGAAAAGTATGCAAACTAGTTAATTATCCTGCCTTTAACTGCATTTGTTCAAGATAAACTATCAGGCAAGCTCTAGATTTTTCTGCTCAGAAATTCACTTTTGTTTTTCATCAATCAAAATATGACATTAACTTCCTTATCTTCATATCCAGGAAGAGCATTAGAAAAATGCATAATAACCTGAGTGATAATATAATATAGATGTGCCAAATGCATCTGAGACTTATATATAGGCAAATTTATTCCTTGGTGTTCAGGTAGAATTAATTCAGTCTTTTAATTGTTGGTCTATTAACTTCATCAGAATGTTATCCCATCTTGAAAGTATTTTTTTTTAGTTTGGTGTATATTTCTAGTTTTCTGCCCAAGTGTTAGTGAATAGCATTTTCAAATTTGCAATCACTTATATGTGGTTCCATCTTTGAAGCAGAAACAAAGAATTTGCTCCTCCTGTCATCATTTTGACATCAGACTGTAGGATGACATAATTTTTGAAAATACATGAAACACTCTACAATGCTAGCTCTCGAGATGACTGACATAAATTGGTATTTTGTGCCAAAGTTATGCCAAATACAGGCGTTGGTTTTTGTGGGGTTTTTTTTTAATGACAGGAGCTACCTTTCCCCAGATTAACTTGTCAGATCTTACCATGACCTGCCATGTAGAAGAAAAGATTACAGTATTCACCATTTGATCTAAAATGCAAGGACTGTGTGTGTACCTGTACAGTTGGGAGCCTAAGTATGTCCACTCAGTTTTTAAAAAGTTGCCAAGGGTGATAAAATTTGTAAATTAAAAATTAAATGAAAGTAGGAAATGGCAAGGAAGCCAAAGGAATTATAGTTTCTTGCTCATTTGTATATAACAGTCATTGAAGGAAAAACATTACTGCTTCTGTTATAAATAAGTGTTTTATGACTGAAAAACAGCTAATTTGCTGAACAGTCAGAATTTCTCACAACATTCTCTGAGGATTCTGTGGTTCAATTCCAGTCTTGTATTTAAGAGGCTTTGTATTATTTAATTTATTTATATCAAAGACATACCAAGGGTGATCCTCTCTATTTTAAGTATGAGAACGATCATTAAGAGTGCAGTGGCAGATACTAAAGAATGCCTGTGGAAAGAAAAGTCTAAAACCTCTCCAAAGGGGAAAGTCTTTAAACTGTGCCCTTCATAGAGGAATGCAAACCCCAGATTTAATTACCCTTTTCCTATTCAGCTCAGACAGGCTGGCTTGTTCAGCAGGACATATGGTGTGAGTGCTTGGTGTGGTGGTGAGCAGCCATGGTAAAAGGCTGGAACTAGTGCCAGAGTTCATAGACATCAGACACAGTAAACTTCCTGAAATTAAAAGAAAAAAAAAACCTCCCCCACTAAACAGTATAGACTATATTAATTGCAAGAGTGCTTGTCTGAAACAATTCTTTTTCACTGCATGGCAAAAGGTTTACATGTAGAATATAAAATCTCTGAAAATCCTTGCTTACAGCCATTTTCATTTAGCTAAAGAATGGATAGAGAAAATGAAATGGCACCATGTTTCATGCTTTGTTAATTATTGCAGAAGATGAAATTACTGCTGCCTTCAAATCTAGGAACAGTTAACTGCATAACCATTAGATTCCAGTAGTCGAAAATAATTAAGGGCTCAATTTACTGTATATACTCGAATATAAGTCGAGACCCCTTCCCCCTCCAAAAGTAGGAAGAAAAAAAACTATATATATATATATATATATATATATATATAGTTGACTCGAATATAAGTCGGGTGGCTTAATATTCAAGTGCCCTGCCCTGTCAGGCTCTTCACCCAGCACCTTTCCTTCCTTCCCCCATCATACTTTGCACCCTCCCAGGCTCTGCCCCCTGCCCCCCTCCCTGCCCTAGCCTCATACCTCATCTACCGATCCCCAGCTCGATAGTTAACAAGCAAACACGCATTTCATCATCCGTTATCTGCAGTTGTTCTTTTTTAAAAATTTAATTTCAGTTAGAACAGAAAATCCAAATCTGCAAAGATAAGATCCAAACTCTAACAAAGCCTTGATTGTTTTGTTGCTCAAGTTAGGACCAATCACGTCAAAGAATGATGATTGTGTGGGTGGTTGTATCTTTATGCACCCAGATACTCATAACATTGACAGACTCTTGTGTATGCAGTCTATCCTAGTATATACTTATGAAGGGAATTTTTCATAATAAAGTAAAATTGTGGCACACAGTTGAGAGACACTGGGCTATTCTTTATAGATGACGGGGGAGAGAAGGGTTCTGAGCTTATCAATACAAAAATTAAGGAAAAAGTAGCTATCCTTGGCCTCTCTATAAATGCAATAGTTGGGGAGTTAGCATATCATGAACCTTTGTTGGGAGTGAGGGATGGGAGCTTTTGCGAAATGGCAAGGAATTGTCCTCTCTCTATATATAAATACAGATGATGATAGAAAGCTTTGGTCTTAAAGGGGAACAAGGAACTATTTCTGACCTTTTGGGAGATGCTAAGTGTCCCTGACCTCCCTATTTAAAAAATGTAGCATGTGCACAGACTGGATAGTAGTTTCCCTCTCCCAATTCTTCTCTTACTATCTCCGCAGGTGCCAAGGCCTCCCCTCCGGAGGAAGCCGCACTGTATTTCTTGCTGCTGCATCAGAGAAGAACAAGAGCTGGAGCGTGAGGGGGCAGGGCGTCGAGTATAGGTTCTCCAGTCACCCGGTGCGCAACAGCTCACTTCGCACACTGAAGCGGTGGCGACAGCGCGCACACATCTACGTAAGCCGGCCGGGGATGCCTCACAGCGCCAGCAAAATGCTGTCCCAATTGCCGCATGGGGAATGGCGGGTCCGAGACGTGGGATGCTTAGAAAATAATAGTATCCGTTCTTACAACCATATTAAGACACTCACCATGCTGCTTGCTGGGATTAGCAGATGAGTCTAGGTCAGATGAGTCTAGGTCAGGGAGTCTAGGTCAGGGAGGGGGCAGGGTTCAAAGCCTGGCGGCGGCGGCTGGGAATAATTCTGGGAGGGGGTATTGGCTTGAATATAAACCGGGACCCCCATTTATGGGCCAATATTTTGGCCCAAAAATCTTGGTATATATTTGAGTATATACGGTATGCCTTGTGTTTGAGCTCTGGAAAATCAATATCTTGGTATATTTGGGTATGCTGAATAGAACTGTGATATAAGGTCTATCTAATATTCAAAGTTATACGTTCACCAGCAGCCTGTGTGTTGTATTGGTTTTCTGGAATACACTATCAAAGGCCATGCTGTGGTTGGAACACAAAAACATATAGCTGTATGCATAAGCCAGCAAGGAAGAATTTTGAATATAATTCTAAGTAAATAAAGGATGATATAGAGAAGTAAGTTAGAAACATGAGTTAGAATAATGCAAGATTAGGAGTTGGTTGGTTTATTGTAGACAACTGTAGCGGTATATGATAAAATTTGAAGTACAGGCAGTCCCCGTGTTAAGAACGGGTTCTGTTTTTTAAACCGTTCTTAAGTTGAATTTGTATATAACTCTGATCCTAGTATTCTTTCCACCTCTTTGAGGCCTCTCTTGCATCCATTTCCTTCCATCCCACTGTTCCCTCTCCACCACCACATCCAGCATTACTCTCTTCTCTGTCTTCCCCATGCATCTCTACCTCACTCCTCTCCCACCACCCTGTCCAATAATTCTCTCACCCTCCCTATGCCCAAAAATTATCCTCTTTCTTCATTTTCCCATGTGCACCATTTCTCTTTTTCTCTCACTCAAGACACTCAATTTTACCTTTCTATTTCCTTCCCCACCTCAGCATCTCTTTCCCTCACTCCCTACATTCTTCCATCCTACATCCTCCATTCTGTGTCCCAAGTTCCTGCCCTCTCCCTCCTTCCATCCTTTGTCCAAAGTTTGAGCTCCCTCCCTCCTGTGTCCCAACATGCCCTTCTCTCTCCCTCCATTCTATGCCTCAAGTGTTTACCTTCTGGCCGGCTCCCTTCGCCTTCCAGCCGCAGTCGTTTCTCTGCATAAAGCTGCAGGCAGTGGCTCCTACACGCATCCCGTGGCTGAACCATAAGCTTTCCCTCTGATGTTGGAGGAAGCTCTTTCCACATCAGAGGGAAGGCTTCCAGCTCAGCTGCAGAACACGCGTAATAGCTGCTGCCCATAGCTCTGTGCAGAGAAACAACTGCGGCTGGAAGGAGGAGGAGCCAGCCAAAAGGTAAACACCCGCTGGTGAGAGGCACGTACTTGGAGTACAGAATGTAGGGAGGGAGGGAGAGGGGTGCATTGGGATACTGAAGATAGAGCAGGATCCCCATTCATAAGTACGAGTCCAGTGTAAGTCGGATGTTTGTAAAACGAGGGACTGCCTGTACAATATTTTAAATTTCAATGTGTATTTCAATATGTATTGTGTGGTGGTAATATTTTTGTTTTATGCTAGATGAATACTTTGGATATCATTCTTTGTATTTATTTTATAGCTCTTGTTGCATGCCTTGAGTATTTATAGGAAAGTGTGGAATCAGAAATGCATTATTAACCTAAAACTGTCTCTTGTCTCATATTGCTTTCACTTTCTATCTTACCTTATGTTTCTCTATAAAATACTAGCACAAATCCTGCAAAAATTGTGCCTAGATTGTGAATGTTGTTTAAAGTATTAGGTCAAAGTACTTAAGTAAAGGTAAATGCATAGTTTGATACTTAAGTAAAAGTATAATGGAAAACAAATTAAAATTTGTTCAAGTCAAAGTAAAAAAGTGCCTAAAATAATACTTATTGAGTAAAAAAGTAGAAGTACCGCAATTACAATGTCATCAAGACTTACTACATCTTTTTATCAGGACTTACTACAAGCTTCAGCTTCATCTGCACTTTAAAGTGACCCAACTCATCTAATCAGTTCAAACACAGGCTATAGGCTATATTCATTACACAGTAAAATGTAAGATGAAATGGTCCATTGATTGCGTGAAGAGGTTTGCAGTAGCAAAATCCTGTTCCTGGTCTTGCTGTTTCATTTGGTTTACTGAGGAATTGTCATTTACATCTCCCTTTCACTTTACTTTACTTTTAACTGCAGACATCAAATGTAATGTAAAGATTGACAAAATTATTACTTCAGTAAAGGTAACATAGTAATACAGTAGATGATGGTAGATAAAGACCTGAATGGTCCATCCAGTCTGCCCAACCTGATTCAATTTAAATTTATCTATTTCTGGGCAAGAATCCAAAGCTTTGTGCTTGTGTTCCAAATACTGAAGTCTCTGTCAAAGCTCACTTCAGCCCATCTACACCATCCCAGCTATTGAAGCCCTCCCCAGCCCATCCTCCACCAAACGGCCATATACAGTCTGCCCAGTACTGGCCTTAGTTCTTCAATATTTACTATTATTTTCTGATTCTAAATCCTAGATCATTCCATGCTTTTTTGAACTCTTGTCACCGTTTTCCTCTCCACTACCTCTCGGGAGCGCATTCCAGGCACCTACCACCCTCTCCGTAAAGAAGAATTTTCTCACATTGCTCTTGAGTCTCCCACCCCTCAGCCTCAAATTATGCTCTCTGGTTTTACCATTTTCCTTTCTCTTGAAAAGATTTTGTTCTACGTTAATACATTTCAAGTACTTGAACGTCTGAATAATATCTCCCCTGCCCCTCCTTTCCTCTAGGGTATACATATTCTGTTCTTCTTTACAAGACCAGTAATTAGTTACATTTACTTAGTTACTATGCAACACTACAAAGTACATGCTCATTTTATGAATGGAAATCTTGACTCCACCCATACTCCTCCCCTGAGCATGCCTACTCCATAAGCTGCATTCAATCTGGTGGACCACACCATCCTACTACAAATTTTGGACACAATAGGTATCACAGATAAAGTGTACTCATGGTTTGAAGGATTCGAAAAATCAGAACCTTGTTCCAACCCATGTGGCGTACCCCAAGGATCTTAACTGTCCCCTACTCTCTTCAGCCTCTACACTGCCTCCCTCAGTGTCCACCTGGACAAACTATGCCTAACTTTCTACAGCTATGCAGATGACATAACCATTCTCATACCTTTTGGTCAACTAAAGCCCTCCATGACAGACACACTACACCAGGGGTGCCCACACTTTTGGGGCTTGCGAGCTACTTTTAAAATGACCAAGTCAAAATGATCTACCAACAATAAAATTAAAAAAAAATACTGTACGCATAGAATTGTCAATTATCATTCCTATTCCGGGGTTTTTTCAAAGAGGTCAAAGCAGATGACTCTATGCACTGTCACCTCAGTAATAACCATACAAAAATAGACAAATACCCACCCCCTCCCTTTTTACTAAACCACGATAACAGTTTTTAGCGCAGGGAGCTGCGCTGAATGCCCAGCGCTGCTCTCGACACTCATAGGCTCCCTGCGCTAAAAACCTCTATTGCGGTTTAGTAAAAGGGGACCATATTGTAAAATATAGACAGCAGATATAAATTCAGACACATTTTGATCACTAAATTTAAAATAAAATCATTTTTCCTACCTTGTCTGGTGATTTCATGAGTCTCTGGTTGCACTTTCTTCTTCTGACTGTGCATCCAATCTTTCTTCCCTTATTTTAGCCTGTTTGCTTCCTCTCCTCCTGACTTCATTCCCCACCCCAAACGTTTTCTTCTTCTCTCCCTGCCCTCTCTTTCTTTCTCTCTTCATGCCCCTTTCTTTTTTTCTGTTTCTCTTCTTTCCTTCTGTCTCCCTGCCTGCCCTCTTTCTCCCTCCCTGCCCTCCCCCAAGCCACTGCCGCCGGATAACAGGCCCCCAAAGCCGCCCGCCGCCGGCCAAGCTCTCCTTGCTTCGGGCGCACCAGCATTCCTCTCCCCGACGTCAATTTTGCCTTCGGAGAAGAAGTTACGCTGGCCAGAACTTCCTCTCTGAGGCAGAATTGACGTCGGGGAGAGAAAGGCTGATCGGCCCAAGATCGACCTATTGGGAGAAATGCTGCCGGGTCCTGCCTTTGAGGAAACAGAAAGTAGGCAGGACCTGGCAGCAAGAAGAGCAAATCGCAAGCTTCACTGACCAGTCTCCCGCTTTAGCGCGCGAATGGGGCTCTAACATGTGCGTGCCAGCTTCCCTTCTCTCCCCCCCCTCCTGACATAACTTCCGGTTTCAGAGGAAAGAGAAGGGAAGCCAGTACAAGCGCACGTTAGCCCCCGGAGCATAAATTCTCCAAGCCGTTTTTTTTTAATGTTGAGCAGCGGAGGCAGCAGCAGAATTCAGGAGCAGGCCAGTCAGGAGGGGAAAAAAGAGAAGGGAACCCGCTCTGCGATCGACTGGGGTCGCCTGAGCGAGCGACCTGTCGATCGCGATCGACGTGTTGGGCACCCCTGCACTACACCAAACACTTGAAACAGTAGCGACTTGGATTAAAGATCACAAACTGAAATTGAACCCAGACAAAACAAAATTCATCCTCCTCGAAAATAACAAAACCATAACCAACATAAAAATCAATGCAATCAATTACCCCATACAACCCACCCTAAAACTACTAGGAATAACAATAGACAGATGCTGAACCATGCAATCACAAATCAATAAAATAATACAGAAATTATTCGCTGTTATGAGAAACTTAAGACAAGTTTGAAAATTCTTCGAGAAAACACAATTTCAGCTCATAGTACAATCCCTAATACTAGGACTACTAGACTATTGCAACATCCTCTATCTCCCATGCCCTGCCACAATAACAAAACAATTACAAACAATTCAAAACACAGCGCTAAGACTCATCTACTCTTTGAGGAAACACGACCACATTACAGAGGCATACCTCAACTCACACTGGTTTCCAATCCCAGCAAGAATACTATTCAAATTCTATTGTCCACTATTTAAGACTTTAAACGGAGACAGCCCAACCTACCTGAACAAGCACCTCATCCAAAACACCTCAACCAGGCTTAGGAAAACTCACACCCCATTCACACACCCTTCAATCAAAGAAGTTAAATGGAAAAAAAACTATATGATGGCCGCCTAGCCACTAAAGCAGCAAAACTAGACAACCAAACCTTCAACCTACTGATGACGACCCCAGACTATAAAACATTCAGAAAAGAAATAGACTATACTTTTCAAGAAATTCCTGAAAAAGACTTAACATCACAAGTTTCCTTCTATCATCCCACTGACTCTCCAACCTCCCAAAAAACCTGATCTACTCTTTATTTTCCCTGAAAAGGACCAGATATCTTTTTGTAACCCACCCTCTTTAACTCTTTTGTAATCCGTCATGAACCGCAAGGTAATGGCGGAATAGAAATCTCTAATGTAATGTAATAAGCATTCACATGCTGGTACCACATATATTTTTAGGTGTGCCATAATGTTTAAGAAGCCTTTTACATATTTTAATCAGTGTTTTGGTACCAGGTCAAAACAGCCCTGACAAAATAGCTCACACAAATAGGCTCAAACACAAAATAGCCCTGACCAAAATAAAACCTGTCGGTATAATCCCATACAAATGAGCCCCTGACAAAAAAATGAAGTACTTGCTCATGGCTAGTCTTAAGACAGAGGTGCCCCTTCCAGGTCCAGACAACAGCTGTCTACTCCCCACTTCAAATCCAGTGTCTCTTCCTCCCTCCAGACTGGAGGAGAGAAGGCAACCAGGGTGGGGGTTGGAAAAGAGGAGGAGAGATGCTGGACCCACAGATGGAGAGAGGGTGTTATGTCAGATCATGGGAGAGGGGCAGGGATAGAGAGGGAGAAATGCTGGACCCAGGATGTGGGAGGAAGGGAAGAAGGGGGGAGGGATGGGTAAGTATAGAGACAGAGACACAAGGAAATGCTGGAAAAGAGGTGGATGGAGACACTGAGAAGGCAGATGTGGAACAGGGACACAGGAGACATGCTGGACAGGACAGATAGAGACACAAAAAGAAGACAGATGGCAGATCATAGTATATCATACAATTTCTTATATCCCACAAATTTCTACAAGGATTCAGTAAAGCTTACAATAAGATTTTTTTCAGGGATCCAGCCCAATTACAGTAAGGATTTGGATTTACAACTGGATGGTGATCATGGAAAGAGAAGAAATGTCAAGGGCTATTTTGGCAGGGTTATGTCGGGATGCCCAGTGCTTTACATGCAGTTTTCAAGTAATTTTATAAACCATTTTTGAACCCATATAGAGTAAGGAACCCTTGCTCACGTGATCTGTCATCATGATCACATATACTGTTACAAATAGCATGGCTCCAAGAAAAACCATAGAACTTAAAATATATCAAAGTACACATTTAGTACAAGACACTCAGGACTTCAAGATGCTCATGTATGATAGCATTACATAAAACTACAGTAAAGTCTAAAAATCTGGATACCAGAAATCCAGACATCCAAGAATCCAGACCCTTTAAAATTGCAATCTGGACTGTCCAAGAATCCGGACTTGGAGCTTTTACAGTAAATGTCACAAACAGGAAAAAGTGAACATTCAAAAATAAATTTTATAGTAAAATACCTATGTTTTCGGTTACTCTCCTAATATGATCTAATTCAGTGAGACATAATACAGTCGAACCTTGGTTTGCGAATAACGTGATTTGCAAGTGTTTTGCAAGACGAGCAAAACACTCGAGCAAACTTTAACTTGCAAACTGAGCATTGACTCGATAAGCGAGCTGACACAACCCCACCTCGGGAACTGGCTTCACTTCTCCCTCGAGGCCACCGGTGCTGTTCCCTCCCTTTGCGACCAAGATCAGTGCTGCTGTCCACCTCCTCCCCCCACTGACCAGAAGGCCTTGAGCATGCGCAGATGATCAAGGTCCTGCAGCAGCCCAGCATAGAACCAGCGGCAGTCACTTTAAGCTCCGGTGCACGGATAAGAACAGGGCTGGTCAGTGAGGGGAGGAGGTAAACAGCAGCACTAATCTCGGTCGCGAAGGTAGGGAGCAGGGCCGGTGGTCTTGGGGGAGATGCGAAGCCAGTTCCCAGGGTGGTCTCAGGGGATAAGGGGGGGTCAAAGTGGAGGACAGCAGTGGAAGAAGTGTTGAACCAGAAGAAGGGATATGGGTCTGGGGGAGGGAAGAGGACAGATGTATTGATCATCCGAGTTGCCATTATGGACTATGGGGAACTTTGCTTTGATATACGAGCACTTTGGATTATGAGCATGCTTCTGGAACGAATTATGCTCACAAACCAAGGTAGCATTGTATTTAAGTTTCTTTTGCATGTTTTCCTGTAAACATGCTTATTTTGATAATTTTATTTATTAGGATATATTAACCACTATTATGAAGAGATTCACTCAAGACATATTCTATATTAGTGAATAAATCAACAAAATTGGCTTGTTCATCTCTTCTTTATTCCCACGACAACAAGAGGGCATCCGTTGAAAATCAGGGGCGGGAAACTACGAGGTGACACCAGGAAATTCTTTTTCGCTGAAAGAGTGGTTGATCGCTGGAATAGTCTTCCACTACAGGTGATTGAGGCCAGCAGCGTGCCTGATTTTAAGGCCAAATGGGATCGGCACATGGGATCTCTTCACAGGGCAAAGGTAGGGGAGGGACATTAAGGTGGGCAGACTAGATGGGCCGTGGGCCCTTATCTGCCGTCTATTTCTATGTTTCTATGTTTCTATATTCCTTAAATTTGCCTGAGAATCTGGAACATCTGAAAATCCAGACAGACCCAATCCCCGAGCAGTCTGGATTTTTGGACTTGTACTTTATCCTTTTCAATACTGCACCTTATACATAGATTTCCATATATCTATTCCAACTTACAAGACTTTCTATCATATAGCTACATTCATTTCTTGTACAATATACATATCACGCTGCACATAACTATTCCTTGAAGAAATTATTCAACATAGTTGTGAGCATGGACGAATGAAGGCCTAATAATATAGGTATAAACATTTCCTGTAGTTCTCATAAATGTAATATAGAACAAAGAGTGGAAATGTCCAATAAACCTGGTGAATTCAATCTTCATAAAGAGTCCTTTATTCATCCAGAAAATCAATGACCCGACATGTAGATGTTTCAGCCTGAACGGCCTGCTTCAGGAGTCTCAAATTCTTCTGAATGTGGGAATCTTAAATATAAAAACTTCCTTGTCGTTCGTTTTATGTTGTGGCTATTTGTAGAAGAAATAGCTGCTGGCAGAAAAATGTACACATTGCTCGTTTATTCATAACTGTGTAATATCTATAATCTGTGACTTCCATAAACAAAAATGAGAAGATTATAACGCTAACTCTGTATTTAACACCATTACGGAAGTTCACGTAAATGGCTCTGAATTGACTCCCCAGAGATTAGTAGCGGTATAGAAGTTTTCAATAAACAAGCAATTCACCAAAGTCTCACGAATGGGTCACTTGACCATGATTGCTATATCATGGCAGATTGTTCCACCACATGCTGGGAAAAACCTAAAAGCCTTTCACTGATAATGCATGATAGTTTCTACACTGTTGTGGGCCAAAGGCTCTCCTCATTTCCTTTTAACACTGGAAAAGGTTCCCCTCTCTCCACATTGCCTTGTGGAATTGCTGACAAGATCTCTCTCTTTGTTCTGGCTTTGATTTTATTTTTTTATATAGTTTTCCCTTGTTTAGATTATTTTAGTTTTGGAAGTTTCACTTCCTTAATGAACTGATCTGTATTTCTTTTTCCTACGATGACTATTGTTAGCAGGCTGCTCAGTTTTTTCTTTTGTTTGAACTATGAACTAGCTAAAATGTTGCATGGAAATTTGGGATTTCACTTTTTCAGTTTTCCTCATTATGTCTGAGAAGCAGATTAGTGGCTTCAAGCTCAGTTGCAGTTGAAAGAGACGATTTTCATCTCTGTTTTGACATTTGTTACAGCTAAAAATGACTTGGGCTGTGGCATCTGCATAAGGATGAAAAACCCAACAATTCCACAGTGAATGGAAAGACCAAAAAGCAAAAGAGACTGTGGAAAAGATGTTCTTGATGCAGGCATTTATTCAGGCAATTAAAGTCCACAAATGCATTTACCTTCAATACTGAGAGCTCAATATATCTCTATTGGGAATAATATAAGAAATTCAACACCGACTGATACGGCTAGAGAGGAGGATGTTCAGACGAACTTAACTAATTTTCTGGAAAACTCCTTGGAAGTAATTACAGCGAGATCTACCCTCATTGTGACATTTGCTCTGGAATTTGATAGGGACTTAGGACTAGATTCACTAAGCCCACCAACCGTGTCCCGACCACTTTGCGACCCCGACCCGATTCACTAACCTTCCTCCCGCACCCAATCTGCGTATACAAATGAGGGGAAATGGCATGCAAAGTAGGAAGGGCCTTGATTCACTAAACAAATTCAGGAACACCGACTGGGCTGGCCGATCAAAGAAGAAGCAACTGCTGAGGACCAGTCATTCACGTCCTTTCCTGCTCTCTGCTGCCCTGAAATCCCAGCCCTGAAGCCCTGAAAAAACCCTGCTATCTGCCACCCTGCCTCTTTCCTGCTCTTGCCACCCCTGACTTTTCTCTTGCCACCCTGACTCTCCTGCTCTCCTGCCCTTCCTTGAAGTGCAAGCCCATGGTTTTAACCCATGGGTTTAAAGCAAGGCTGCACTATGGCGTGTTTTGTTCTGTTCCAGAACATGCCGCAGTGCAGCCCCGCTTTAAATCCATGGGTTAAAACCACGGGCTTGCGAGTAAAAAAGTAAAAAATAAAAAAGCAAAATTTTGTTCACGGACAGCAAGCGTATGTACAGACCATCTACAGGCAAAAAAGATGGTCTACACATGCATCGGGATCGCTCTGCAGTGATCCGTGTCATCGGTGTGGGGCATACCTCCAATTGCCCCCATTTGCATGAGGACGTGTTGTGGATCAGTCAGCCAGCCGCGGAACGGATCGCCCATGGAGCGGTAAGGTTAGTGAATCTAGCCCTTACTTCTTCTGACTTATTTTAGACACATTATTGAGCAATTCCTAGGTTCCAGACATATCTCAAGTGACACAGAAAAGATGGAAAAACTTTTTGGCATATAGGCCTAGAGTCCATGCCTTTGATGCATCCTTCATATTGAAATTTCATGCAAAATGTTTTGTGATTTTTTAAGTGGAAAAAATTACCTATTTTTTTTTAACCTAAGCAATTGTTAGACTTTATTGTGGCCAAAGAAGGGGGAAGAGTAATGATTAGGCCACTAGTCTCTCCTATAATTTAAAATGAACCAGCTGCCAATTTCTACTCTTGTCACTGCTCCCTTGTATTGAAAAAGGTTCCCCCCCCCCCTTTGTTTTATTTCCTTGACTTGGTCTCAGATATTGCGGACTAATATCAAAGGGTGATTTCTTTCACTGTAGAAGTTTTAGCTGGCAGGGGTTTATTTCTAGATCTGTATTCAAGTATTACCGTATTTCCCCATATATAGGCCGTGGCTTATACATGGGTTTTACAAACCCATGTATGAGGCAGAGCCTAGTTAAATGGGGTGACCTATAAACATTTTTTTAATCATCCTCCCACCCCTGGTACCTTTTTCATAAGCCCCCTTGCTGGCACGCAGCTCGGGTCTCCAGCGGTTTAGGGCAGCCGCAATCTTTTCGGCAACCGTCTTGCCCCCGCACCACTTCTTGAGTGGCTGAGGTCAGTTCTCGCGAGTCCCATGAAAGCTGACGTCAGCCATTCAGCGGGTGGTGCGGGGGCAAGCCGGATGCCGAAGAGATCGTGGCTGCCCTGCACTGCTGGAGACCCGAGCTGTGCGAAAACGAGGAGCTTATGAAAAAGGTACCGGGGTGGGGGGGTTGAATGGAAAAGGCAGGGGAGGTACTGGAAGATAAACTGCGGTTAATACCATGGGACGGCTTATCTTCTGGTTTCTAAACATAGGTCACCCTTTTCTGCTGCCTATACCTGGGTGGAGAAATACGGTATATGCTTTTCTGTATACCGTAGTATAATATTTGATAAAAATAAAATTATAAAAAGTCCACAAATGCATAGAACAAAAAATGATCCTATACGGTCCGTGTTTTGAAAGACAAGTCTTCCTCATGGGTCCTAATTGAAATTGAAAGATGGAAAATCAACATATGCCCAGACTGAAAGCTGTGCTTAAAACTCTGCACTTGTATCAAAACGGCATCAAATGCTCTCTGTCACCACCACTGATTTTACTGATTGGGAAAGAGCTCCCATGTTCCCTCCCAAGTCCCACTGCTTCTCGATGACTCTCACGACTTCTGCCCTGTAGTTGGGATATCCCCCACAAAAGAAACATCGCAGGGCTCCACTAACTTAGCCGCAACTATTTCAGGGCACGGTGGAGGAACAGTCGCCAGAGGGGAGAGTGAAACGTCCCAATACAATTCCTCGACTCCTCTTCTTGCCGAGGACATGCCGGTTAGTCCTCCAAAATCAACCTGGAAACTCCCAGGTAAAGTGATGAACTCAAAAATAGAATGCTGCGTGGGGGGGGGGGGGGATAGATGTCTAAACCACAGGGGGTTCAGCATGGATGCTTCCCTTGCGTTTTGTGTGGGGCATAGCAGCTTGTAAGCAACTTTGAGCTCCTCTTAATGATCTCTCGCAGAGACACCGACATGAAGTTGCCGCCTTTTTGGGCTCTCTCTTTGGAATGTAAAGTTCTGAGCATGAATGTGCCTTCCCTTACCCCATAGTCGTTTCAGCTTCTCAGTTTTATTTTTTCATTGCATCTTTCCAACATCAATTTATGGCTCTTATAACCTAGATCAGTGGTCTCAAACTTGTGGCCCGGGGGCCACATGCGGCCTGCCAGGTACTATTTTGAGGCCCTTGGTAAGTTTATCATAATCACAAAAGTAAAATGAAACCGTTTCTTGATCATATGTCTTTTTAGCTATAACTGACAATATTATTATTAAGACTTAGCCAAAAGGAAAGATTTATAAACTATAAAGAGTTGTACCTCATGCAAAATTGTCATTTCTTTAATAAGACAGTAACTATTTTTTTCTGAGGCCCTCCAAGTACCTACAAATCCCAAATGTGGCCCTGCAAAGAGTTTGAGTTTGAGACCACTGACCTAGATGTTAAGACGATGTAATCTGAACTTTTGGTTTCTCCAAATATATGTATAAAACCTTTGGGCCTTCTAAAAATAATCTACCATAAGATCTTTTTAAATAGAGAAGGTTTGCCATCTTGGGTTGAGGACAAAGAGCTAGACTGTTAAGATTCACTTTAGTGCAGTTGGTGTTTGTCAACTTTTGAAAACTCATTTTTCTGCTCATTCATTTTTACACTAATTGTTCCCTACATTGAGCAGAATATATGATTTTGTTGAGACAGTTTATAATAAAATGTCTAGTAAGTTACCTTTAATTATTTTTACTCTTGTTTGCTGGTAAGAACTATGAGATTTGTGTGTTTTAAAGATTATATATGTTGAATTGTGAGCCGCTTTGGCTAAAAGCGGAATATAAATGTTTTAAATAAATAATCATATAGCTGAACACCCCATTTCAGAATCATATGGAGCTTGCTTCACTTGCCAATCCTCCCAGGTTGTCATGGGATATCAATGTGGTTTTCACCTAGCTGATGGATGCTCTGTTTGGGGTTAAGTGCTTGAGTCTGCAATCTCAAAGGTTGGATTTTTCTTTTGTGGCAGTCATTTCAGCTAACAGTAAGAGTAAGCTCTAGGCTCTATTTGTAACTTATTTGCCTTCAGCTAGATTTCCTCATATTAAAATGTTGATTTACACACTTTACAATTTCTGCTTAAGGTAGTATTGGATTTACATGTTAATGAGTGAGTTATCTTTTCAGTGTTTTCTCAAAGCTGCATCTCAATAAAGAAATCTCTTTATTCCCTGAGCTGTTTTTAGATGTGCTGCCTTCTACTAAAATCCATAGAAAGTCCACCCAGCTCAACCTTAATAGCCCTGTGATTGAAGTGCAAAAGTACATAATTAAGAACATAAAAATAGCCATACTTAGAAGAAAAAATAGCTGACGCTAAAATGGAGAGACAAAACATTGTGATACTTAAAGGTGAAGGAGAGGAATATATAGAAGCCGATAAGGCTGAATTGCTTAACATATACCGTATTTTTCGCTCCATAAGACGCACCTGACCATAAGACGCACCTTAGATTTAGAGGAGAAAAACAAGAAAAAAACCCATTCTGAACCAAATTCTCCCTGCCAGGCTCTGTACCCAAACCCCATAGTCCTTGTCAGGCTCTGCACCCTGTCCCCTCTCCCTGCCAGGCTCTGTACCTTATCCCCTCCTCTGATGGTCTAGTGGTAGGCTGGGGCAGGGACAGGGCATAGAGCAGGCAGGTCTAGTGGCAGGCAGGCCTAGAGACAGGCAGGCAGGCCCCATACCCCCCACGTACCTTAAATTATTCCCCCATTTCCCCTATGTACCCCCCAGTACCTTTTTTTAATCATACCCCCCATACCTTTAAAAATCCCTCCCTCCCTAGATGGCTGTCTTGGTATTTTAAACATCCCCCACCCCATCCCCTGGCACCTTTTAAAATCCCTCCCTAGATGGCTCTCTTAGTATTTTAAACATACCACCCCGGTACCTTTTAAAATCCCTTCCTCTCTCGTTATCTGTCTCCTCTTATTTCCCAGCCAGCGGTGTGGAGGTCAGAAGAGTGTGGCGGTCAGGAGCAAAGCTTTCCACGCTCCCGCTTGGGCCCGCACTGCTTTCTGAATGGCTGCGATCAGTTCTCATGGGACTCGTGAGAACTGATCGCAGCCATTCAGAAAGCAGCGCGGGCCCAATTGGGAGCGCGGAAAGCTTTGCTCCTGACCGCACCGCTGGCTGGAAAATAAGAGGAGACGGCTAGCGAGGGAGGGATCACGCTGGACCACCAGGTCATTTGTAACAAGGCGGGCGGGCAGCAGTGAGCGGGCGGGGGTTGGGGTTTTAAAAGGTGTGGCGGCGGTGGGCGTGCAGGGGGTGGGGTATTTTACAAAGGTGTAGCAGGTGTGGGGTGGTGCAGTGGGCGGGGTGTTTTAAAAAGGTGCAGCGGCGGGAGGGATGTTATTAAACAGTACGGGGGGGTAATTTTATTGTACCTTCGCTACATAAGATGTACCGAGATTTCCACCCACTTTTGGATGGGAAAAAAGTGTCTTATGGAGTGAAAAATACGGTATTTCTGTTCTGTGTTCACAGCTGTAGCATCAAGAGTGGACTGCAGAAGACAAGCAAATAGGGTTGGAGGTGTGGTTAGACCTTGATCAATTTTCAGAGGATTGTGTTTGGGTGGACAAAGTTATGGGGCAAGATGGCGTACATACAAGGGTACTGAAGAAACTTAGTGAACTTCTGACGGCTTCACTGGCTGACCTTTTCAATGCTTCTCTAGAGTTGGGAGTACTATTGAAGGACTGGAGAAGGGCGGATGTGATTCCTCTCCACAAAAGTGGAAGTAAGGATGAAGTAGGGAACTAAATACGTGCAAGTCTGATTCTGCAGTAAGTAAATTAATGAAAACATTTTTAAAACAGAGAATAGTGACGTTTCTGAAATCTAGTGATTACAAGATCCAAGGAAACTTGGATTCACTAGAAGCAGGTCTTGTCAGACAAACCTGATCAATTTCTTTGACTGGGTGACCAAAAAATTGGACAGAGGGAGTAGACTAGATGTGGTCTATTTAGATTTTAGCAAAGCCTTTGACAGTGTTCATAAAATTGTCTAATAATTAAACTGAATGCCCTCAGTATGGGCCCCAAAGTGACAGACTGGGTAAGGAACTGGTTGAGTGGAAGGCGACAGAGGGTAGTAGTCAATGGAGATTGTGCTGAGGAAAGGGATGTTACCAGTGGTGTGCCGCAAGGTTCAGTTCTTAGTCCTGTTCTTTTTAACATTCTTGTAAGCGATCTTGCTGAAAGGCTTTTTGGTAAGATTTGCCTTTTTGTGGATGATGCAATAGAGTAGACATCCCTGATGATATGGATAACGTGAGGAAGGACCTAGCGAAAGTTGAGGAATGGTCTGAAATTTGGCAGCTAGGATTTAATACTTAGAAATGCAAGGTCATGCATTTGGGCTATAAAAACCCAAGGGAACAGTACAGTTTAAGGGGTGAAGAACTTTTGTGCATGAAAGAGGCGCAGGACTTGGTTGTGATAGTATGTGATAATCTTAAGGTGGGCAAATAGGTTGAAAAGGCAACAGTGAAAGCTAGAACCATACTTGGGTGCATAGGGAGAGGAATGGCCAGTAGGAAAAAGGAGATATTGATGGTCTTGTATAAGATTCTGGTGAGACCTCATTTAGAATATTATGTACAATTTTGGAGACCACACCTTCAATAAGATATAAACTGGATGGAGTTATTCCAGAGGAAGATTACTAAAATTGTCAGTGGTCTTTGTCATAAGGCATACAGAGACAGAATTAAATATCTCAATATGTATACTTTGGAAGAAAGGCAGGAGAGTGGGAGATATGATGCGTTTTAATAACTTTGAATGGTTTTGTGTCATCTGCAAATTTAATCATCTTACTTGTTCCGAGTTCCAGTTCATTTATAAATCTGTTAAATAGCACTGGTCCCGGCATTCCATTATTCAACCTCCTCCATTAAGAAATATGGCCATTTAAGCCTACACTCTGTTTTCCATCCAGTAACCAATTCCTAATCTACAACAGAACATTGCCTTCTATCCTATGACTTTTAATTTTCTCAGATGTCTCTCATGAGGAACTTTGTTGAAAACTTTTGAAAATCTAGATATACTGCATCAACTGATTCACCTTTATCTACATGTCAATTCATACATAAGAATAGCCTTACTGGGTCAGACCAATGGTCCATCTAGCCCAGTATCATCATGTCTTCATGGTGGCAAATCCAGATCACAAATACTTGGCAAAAATCCAAATAGTAGCAACATTCCATGCTACCAATCCAGGGCAAGCAATGGTTTCCCCCATATCTGCTTCAAAAGCAGACTATGGACTTTTCCTCCAGGAACTTGTACAAACCTTTTTTAAAATTATCTCCATTAACTCTTCTTACCATATCCTCTGACAGTACGTTCCAGAGCTTAACTGTTCTGTGAGTGAAAAAATATTTCCTCCTATTGGTTTTAAAAGTATTTCCCTGTAACTTCATTGAGTGTCCCCTAGTCTTTATAATGTTTGATGGTGTAAAAAATTGATCTACTTGTACCCGGAAATGAAGCAAATTGGCGAGGCAAGACTTTCCTTGGCTAAACCCATGCTGACTCATTAAACTATGTTTATTTGTGTTCTGTAATTTTATTCTTTATAATAGTTTCCACTATCTTAACTGGTACTGAAGTCGGACGTACTGGTCTGTAATACAGACCACTCCTGGATCCCTGGTCTGTAACACAGATCACTCCTGGATCCCTTGGAAGTGGCTAGAGAGAGGTGGTGGAGAGTAAAACTGTGACTGAGTTCAAAGAAGCGTGGGATGAACACAGAGGATTTAGAATCAGAAAATAATATTAAAATATTGAACTAAGGCCAGTACTGGGCAGACTTGCACGGTCTGTGTCTGTATATGGCCGTTTGGTGGAGGATGGGCTGGGGAGGGCTTCAAGGACTGGGAGGGTGTAGATGGGCTGGAGTAAGTCAGAACAGAGATTTCGGCAGTTGGAACCCAAGTACAGTACTGGGTAAAGCTTTGGATTCTTGCCCAGAAATAGCTAAGAAGAAAAAATTTAAAAATTTAAATTGAATCAGGTTGGGCAGACTGGATGGACCATTTGGGTCTTTATCTGCCGTTATCTACTATGTTACTATGCTAGCAGGTTGTGTCTCATTCTGTTATTTCCAGATAGGTCAGAACAAAGAGGGGCATGTCAAAGGCCATAAAGTTACTTGACTATTCATATAAGATGTACCTCCATTGAGGAAATCTACAAGGTTATGGCATGGAATTCAGTCCACCTATTCAACTTCATGTACTGGTTTTTCAACAGGATAGTAGATTTTGGCTGTTCATTCTCTATGCCATCTTTGAGGGATGGAGCATAACTTCATCGCTTATAGGAGCCCATTTTTTAAAGAAAGCAAAAGGTTGAAAAGGGGGGTGGGATCCCCCCAACAAAAATACTGTCCATCCATTGGCAGTTCTTATAGTTTCTCTTTTTATTCTGAACACAATCCATAGCTAAGGAGTCTCATATATGATTGTGGCAAACTGCTTGTCTTAAATTTTTTTTAAAAAAAGGTTTCCTGAAGACAGCAATTCACCAGTCACATAATCTCTTCTCTTGCTTTTGGAATTGTTTTCTCCTTAGTCAAAGCTGTTATACAAAATTGAGGAGAGCTGCAGGGCATGACAACATGGGAATAACTGCACATGAACAGTGAATGGAGCTTTCCAGAAAGCTCTGTAAGAATCCATTCAGAGCCAAACACAGACCTGTGATTCTTGTTTGTGACTTGTCTTCAGAAAATACTTGTTACATGCAAATTGGTTTTACTACTATAGCCCTCTGACTTCCACAATAGAAGTGTTTAAGGTGTTCACTAGTATAAATATGTTTGGTAGAACATTACCTTTGAGACTAATTTTGAAAATGGGTAAATAACTATTTTTTTTTTTTTTTAAATCAATTTTCTCATTGGATCTTTAAACTTATTGGAACTATCCCACTTTCTGAAAATAACTATCATAACAATAAAAAAAAGTATTACCTTATTTCCTTTGTTTTATTTCTATATATTACCTTGAAAATAACTAAATACCGACTTTGTTTTTGGATTTTACATAAAGCTTCTACCTTAAACACAGGATAGCCCTGGGTTGGTTTTTTTTTTTTTAAGGATTAATGCTTTGGTGCCTAGATATAATGAGGGGTTTTATATATGATTACCACGCCTGCGGCAGCCTATCATTTGCCCTTCCTTCTTCACTTGGCTGATGGGAACCACTGCAAGTAGTATTCATGTTTCCGCTTTCTCTGCACCTTCTATTGATCTTTTATGCTAAAATTCTCTAGCTGTAGGGAACAGCTGTCACAAAAGACAATACCCAGCCTCTCATAGACTGACAGTTGTGTCACATGCCATAGGTTGATGTTCTTTAGTACACTTTTATAAGCAGGTGCGACATGACTGAGAAAACTTTCTTTAATAATTGGATTAGGCATAATTAAAGTATCTTAGGCTTGTGTTTGTATTACATTACCTAAGCAGTAGTTAAGGTTTATGGCATCTGTGCCACAATTTAGCTTCAGTCTTTTTTTTTTTTTTAACAAATATGTGCCTCTAAGGCAGTGGTCTCAAACTCGCGGCCCAGTAGCCACATGCGGCCCGACAGGTACCATTTTGAGGCCCTCGGTATGTTTATCATAATCACAAAAGTAAAATAAAACAGTTTCTTGATCATATGTCTCTCTAGCTATAAATTGCAGTATTGTTATTAAGACTTAGCCAAAAGGAAAGATTTATAAACTAAACTAAACTAAACCTGGGTTTTATATACCGCACCATCTCCACGAATGCAGAGCTCGGCACGGTTTACAGGAAGAAGGATGAGAGAGGAACTACAGTGGAGAGATTAAAGAGTTAGGTGTAAAGGGGGAAGGTGAGAGGCCTAAGAGGGGGGAAGTGTTACAGTTTTGAGAATAGCCAGGTTTTTAGGTGTTTGCGGAAGAGTTGGAGGGAGCTTGAGGTTCGGAGTGGGGAGGTGAGGTTATTCCAGATCTCAGTGATTCTAAAGGGGAGGGATGACCCAAGTTTGCCTGCATGGGAAATACCTTTTATGGAAGGGAAGGATAGTTTAAAAATTTGGGAGGATCTGGAGGAAGTAGGGGTTGGGGAGTTCCAGGATAGAGGGATAACGGCAGGAAGGATGCCATGTAGGATCTTGTAGGCCAGACACGCACATTTGAAGTGGATCCTGGGGATTACTGGGAGCCAATGGAGCTTAGACAGGAGTGGTGAGACGTGATCAAATTTACTTTTCGCGAAAACAAGCTTAGCTGCGGCGTTCTGAATCCGCTGAAGTCTGTGGAGGCTTTTCTTGGTTAGGCTGAGGTAGATAGAATTGCAATAATCCAATCTGGAGAGGATGATGGATTGTACTAGGACTGCGAAGTGTTTTTGGTGAAAATAGGGTCTGACTTTCCTTAGCATGTGAAGGCTGAAGAAGCATTTCTTCACCAGGGATTGGAGATGTTCGTTGAAGGATAGAGAAGAGTCTAAGGTGACACCCAGAACTTTGCTTGAGAACTCGAGCTGTAATGGGGGGCCGGAGGACAATGGGATGGAGGAAGGTAGATGGTCTAATTTTGGGCCGAGCCAAAGGAGTTTTGTTTTGGACTCGTTTAGTTTCATATGCATTGTGAATGCCCAGGATTGGAGGTTCTTTATGCATGAGGATATGTTTGTGGAGAGATTAGTGAGGTTCGAGTCGGTCTCAAGGAGGACGAGGATGTCATCAGCGTAAGTGTAAAGAGTTTCAAGGGGGGATAGTTGGAGTAGTTTCAGGGAGGACATGTAAATGTTAAAGAGGATTGGGGAGAGGAGTGAGCCTTGTGGGACATCACAAGTCGGGGTCCAGGGGGAGGATGAGGTGCCGCTCATGTTAACCATGTAAGAGCGGGAGCGCAAGAATTTGGAGAACCAATCAAGAACTATGGAGCTAATGCCTATCTCGGAGAGTTGGAAAATTAGAATGTCGTGGTGGACAACTTCAAAAGCTGCGGAGAGGTCGAATTGTAGAAGGACAGCAAACTTGTTACGAGAATGCAGTTGCTGAACCTTAGAGATTAGAGAGGCCAATAGGGATTCAGTGCAGAAGTTGGGTCTGAAGCCATATTGGTAAGGTAAGAGGATGGAGAATCTTTCTAAGTAGGAAGAGAGCTGGGTAGATATGATAGACTCGAGCAGTTTGGTGAGGAGAGGGATATTTGCTATTGGACGGTAGTTGGATGGTATGGAGGGGTCTAGGTCAGTTTTTTTCAGTAAAGGGGTCAATGCGATGTGTCCCATTTCAGTGGAGAATAGGCCTGATAATAGGGCAGAATTTATGAGTTTGGTAAGAGATGTGATGGCCTGTGCAGGGATTTTCTCAAATAGGTAGGAGGGAAATGGGTCCAGGATGCAGTTGCATGATTTTAACTTGAGGCAGAGTTTAAGGGTCTGAGAATCAGATATGAGCTCGAAGACAGTCCAGGATCTGTCGGCAGGGATGGGGTTGAGAGCAGCTAGGGTGGGGTTGGGTTCAGGGGGCACCAGAGAATTGTAGGAGATTGCGGGCGGGAAGGAGCGCCTTAAGGTAGAGATCTTATCATTGAAGAATTTTGCTAGGACCTCGGCTGAAGGAGATGAGGGAAGAAGGGTGGAGTCATTTTTAGTGGTTAGGGAGCGCCAAATGTTGAACAATGTGCCATTCTGGTTTTTGGATTTGGAGATCTTGTCTCCATAGAAGTTCTTCCTTGCTTTTTTTAATATTGAGTTGTAGAGTTTGATATTGACTCTCCAGGCCTGTCTGTCAGATGAGGATTTGGATTTTTTCCATTTTCGCTCTAAGGCTCGACATTTTTGTTTCAGGTCTCTATGGAGTGGAAGGTACCAAGGGGCTTTATGGGGATAGGTGATGGATTTAGTGGTTTGGGGGGCGAGGGAGTGGTAGGTGGACTTGGAAAGGGCGATCCAGTTGTGCCAATTGTTTTCAGAGTCTGCAAGCTTGGGAATGGAGGGGAGGAGGTTGAGGAATTTGGTCCAGAACAGATCGCTCGAAATTTTTTTCCGGAAGGTAATAGAATTGGGGGATCGGGGTGGGGATCCCAGATGAGACATGAAGATGGGGAGGCAGAAGGCCCCTAGGAGATGGTCTGACCACGGGATGTGTTCCCAACGGGTGTCTTCGGCAGACGTTTTATAAGCGGTGAGGTAGAGGAACTGGATGAGGTTTAGGGTGTGCCCTTTTTCATGGGTAGGAGCGGATGTGGGGGGGGGAGAAACCTAGGGAGATGAGGAAGTCATTGAATTCTATCGTGTTCTTGCTGGTGGAGTCATCAAGGTGGAGATTAACGTCTCCGATGATTAGTACCGTATTTTCACGCATATAACGCGCGCGTTATTCGTGTTTTTACAAACCGTGCATAACCTTGCGCGGTATACGCGTGAGCGCGTTGTACAAAATTTTTTTTACATAGTTCCCCCCGACGTCCGATTCACCCTCCCCACGCAGGACCGCTCGCACCCCCACCCCGAAGGACCACTTGCACGCGCTCCCACCCGCACCCGCATCCCCACCCTGAAGGACCGCTCGCACGCACTCCCATCCGCACCCGCACCCCCACCCTGAAGGACCGCTCGCACGCACTCCCGTCTTCTTGCCCCAGCCAACCGCGGCACCCCCGACACGATCGGGGCAAGAGGGAGCTCAAGCTCTCTTGCCCCGCCGACTCCCCAACTCCCCGAAACTGCCGCGGTTGGCTGGGGCAAGAGGGCTTGAGCTCCCTCTTGCCCCGATCGTGTCGGGGGTGCCGCGGTTGGCTGGGGCAAGAGGATGGGAGTGCGTGCGAGCGGTCCTTCGGGGTGGGGGTGCGAGCGGTCCTGCGTTGGGGTGAATCGGACGGGGGGGGGGGATCGGGTTTTCAGGGTGGGGACAGGACTTCAAGGGGGAGAGGAGAATCGGGGCGGGCGAAAGGAGAGTCGGGGTGGCCAGAGGAGAGTCGGGGCGGGCGAAAGGAGAGTCGGGCGGTGACGGGAGAGTGGCTGTTTCCTCCGCCACGGTCCTGCCCCCTCCTCTGACGTCAGAGGAGGGGCGGGACCGCGGCGGAGGAAACAGCCAAAGCAAGCAAAGATCGCTGGCATCGCGCAATTTTGTTGCAGGCTGTTTCTCCAGGGCAGTAGCGTACCAAGGGGGGGGGGCGGGGGGAGGTCCGTCCCGGGTGCCGCCTTAGGGGGGGTGCACAGCTGGCCCGGCCCCTATTGCGCTCCTACCCTCCCAGCGAAAGCAGCATCGGAGCCATTACCGAAAAAGGTAATGGCGCCAGGCCTTGGAGCACCGAGGCAGACCGCTTCTCCCCCCTCCCAGCCGAAACCCCGCTGACCATCCTATCTCTCCCCCCCCCAAGTGAACCTTTCCGACCCTCCCAGCGAAAGCAGCAAACCTCCCTCCAGTAGCGTCGGTTTTATCCTCCCTCTGCCGCATCACTGATGACGTCATCAGTGACGCGGCAGAGGGAGGAGAAAGCCGCGAAGGAGGTTTGCTGCTCTCGCTGGGAAGGTCGGAAAGGTTCACGGGGGGAGATAGGAGGGTCAGCGGGGGTTCGGCCGGGAGGGGGGAGAAGCGGACTGTCTCGGTGCTCCATTACTTTCTTCGGGCAGCAGCAGCGTTTACAATTCGCTGCTGTTGCCGGCTTCAGGCCTTGTTCTCTGCCGGGTCCTGCCTACTTCCTGTTTTCATGAAGACAGGACCCGACAGAGAGGAAGGCCTGAAGCGGGCAACAACAGTGAATTGTGAATGCTGCTGCTGCCCGATGAAGTTCAGGACATCGGGGAAGGAGCAGGGAGAAATCGGCTGCTGGCTTGGGGGTGAGGGTAGGGAAAGAATCGTGGAAGTGGAGAAATTGGAATGATGGCTTTGTGCGGGCTAGGGGGAGAGAGAAAGAAAGGAAAAAATAAAGAGGGGGGCCAGGGGGAGAGAGAAAGAAAGGCAGAAATAAAGAGGGGTCAGGGGGAGAGAGAAAGAAAGGCAAAAAGAAAGAGGGGGACCAAGGGGAGAGAAAGAAAGGCAGAAATAAAGAGGGGGTCAAGGGGGAGAGAAAGAAAGGCAGAAAGAAAGAGGAGGGCCAGGGGGAGAGAGAAAGAAAGGCAGAAAGAAAGAGGGGGACCAAGGGGAGAGAAAGAAAGGCAGAAATAAAGAGGGGGTCAAGGGGTAGAGAAAGAAAGGCAGAAATAAAGAGGGGGCCAGGGGGGAGAGAGAAAGAAAGGCAGAAATAAAGAGGGGGGCCAGGGGGAGAGAGAAAGAAAGGCAGAAATAAAGAGGGGAGCCAGGGGGAGAGAGAAAGAAAGGGGGGGGCAGGAGAAGAAAGAAGAAGGACCAGAGACTCATGAAATCACCAGACAAAAAAGTAGGAAAAATGATTTTATTTTCAACTTAGTGATCAAAATGTTTCCGTTTTGAAAATTTATATCTGCTGTCTATATTTTGCACTATGGCCCCCTTTTACTAAACCGCAATAGCGTTTTTTAGTGCAGGGAGCCTATGAGCGTCGAGAGCAGCGTGGGGCATTCAGCGCAGCTCCCTACGCTAAAAACTGCTATCACAGTTTAGTAAAAAGGGAGGGGGAATATTTATCTATTTTTGTATAGTTGTTACTGAGGTGACATTGCATAAAGTCATCTGCCTTGACCTCTTTGAAAACCCGCGGAATATAAATGATAATTAACATTTTCTCTGCGTACAGCGTGCTTTGTGTTTTTAAAATTTTATTGTTGGTAGATCATTTTGACTTGGCCACAAAGGTAAGGGGGAGGGAGGGAGGGGAGCTGCTGAAAGACATCTAGTAATCCTTGCAGGCTTGACTGTGCAGGGAATTATTTTTGTAAAATCATGTTTTGTTATGTGACTGGCATTATCTAGACTTTAATTTCTATGAATGAATAGAATGAAAATGATATAAAATTACTTGCTTGTTTTTATGTGCGTGCGCTGAAGGAAAGTGGAGAGAGAGTGGGCTGAGGATGCTGAAGAGAAATGGGGAAGAGAGTGGGGAGAAGACGCTGATTTATAAATTGACAATTGTACAGAATATTGTTTCTTTTTATACTTTAATATAAACAATTCAAGGCTTGTGTGGATGGAATCAGGTGGTTTGCGGGGATGGGGACCGAGCTTACGGGGATTAGTCCAATAAAATGGTATTTTTTTATTTCTCATTATTTGTTTTATTTTTATTTGTTAATTTGTAAAGTGATGATTGTTATGTATCAGTTTTTTCAAATTTACATCTATTGTCTTTATATTTTGCACTGTATTAGAGGACATGTGTTACTGTTTTTTGTGGTGTTGCATTGTATCCAGGGTCTGGTTTCTTGGCGGATCAGTTTAACTTTTGCCTACATATTTCTATTTTTAGTTTGTGATTATTCCATTTTGGGCGAGGGTGTATCTCTGTTCTGTGTGTATGAAAAGAACACAGTTTTCAGTTGGCATTGACTACAGGATCAATTGACTGCGGGATCTGGCTTGTTTAGTTTTACAATGTATGTGTTGGTGTTCTAGTGCTCACTGCAGTGTTTAAGATGCAGCCTTTTCCTAGGTACACTCTTGTGGTGCGATGTGTAGATTGTTACTAAAAATCATATTTTTCATATAGATGGGGGGGGGTGTCAAAAAATGATGGGCCCCGGGTGCCACATACCCTAGGTACGCCACTGGTGCATGCAAATAGATCTCATTCATATTCATTGGGGAAATCCTGAAAACCCAATTGGATTCTGGCCCTCGAGGACCGGAGTTGCCCATGTCTGGGTTAGGGGCTTGTAACAGTTTTCTTTATACCCAGTCAGTTCACCAAAAACCTTTCATCTAAAATGGAGTCCTTTTGTGTCTTAGCTCCCTCTCTGGAATTTCCTTTCCCAACAGTAGAGGGATAAAAACACTTATCCTAGTTTTAAGCTGGGTATAAAATACTTCTCCCCTATATACAAAGCCACACAGCAACAGCACCGAAGCCCATTAATTCCCAATGGGCTTTGGTACGATTATCACGGGCCATCGTAGTAATTGGCTTTGTAAAATTGAGCCTTGGTTATTCTCACTGATTCATGGCAGCTGTTAGGGTGGTTCTGAGTTTAGATAGATGCTACCCTTCCCTCATATGTCTTCCAGGTGGTTTCTGCAACAGATTGTAACTTCTTCCATTTTCTTTTTACCTGTTGTCTCTAAGTCTTACCCGATGCTAGATGCCTGCTTGGCTTTTTATTGGTAAACTGTCATGATGTATTTAGGAATGACAGTATGCCAAATCAGTAGGTTCAAATTCAAATTAGCCCCCACTGATTGCAAGGTTGTTTTTTGTTGCAATTAGTAGGCATACACTACTTCCATACTGACAAGAAAGGAAGTTAGAGCCCCTGGAGAGAGTCCAAGTCATCACTAAAAATGCAGTGCCTAAAGGTGCAATTCCAGGTGCACATACAGTATAACAGTTTCTGGAAAAAAACAGCTCTCTGTGGGCCCTTTATCAAAAACTTTTATTATAGCAACTCAGTGATGAAGGGACAAGGGTGGGCCCCAATCATGGAAAAACTCTGAAGGTGGCAAAACAGGTAGAAAGGTGACTGTTAAAGCCAGGAAGATGTTTGGATGCATAAGGAAAGGAATGGCCAGTAGGAAAAGGGAGGTGATAATACCATTGTATAAGTCTCTGGTGAGGCCCCATTTGGAATACTGTGTGCAGTGTTGGAGACCACAACTTCAAAAAGTTATAAAGAAGATGGAGGCGGTCCAGAGGGATTATACAAAATTGGTTATTGGTCTTTGTCATAAATAAGAACATAAGAAATGCCGCTGCTGGGTCAGACCAGTGGTCCATCCTGCCCAGCAGTCCACTCACGCGGCGGCCCTCAGGTCAAAGACCAGTGCTCTAAATGAGTCCAGCTTCACCTGCGTACATTCCAGTTTAGCAGGAACTTGTCCAACTTTGTCTTGAAACCCTGGAGGGTGTTTTCCCCTATAACAGACTCCGGAAGAACGTTCCAGCTTTCCACCACTCTCTGGGTGAAGAAAAATTTCCTTATGTTTGAACAGAATCTATCCCCTTTCAACTTTACAGAGTGCCCTCTCATTCTCCCTACCTTGGAGAAGGTGAATAGTCTGTCTTTCTCTACTAAGTCTATTCCCTTCAGTATTTTGAACGTTTCGATCAAGTCCCCTCTCAGTCTCATCTTTTCAAGGGAGAAGAGGCCCAGTTCCTCCAATCTCTCACTGTACGCCAACTCCTCCAGCCCCTTAACCATTTTAGTCGCTCTTCTCTGGACCCTTTCAAGTAGTACCTTGTCCTTCTTCATGTACGGCGACCAGTGTTGGACACAGTATTCCAGGTGAGGGCATACCATGGCCCGGTACAGCGGCATGATAACTTTCTCCGATCTGTTAGTGATCCCTTTTCTAATCATTCCTAGCATAAATCCGTATGGGGACAGACTTACGGCTAGATTCACTAAGCCCATGGATCGGATCCGATCCAATTCGTGGGCGGGAGGTTGATTCATAAAGTGTTCTCATGCAAATGAGGATGCTTGGAATCACGCCCCCAACCGATTGCACGGATCGCTGAATAGCAATCCTGACTCATGTGCAGACCAGCTGTAGATGGTCTACGCATGCTTACAGAGCAGTGACCTTTTTTTAAAAAAAAACTTTTTATAGCGAGCCCGTTAACCCGCTTTAAACCCACGGGTTAAAACTACGAGCTCGCACTGCGGGAGAAGGCCAGGAGAGTCGTGGCAGAGAGCTGGAAAGTCGTGGCAGAGAGAGCAGGACGGCAGTTGGGGCAGAGAGCAGGAGATGCAGTTGGAAACGACGTGAGTGACTGGTCTCCAGCAGTCGAATGTTTGTTGATCGGCCAGCCCACTCGGTGTTCCAGTTTTTTGTTTGTGAATCGCTGCCTGTCTACTTAACATGCCATTTTCCCTCATTTGCATGCGCGGATCAGATCGGATTGGAAGATGATCAGCCACAAGGTTAGTGAATCGGGTCGGAGGGAAATCGGGTCGCTAAGTGGTCGGGACTTGATCGGTGGGCTTAGTGAATCTAGCCCTTAGAAACCATAATATGTATACTCTGGAGGAATGATGGGAGAAAGAGGATATGATAGAAACATTTAACTATCTCCATGATGCTAATGTAGAAGGGGAGAGTCTTTTTCAAATGTAGAAAAACTCCGGAAGGAGAGGGCATAGGATGAAGTTAAGAGGTGATAGGCTCAGGAGTAATGTAAGAAAATACTTCTTTACAGAAAGGGTGGTAGATGCATGGAATAGTCTCCCGGTGGAGATGAAGACTGTTTCTGAATTTAAGGTAGCATGTGACAGACATATTGATCTCTTAGGGCAGTGTATCGCAAACTGTGCGCTGCGTGATATTCCAGGTGTACCGCCAGATGCCGGGGAGGAGGAGAGGCGCCAGCCTTCAAGTGTCTGTGTGTGTGTTGCTGAAAAAGAAAAGGCACGGAGAGGAGGAGAGACGCCAGACGCCTGCCTTCAAGATGTGCCTCTCTCCGCACATCTTTTTTTTTTTTTTTGCAATTGTTTATTTATAACTAAAAATGCACACCAACACAGCATCACAGTACCAAAACAGTACAAGCAATACAATCAAACAAGCATCAGAAGAGCACAACCCTCTGAGAACAACCCCCCCTCCCCCCCCGTAACAGCATACAACACCCATCATCCCCTGTAAACCAAAAATCACCCCCACAGGCGTATAAGCACCCTAGGAAAAGGAAGGATAAAAAGTACAGAATCAACCAAAAACCAACCAAAAAAAAAAAAAAGGCAAATCCAGAAGAAATCATGCCCCCAATGCCCATAGCCTGGTCAGGGCCAGTAGTTCAACTAACAGCAGCGCTCCCCCCATCCAAGTTCTCCACCTCAAGGTATCTCCCCCAAATATCATAGTATTGCTGCCATCGTCGAGTCAGCAGGGCCGAAAGCCTGTATTTTTCGCAGACCCATCCCAATTTATCTTTCATAAGAGGCAGTGTAGGCAGAATCGTGCTACGCCAAAGGCGAGCCACAGTCAGCCTGGCCGCTGTGAAAGCCAACCGTACCAGTCTATCCTGGGTATCGTCAGCTCCTTCCGTGGGAAACCCCAATAAAGCCACCTCCGCTCTTCTTTGGAGGGGCACCTGAAGAAGAGCCCCCACATACTGAAACACCTGGCTCCAAAAATCATGAAGTGAAGGGCAGCTCCACCACATATGAAAAAAGGTTCCCCGCTGCCCACAACCCCTCCAGCATAAGGCTGAGCCCTGAACAGACATCTTACTCAGATGAACCGGGGTCATGTACCAGCGGACCAGCATTTTAAGAGCATTCTCCACCAGCACAGGAGCCACTGCTATATGATGTATCCTAAGCGATATAGTTTCCCATAAGGCCTCATCAAACACCTGCCCCAAGTCTCGTTCCCATGCCACCAAATATGAAGGTTTCCGGGCCCCATCCTGATGCACCCACTTGTATAGCAGGGAAATGCAGCCTCTGCGCACTGGAGATCCCAGCAACTGCTCAAAGGCAGAACAAGTATAAACCGCGGCATCAGCCCGTTTAGCCCTCTGCAAATAACTTTTCACCTGGAGATAGGGGAAAAGGTCCCTGGATTCTAACTGATGAAGAGCCTGGAGCTCAGGAAAAGCCCGAATAGTCTCACCCTCCAAGAATTGGCCAAAGTACTGCAACCCATTCTTTGCCCACCTCACAAATATCCCCCCATCTCTCCCCGGCACAAAATCAGACGCATAGCACAAGGGAAGAAAATACACCCCCTTACTCTTACCTAGCAGTTTGCGAGCTACTCCTTTCCAAACCCGCAGTGTCCAGTTAGTGAACGGGTTAGAGATTGTCCCCAACTCCCTCACCCCAAATCTCCCCACATAAGCGACCACAGGGTCCGAGCCCCCCACAACACATCCAGCACACCTTGTTCAACCTGCACCCATAATTTCAAAGAGGGCGCATGCCACTCCACTCCTGCTCGTAACTGAGCCGCCCGGTAATAATGTTCCAGATGGGGGATCCCCAAACCCCCCTCCGCCTTAAACTTAAACATGGCCCATTGAGCCACCCGTGGCCGTCTGCCTCCCCACACGAACCGCAAGAGGCTACGCTGCCAGCGAAGAAAATACTTCCTAGGGATTTCTATAGGCAAAACCTGAAAAAAATATAAGAACTTAGGTAACACCAACATCCGAGTTACCTCCAAGCGCCCCATCCAAGACACATATAATTTATCCCACCGGTCCATATCCCTGGCCAGGGACGCTACCAGGGGAATATAGTTAAGTTGAAATAAGGTCGCCCAGTCCACCCCCAACTGGATACCCAAATATCTAATAGGGCCCTTAACCCAACGAAAGGGCACCACCCTCTTAATACCCGGAATATCCGCATCCGGGACCGATATATTAAGTATCTCTGTTTTAGCCATATTGGCCTTAAAACCCGAAAAAGCCCCATAAGCTGTCATAAGGTCCTGAAGGGATAGAAGGGACTCCGCCGAACCCTCCACAATTGCCAAGATATCGTCAGCGAATAAAGACAATTTGTATTCGTTCCCCTGGATCGTTACCCCCCGCACCCGAGCTGTCTGTCGAATCTTTTGTGCAAGAGGTTTAATCACCAGAGCAAACAGCAAGGGTGACAAGGGACAACCTTGCCTCGTCCCCCTCCGCAATTCAAAGGGGGAGGAGTAGACCCCATTGATTTTCACACACGCCATGGGCCCATTATACAAAGATAGAATCCAAGACACATAGCGGGCCCCCAGGCCTGCATGTCGGAGGACCGCCTCCATAAATCGCCAATCCACGTGGTCAAACGTCTTTTCGGCATCTACCGCCACTGCCACCCATGAGCCACCAGACCGTCGGGCCTGCCATACTAAGTTCAGAACTTTACGAATCCCATCCGCCGCTTGCCGACCCCCTATGAATCCCACCTGATCAGGATGGATAAGGGTTGGCATATGAAACGCCAAACGATCAGCGAGCACCCGGGCAAAAATTTTGGTATCAATACCCAATAGAGAAATCGGCCGGTAGCTCCCACACTGAGTAGCATCCTTCCCCGGCTTCGGTAAAATCGTGATCCCCGCCAGCCGCATAAAGAAAGGCAATTGTGCTCCATCCCTCAGATCATTATATAAGCGTGCCAACAACGGTACCACCAGAGTAGACAACTTCTTATAAAATAATCCCGTAAACCCATCTAACCCCGGGGATTTCCCCGGTTTCAACTGTCGAATCACATTATGCACCTCCTCCAAAGTAATATCCGCATCCAGCCCTTGCGTCACAGAGGTCGGGAGGGATGTCAGGCCCAAGTCCTGAAGATACTGTTTAATCTCCTCCTCCGACCCCTGACTCTCTGGCGTATATAGCTGCTGATAAAATTCACAAAAGCGGGCGTGAATAGCACCCTCATCTGTCAACGTCTGTCCCGAACTATCCTTAATAGCCATAATATTAGATTGTGTCCGCTGCAGGCATAGACGATGAGCCAACAGCTTCCCTGCTCTATTACCAGAATCAAAAAACCGCAAACGAAGACGTTCAAGATTAAATTGGATTTCCTCATCCTCCAACTTCTCCAATTCTGCCCGCACCTCACGAATCAGAAGTCCCAGGGGTGCTCCCCCTTGACCACGCTTATGTTGATCAACTAGCTGCCGTAGAGTCTCTCTCAGACTCCGTTCCTTCTGCAAGGTATGCCTTTTTTTATACGCGGCCATCGATATAAGCTCTCCCCGCAACACGGCCTTCAGACTCTCCCAGATAGTCATCGGAGAGTATTGACTAACATCATTATGTTCCAAAAAATCCATAATAACCTGCTCCACCTTACGGAGCAGCAACGGGTCCTTCAATAAACTATCATTTAATTTCCAGTATCGGTCCCCCACCCGGGTCTTCCCCCAGCGGACATCCATCCAAATGGGAGCATGATCCGACCACCCAATGTCCTCAATGTGAGTCCCAAGTAATCCACCCCCCCACCCCTTATCCAAATACAACATGTCTATTCTGGTATACACCCCATGCACAGGGGAGTAATAAGAGAAATCCTTACCCATCCAGTGCTGGGAAAGCCAGCCATCGACCACATTGAGGACATCAACAAAATGCTTAAGCTGCTTCCGATCTGACTTAAGTCTGTCCCCCCCAGCCCCCGTAGAGTCCCTGCGAGGGTCAATAACCAAGTTAAAGTCCCCTCCCACCAACAATGAGCCCTTTTTTACCAACAATACCTCATCAAAAAAGGACCCCTGTTGCGTATTCGGAGCACACAGATTCACTAGAGTAACCACTTCCCCATTAAGTTGTCCCACCCAGATAACCCAACGCCCCCCCTCATCCCGCCATACCTGTTCAGGCACTAATTTAAGATGTCTAGCAAACAAAATACCCACCCCCGCCTTCTTCCGCTCGTTTCGATTAGAAGCCCAAACCCTTTCAGGATATTCTTTATATTGTATCAACTTTTCTCCAGGTTTCAAGAAGTGAGTTTCTTGCACAAAACTAACATCAATCCGCAACCTCTTTAATTCTTTTAACAATAACTGACGTTTACGGGGCATGTTGAGACCCTTAACATTAAAGCTGCCCACTCTCAATTTATCAGCTGCCATGACCCAGAATATCATTTCCACACCAATCACCCCTCTTCCTTCTCCCCCCCAATCCTCTCCAAAATCCCATGCTGTTACCCCCATCCCCCCTTCACCCCACCCCCCTCCCCTCCATCCCCACTCCCACCACCTCCATCTCCCGTCCATGGCTTCGTGTGACCCCCACCAAAGCCCCTGTCCCCATCCCTCCTCCCCCTCCCAAAAGTGCTGCCCATCATACACACACTACAAACACTCGCCTCCACTGGAGACCCCGCTCTCATACCCCCAGATATACCCCCACACACATTAACACTGTCCATCAGGTCTCAAAGTCCCCAGCATCCGAAAATCTTCATCAGGACTAGACCACTGCCTTCACAGCTCCTCCTCAGGTGGCTGGCCTTGAACCACTGCCTTTGGACTCTCCCACGCCATCTCTACCATCCGGCCTGCATTTGCGGGACCACGCCAGTCTAGCTTGCCACTGGAATCGCTCCGCCATCGGGCCCGATGAGGTCCCCAGAGGGGGATCCTCCGCACTCTGAAGACCTTCCCTCCGCAGCAGTGCCCCAGCTTCTTCCAGAGTGGTGACTCTCTTGTGCGCTCCATTGATGGTAATCAGGAGCCCAAAAGGGAATAGCCAGCGGTATTTCAAATTATGCTTTCTCAAAATCTGCACCACCGGGCGAAATTCCCGCCTCCTCTGCAGAGTAATTGCGGAGAGATCTTGAAAAACTTCCACTTTATGCCCCTTCCAATCGAACGTGCCCAGCTCTCTGGCCTGCCTCACCATCCGGTCCTTGTCCACAAAGGCAATGATATCTCTAGGACTATCATCCTTTTTGGGTCCTAGTGCCCGGTGGGCCCTGTCCACTTTCACCGCCCTGGCTCCAACAGCGTCCCCATCCTGCGGGCAAAGGGCCACAAAAATCTCCTGAACCACATGGACTGCATCCTGATATTCAGCTAGCTCCGGCACCCCTCTGATACGCACATTATTCCTGCGTGACCTATTCTCCAGGTCTTCAAGGCGCGTAAAACATTCATGCCAGTCCTTTTGCGCTACCTTGAACGCCCCACTCAGATCCTGCACCACCACCTCTTGATCCCCAATGCGCCGCTCCGTCTCCTCCACTCTCCCCAGGAGGTCAGCAAAGTCCTTCCGGATTTCTTTAACGGCATCTTTGATCTTGTCTTTCACAGCTGCCACCTCCTGTTTGATATCATAAGCCCACTGCTGGAGATCGGCTTTGGTTACTGCTGCGGCGCAGTCCTGGCGTCTCAGTCTCGGAGAGGCGCCTCTCTCCGACTCGTCCTCTGACGCGCTCTCCCCCGATTCGCGCTCGGGCGCTCTGGAGGCCCCACGCACATGGCGCAGGCCGCATTGTTCACTGCCCGTATCGGGCCGCCGCCCCTCAGCGCTCGGTTTTTTTGAGGGCATACTGTGCACGCGACCCACTTCAGGCTTAGAATAACAAGGCTCCGTGGCAGGAGGAAACACCACAGCACCCTTGGGAAGGAGGTATGTACCCACGGAGGTCAGAGCTCGAACTCTAACCGTCCACCATGCTTCGTGACGTCACCGGAAGCCTCCGCACATCTTGAAGGCAGGCGGCTGGAAGGCCTCTGCACATGTGTGGATGTCGACGTGATTCCATCATATCGATGTCCGTGCATTAGTGTGCCGTCGGCTGCAAAGTTTGAGAGACACTGTCATAGGGAGAAGTGGAGATGGTGGATGCTGTGGAAGGGCAGACTGGATGGGCCATTTGGCTTTTCTCTGCCATCATGTTTCAGTGTTTCAAAATGATGAGTGGAATTGGGGCAGGTGAGCAAGAGAGAAAGCTACGCAACACAGTGCAGCTCTGAAGTAATTCTTTAACAGGGCACCTAATAGGAGCCTATTCTGTAAAGAAACACAAATGCCTTCTTTCCTTAAAAGAGCAAAAATAGGCACCTAAAAAATAGGCACAAATACTTATGCTGGCGTTAAGTATATGCACCTAAGTTGTGGCGATACATGTGTAATTGTACACCCACCCATGCCTCCCTTCCCGTGTGTACCCACCTACAAACTATATGCTGTTTAAGATATGTGCATAATTACAGACTAGCACTTAAGCAGAATATTAGCATATACACTTGTATACACATAATTCATACATGTTAGCATTCTAAACATTTATTCATGTAATTGTCATGTAAATGTTAGCACTATTGTATAGAATTGTTGTCATGCACAAGTGAATTAAAAACAATAGTCCAAGGTACAAGGTTATTAGTGACAGGTCTTATAAAGTATTTACAGACATCTCAATAAGAACACAAGCAATGCCTCCGCTGGGTCAGACCTGAGGTCCATCGTGCCCAGCAGTTCTCTCACGCGGCGGCCCAACAAGTCCAGGACCTGTGCAGTAATCCTCTATCTATACCCTTCTATTCCCTTTTCCAGCAGGAAATTCTCCAATCCTTTCTTAAACCCCAGTACCATACTCTGCCCTATTACGTCCTCTGGAAGCTCATTCCAGGTGTCCACCACACATTGGGTAAAGAAGAACTTCCTAGCATTCATTTTGAAAATGTTCCCTTTCAACTTTTCCGAATGCCCTCTCGTTCTTTTATTTTTCAAAAGTTTGAAAAATCTGTCCCTCTCTACTCTCTCTATGCCCTTCATGATCTTGTAAGTCTCTATCATATCCCCTCTAAGTCTCCTCTTCTCCAGGGAAGAGTCCCAGTTTCTCCAATCTCTCAGCATATGAAAGGTTTTCCATACCTTTTATCAAATGTGTCGCTCTCCTCTGAACCCTCTCGAGTAACGCCATATCCTTCTTAAGGTACAACGACCAATATTGGACGTAGTACTCCAGATGCGGACGCACCATCGCCCGATACAACGGCAGGATAACTTCTTTCGTTCTGGTAGTAATACCCTTCTTGATTATACCTAGCATTCTGTTCTTTCTTTTAGCGGCCGCTGCGCACTGTGCCGTTGGCTTCATTGTCATGTCCACCATTACCCCCAAGTCTCTTTCTTGGGTACTCTCCTTCAATAACATCCCTCCCATCGTATAGCTGTATCTCGGTTTTCTGTTTCCCACATGTAGTACTTTACATTTCTCAACGTTGAACTTCATCTGCCATCTCGTCGCCCATTCCCCTAGCTTGTTCAAGTCCCTTTGCAATTCTTCGCAGTCCTCCTTAGTCCGAGCTCCACTAAATAGTTTGGTTTTATTCTATACAGTAAAAAGAGGTTGTATGTTTCATTTTATTTCATGTCCTAAAGTTTCATTTTCATTGTTAAACAAAAAAAGTAGATCAATTGTAACTGGAAAACAATGATTACAACTTTATGAAATGTTTATTATCGTTTATGAAGTTCATCCAAAATAATCTATGTCCTCTTCCCAGCACATTGTCAGTGTATTATCATTGTCTCTTTAAGGAAGGTGAAAAAGATATTTTTTTTCTTCTCTTGTTTTTGACATTTATCTCAAGTTCTCTAGCATTAAGGTAATTAATTAGTCACTAATCTGATAGATAGAATAAGACTTCAAGTATAAAATTTACACAGTCGTTAATTGCCAACTGCTTTCTGGAGTCCGTACTATACTTCTTTGAACAGATAATAACTATGTTACCAATGACTTAGTGATATACTGTCCTCCCCTAGTTTTCTGCATGATACCCTCTGCTGCAATAGATCAGCAAAATGTTTTTCGGAGTACAGGAAGGAAGATTTCTCTGGAAACTCTTAGAAATTCTCATCTTTTAATTTACTTTATTCATCACTCCTTTTTTTTTGTTTAGATTTGAATGCTTGCTAGAATATTCTGCAAATATCTGTTGATAGCACAAGTGTTTTGCTCTCTATGAAATATGTCCTTTCGTGAGAGCATTTGCTTAGAGCAGGGGTGTCAAACTCAATCACATTAAGGGGCCGAAATCCAAAACACAGGCTAAGTCGTGGGCTAGATCCCGTCCAATCTCCGCCCCAGACCCCGCCCCAATAATACTAAATATAACACCATTTTTTCCATTCATTTTTCATACATAAACAAACAATATAATCTTAACAACACATAATGGTAATGATTAACCACAAAATTAAACTACACAAAACACACTGTATGCTTCTCAACATTCATTCCTACCAGAACACAGATAACCCCTATACAAATATGGGACCAAAAACTAAAAGTATTAATATATTTTTTAAAAACACCCTAAGATTCAAGATTCTGCATGCAGTACAACCCCCAGAGAAAAAGAAACAAATGTATTTCTTCCTGAGCAGTGCAAAAGATAGCAGATTAAAATGCTCAAAATTGACACAATTCAAACATTAAATTGAAAATAAAACCATTCCCCCTACCTTTGTTGGCTCCCTCCCTCCATGCTGTGCCTCCGGTGGGTGTCTAACCTGGCCGGCTCCAGTCTGGCCATTTTATGTGGCCCGCAGTCCGATGCCCCCCGGTGCCATCTTGTGGCTGGCTCCCTCCTCCTCACAGCCATAGTGTGCAAGGAGCCGCATTATACAGCGGCTCCTCGTGCGTGCTGCACCTGAACCGGAAGCCTTCTCTCTGATGTCGCAACAGCAAAGGAAATGCTTCTGGATGAGGTGTAGGACGCGCAAGGAGTCGCTGCACGCAGCTTCGTGCACATTACGGTTATGAGGAGGAGGGAGCCGGCCACAATGTAAAACTGGGGGTATCGGACCCCGAGCTGCATAAAACGACCAAGCAGGCCGGATTTGGCCTGTGGCTTAGAAGATGCCAGTGTTAAATGGAATCTTTCTTTCTTTCTTTTTTTGGGGGGGCCCTTGCTTTGGGGCTTCCAGATCCGCTCTGCTTTGCTATTGGTTAAATTATGCAAAGGTACCAACCCAAACTCTTAAGAACCAGGAGATAAAAATATCTGGCTATCCTTTTCTTTTTATGTTTGGTTTTTAAATTATTTTTTTTATGTATTAACTTTCTTTTCCTCTGTTTCCTTCTTTTAAGCCTCTCAAATGCTACAACTTTATTCTTGCCCAGCTCCAACACAAGCAGCTCCTTTCCTGCTTAATCCCTAGAGCGACTTCTCTTACACCTGAGCGTAGCCACAGTGGTGGTTCTTTTCCAGCCCAGAGACAATGTAGATTTTCTTCCACTGTTCCTGTTGACTGTGTTGGCAGCAGGCAAAGAAATTTAGGGGCCTGTCTAAAGTGGTTAAGATTTTGCCAAAATGAACACACAATAGGATAAATTCTATATATGGCACCCAAAAAAATCGGTATCAAAAAAAGCGCTATTCTATAAACCATGCTTAAAGTTAGATGCAGTTTATAGAATAGCACTTACACCTGGGAACTGCAGCAAAATTTGGGCATGACCATTTGCACCAAGGAAAACATGCAAATTCCTGCACCTAAATCTAGGTGCGGATACCTTAGTCTGTAATTACATATATAATTTAAAGTAACATCCTCAATCTGCCCATAGTCCTGCCCATTTCCGCACCCCCTTTTTGATTCATGAGTAAAATTTAGGCATGGATCCTACACCTAAATTTATGCACATAACTTGTACCGTGTGTCCCCGAAAATAAGACCTACCCCAAAAATAAGCCCTAGCAGGATTTTCGAAGTAGGTCTTATATAAACCCTACCCCCAAAATAAGCCCTTGTCCCAGGATTCGTCAGCAGTTTCCCTTCCCTCGCTCCCATCCCTTTTGCAGCAGGACCCTTGAGAGAGCACACACCCCCCACCCCCCGAATCCCCATCCTTCCCTCCCTCTCATCGGAACTCCGCCGCGAGCCCTCCTTACCTCCCTAAGCAGCGTCGGGCCGGCAGCACTCTAATAGGCTGCTTCGGCATTGTCCGCCTGTGAACTCTACCTCGTTACTGATGACATCATCAGTAACACGGCAGAGTTCACAGGGGGGGGCAAGGCTGAAGCTGCCTGTTAAGAGTGCTGCCGGCCCGACGCTGCTTAAGGAGGTAAGTAGGGCTCGCGGCGGAGTTCCGATGAGAGGGAGGGAAGGATGGGGATTCGGGGGGTGGGGGGGTGTGCTCTCTCAAGGGTCCTGCTGCAAAAGGGATGGGAGCGAGGGAAGGGAAACTGCTGACGAATCCTGGGACAAGGGCTTATTTTGGGGGTAGGGTTTATATAAGACCTACTTCGAAAATCCTGCTAGGGCTTATTTTTGGGGTAGATCTTATTTTCGGGGACACACGGTACAAGTTATGTGCATAAATTTAGGTGTAGGATCCATGCCTAAATTTTACTCATGAATCAAAAAGGGGGTGCGGAAATGGGCAGGACTATGGGCAGATTGAGGATGTTACTTTAAATTATATATGTAATTACAGACTAAGGTATCCGCACCTAGATTTAGGTGCAGGAATTTGCATGTTTTCCTTGGTGCAAATGGTCATGCCCAAATTTTGCTGCAGTTCCCAGGTGTAAGTGCTATTCTATAAACTGCATCTAACTTTAAGCATGGTTTATAGAATAGCGCTTTTTTTGATACCGATTTTTTTGGGTGCCATATATGTCATCAGTAATGAGGCAGAGTTCACAGGCAGACCCCCCCCCCCCCCCGTGAACTCTGCCGTGTTACTGATGATGTCATCAGTAACGAGGCAGAGTTCACAGGCGGACAATGCCGAAGCAGCCTATTAGAGTGCTGCCGGCCCGACGCTGCTTAGGGAGGTAAGGAGGGCTTGCGATGGGGTTCTGATGGGAGGTAGGGAAGGATGGGGATTCAGCTGCGTGGTGGGTGTAGGTGCTCGGGGGGAGGATGCTCTCTCAAGAGCACCTGCTGCACAAGGGATGGTGGGGAGGGGAGGAAAGATGTTGCACATGTGGGGGAGAAAAAGGAAAGAGGAAGAATTGGGGTGAAGGAGAGGATGGGAGAGATGATCATGTACATACCCCAAAAATAAGACCTAGTGCGTTTTTGGAGCCTATAATTAATATAAGACACTGTCTTATTTTCAGGGACGCACAGTAGTTGATTTTAATTAATACCAGTAATTGCTTGTTAAAAAGGCAACTATTGGCACTACCAAAATTGCATGCTCAATTGGTAGTGCCATTTGTAGATTGTTAATTCGCAATTTAGTGCAGATGCACGCAACATCTCCTATTGAGAGGTATTAAATGCATCTGCATTAGCACGTGCTCTTACTTGTGTGGCTAATTACCATTCACTGACTGCAGCATGCTGTCTGTATCCAGTCTCCACCCCATCCTGAGCTAAACAGCACAGAATTTTAGTATGCAAGTGTGCTGGCTGTTTTATCCCACTGTGGTTGTGCAAGTTAGTGAACATGCTCCTTAAATGTCCTAGCTCACAGGAATTTTTCAGCCCTGATCAAAAATATAATTTAATGTTCACATAGATCATGGAAAGGTAAAATTTAATGAAAATATAATGGATAGATTCAAGAAAGAGCATCAAAATTTACCCTATATACTTGAATATAAACCAATCAGATTATAAACCAAGATAACCTTCCCCCCCAAAAAAGGGAAAAGGTTCACTCAAATATAAACATGGGGAGGGAGGGGGGTTATATTCATTTGCCCCACCTTGCACACAGCCCTCCTTCCCTTCCTGCTCAGCTCTGCACCCAGCCTCCGATGCCTACTGCAGGCCTGCTTTAAGCCCTGGTGGGCCAGCGGTGAGCCAGGAAAATAAGACCGGTGACAGTTGTGTGCCTTACACGTGCACAACTTCAATCATTTATACCATTGAGCAGCAGCTCCCTTACAATTACATAAAGAAATGTTCTCATGTTTTGAATGTATGAGTTTTTTCTTTGCAGTACAATAGTAGAAAATGGAAAAATAATTCCATATTCCTGTAAGAATTCTGTATGCAAAATCTTGATAACAAGAAACTCTTGATGCTATTATTTTATTAGTTCTGTAGATCTTTTGAAAACTGATATTTATAGTATATAAGTATAGTGTTCCACTGATAATTAGAATCAAGTATGCCGGTAGCCTTCCAATACCTGCAATGCAAGGCACTTGTATGTTCTGAATTCATACGGAGAGTCAGAAGACAGCCATTTTTCAAAACCTAATGGGACTTTCAAACACTGCTGGATTCATACCTGGATAATGTCATAAATAATACATGAAATTAAAAAAAAAAGAGGGTTCTACCAAAAGAAAATAGTTTAAAAAAAATTTAAAAAATTTTCTTATTACTTTGCATAATCTTGTATCTCATACAATATATAAAATTAAATCACACAACCTTATTGTCCCTATTATGTAAAATAAGAACATCTGACAGACTGAAAGTTCATCAAGTCCAGTATACCATTTCTAACAACGGCCAACCCAGGTCCCAAGTACGTAGCTAGATCCCAAGTAGTAAAACAGATTTTATGCTGCTTATCCTAGGAATAAGCAATGGATTTCCCCAAGCCATCTCCATAATGGCCTATGGACTTCTCTTTTAGGAAGTTATCCAAGCCTTTTTGTTAAAACCTGCCAAGCTAACTGATTTTACCACATTCTCCAGCAATGAATTCCAGAGTTTAATTACACGTGTGAAGAAATATTTTCTCCAGTTTGTTTTAAATCTACTCTTAGTAGCTTCATCGCATGCCCCCCTAGTCCTATTATTTTTGGAAAGAGTGAACATGCGTTTCACATCAACCCTTTCCACTCCACTCAGTAATTTATAGACCTCTATCGTATCTCTAAACCGTCTCTTCTCCAAGCTGAAGAGCCCTAGCTGATTTAGCCTTTCCTCTTAATTACAGTAAAACCTTGGATTGCAAGTAACTTGGTTTGCAAGTGTTTTGCAAGACAAGCAAAACATTTTACTAAATTTTAACTTGATATACAAGCAATGTCTTGCAATACAAGTACATACAGTACACACACATCACAACTGAGCTGATGGTTCTCTCTCTGAGGCTGCAGGAGTGTAGTAACTGTTCTAAATGAACAAAGTCTTGCAATACAAATACATACAGTATTTTGTATTAAAGTTTTTGGGTTGTGGAATGAATCGTCTGAGTTTCCATTATTTCGAGACAGATACCTTAAATGTAGGCCTCTAAAATGCTGGCCTACATTTAAGACACCAGTGAGAAAATTAGATGCAATTCTCCATAGGATGTCGATGCGTGATTGACATGAGATTAGCAGCTGCCTCTTAGGTGGCCTATAGAGAATCAGGCCCTAAATGTTTTGTAACCATCTAGGAAATCTTTCTGGGGTCACTGACAATACAGCTCTGTAGTATTGTCTTAAATAGCTTACCTATTTAAAAATGAGAAGTTTGTAGAAATAGTGAAGGACTGAAAGAGGGAAGCATTAATGGGATTATTGTATAAGTGGGGAATAAAATGAGAGGGAAAAGATAAGGGAAACAAGGAGAGAAGTGGGGACAGTGAAAAATTTGTGTACCATGTTGAGTATTCTCAGCTCCTGTGAATGGAAATAGAGGTTAACTGTTCAGTTTAAATTTATTGACATTAATTACACAATATAATCTTATTAACAAAACATAATGATAACCACATACGCAGAGAAAATGTTAGTTATCATTTATATTTGGGGGGGTTCAGAGGCAGATGGCTTTAAAATATGCAATGTCACCTCAGTAAGAAAAATAGACAAATATAGTACAAAATATAGACAGCAGATATAAATTCTCAAAACTAACACATTTCAATCAATAATTGAAAATAAAATCATTTTCCCACCTTTGTTGTTTCGTGATTTCATTAGTCTCTGGTTGCACTTCCTTCTGACTGTGCACCCAATATTTTTTTCTTTCTGCCTCCTACACATTTCCTCTCCTCTGGACCTCATTCCTTTCCCTAACCAATATCTCTCTCTGTCCCTTCATGAGTCCAACTTTTCTTCCTCTCTCCTCCACCCCCATTGGCAACACGTTTTTCTCTCTCTCTCACTATCCTTCTCTCATTCCCTCTCTTGCTGCAATTGGAGTGGGGAGAGAAAGATCCAGGGTGCATCTCTCCCACTCCCTCTACTGCAACGTCCAACATTTCTCCCTCTCTCATCCCCCAGATCATGTGCATTTTTTACCACTGCCCACTATCCCCATGCCCAACTTTTCTTTTTCTATCACCCCTCTCCAGCATCATGCCACATTTCCCTCCATCACTATGTCCAACATTCTTCCCCCTTGCATCCCCTTCAATCTGTCTCTCTGTTCCCTCTCCCCTACCATATCCAACATTTCTCCCTCTCATCCTTCTCTTCCCCATGCATCCCTACCTCATTCCTCTCTCTGCTCAATTTTCCTCTTTCTTCCTTTCCCCATGTGCACCATCTCTTTCCCTCTCTCATACACCCATGCCCAACAATTCTCCCTTTCTGTTCCCTCCCTCCCTGCTATGTCCCAAGTTCATACCCCCTCCCTGCCTTCCAGCCTTTGTCCCAAGTTTGTGCCCCTCCCATGTCTAAGCGCGCTCCTTCCCCCCTTTGTCCCACATTGATATCCCTTCTCTCCCTTATTTGCTCTCTTCAGGGCCATCCAAATGGGCTGCTCCTTCAGCCGCACCCATTTGCAAGGATACTGGCAGTGGTTCTTGCATGTGGCTGACCTGCCCTCTGATGTCAACTCTGACTTCAGACAGAAGGCTTCTGGGTCAGCAGTGTGCAAGGGCCACTGCATGCGTCCCTGCAAACAAGTGTGGCTGAAAGCAGGAAGAACTGTTGAGGTAACTGGAATCCCTGCCTGATCTGGAAGTATTCCCTCCGACGTCACCTCTGACATGGAGGGAAGCCTTCCGGGTTGGCTTCGGCGATGCAGTTGGAGGGCAGGAAGGAGGGCATGGGATCCCCGGTGGCAGTGGCGATTGAGGCGGAAGGGGGGTGGGAGACCCGCGCAGTGCCGCGTATCCTCTATAAGCGGTTCACGAACCCATGTTGAGAAACACTGGAGTAGAGGATGGGGAATGAGCTATCAATGGAGTTGCAGGAGGCTATCACTGTAACAGTTTTTAGACATGTCTGAAACAGTACTTGAGGCCTGTGATGGGAAAGTAACTGAGAGATCAGTTAAGAAATGGTTTGAGGGTTTCTGCTGGTGTTTGCATATAAGAAGTTATACACTAATCCGGGGGTCGGCAACCCGCGGCTCCAGAGCCGCATGCGGCTCTTTTCCACCTCTGCTGCGGCTCCGGTAGTGTGTCACGCAGGAATGCAGCTTACAAGTCCGGCGTCGCGGCAGGAAATAGCCATGCTGAGCAGTGAGCTCAGCACTACACAGATGAAAGCCTTGCTTGCTGATTGGTCCGGCGGCCCCGCCCCGCCGTGCCGCCGGACCAATCAGCAAGCAAGGCTTTCATCTGTGTAGTGCTGAGCTCACTGCTCAGCATGGCTATTTCCCGCCGCGACGCTGGACTTGTAAGGTGCCTGAAAAAGAAATCATCCTGGCCGGGGTCGGTGTCATGCTCCGGAGATCTACAGCCTTCCTATCTCCCTCTCCCTTCTACCTGCTTCCGGCCACATCCCCTGCTCCGCAGCTCTCTTCGACAACTCAGCAGCAGCTTCTGACGTCGGGGCCTACCCTCTGCGAGTCCCGCTTGTTTCAACTTCCTTTTTCCACAAAGGCGGGACTCGTAGAGGGAAGGCCTCGATGTCGGCAGCTTGTCTTGATCACTGCTGCTGACGAGTTGCTGAAGAGAGCCGCGGAGCAGGGGGGTGTTGCCAGGTGCAGGTAGAAGGGATAGGGCCAGATGCAGGACTCGTGGGTGAGGGAGCAGAAAAGAGAGAGAAAGAGAGAGGGGAGGGAAATAAAAGGAAATATTTCATACTGGGCTGGGCCGGAGTGGAGGGAGGGTGGAAAGATTCTAGCTACAGGGTGCAGTAACAAAGGAAAAGGGGGGAAAGCTGAAAATAGAGATAGTGACACAAAGAAGAGAAAGAGTAAGCAGGACCTACTGAATAAGGATAGAGATACAGAGGGGACATGAAGAGGAGGTGAAATAGAGACATAGAAGTAATACTGAAAAAGTGTGTGTGTGGGGGGGAGATAAAGACATTGAAAGGGCAAATGGTGAACATGGGGTAAAGACAAGGACAGAGACAAATGAAGATTCTGAAAAAGTGGTGAGATAGGGATATAGGTGAGATGGACACAAAGAAGGGTGATGCTGGAAAATAGGTGGAATGGTAATTCTGACAGACACAGAAGGGAAATGCTGGATCAAGGAGAGATGGGGCTCAGGCTGGATGGAATGAGGAGAAATGCCTTGTTGGCCCGGAACTTCCTCTCCTACATCAGAATTGACGTCAGGGAGCGGAATGCTGGTCAGCGCAACACTTCTGCAGGGAAAGCTTGGGACGGCGGTGGCTTGGGGGCTGTTCCCCGATTGCGGTGGCAGCAAACCGAGTGGCTTGGGGGACGGCACGGAGACAGAAAGAAGGGGGAACAGGGAGACAGAAAGAAAAAGTTGGGGGAGAGAATGAGGTCTGGAGGAGAGGAAACATACAGGAGGCTGAAAGAAAGGAAGAAAGATTGGATGCACAGTCAGAAGAAGAAAGTGCAACCAGAGACTCATGAAATCACCAAATAGCAAAAGGTAGGAAAAATGATTTTATTTTCAATTTAGTGATCCTGTATATAGCATTAAGATAAAAAACAATATATGCAGTGTTAGATTTGTTTTATAATGGTTTTGCGGCTCCAAGTTTTTTTTTCTTTTCGAAAACGGGTCCAAGTGGCTCTTTATGTCTTAAAGGTTGCAGACCCCTGCTTGACTAATCTAATAAAAATAATAGAAATCCAGATAGGAAGAATGTCAGCTGGGCAGGCTAGATGGCCAATTGGTCGTCTCTGTGGCCCAATTTGTTACTGTGTTACCTTATATATTGTAGCAGATGAAATTTCATCTCTGAAGTGCAGTTATATTTAATAAAATACACTTTTTCTTTTGTGTTAATAGGAAATATCAAAAAGGGACCAGAGTGCGGCTAAGATTGGTGGACTTGGAACTTACTTCAAGATTTCTTGGAGGAGCCACAGATACAACTTTACTAGAGGCTGATGCAGTGCTACTGGGGCTTCAAGAAAGTAGAGAATCCAAACAAAAAGAATAGAATGGAGTAAATTATTTTGTATGCCTTATACTTCTGTTTCCTTGTAATTCAATGGGTTTTGAATTTTTAAATCATTATCCTTGTCTTAGTACTTTAAATACATATTTTCACATCAGTATCAGTTATAAGATTATTTGGTATGTCATGTTTAATTCACATATTATAGAAGAGTAATTTGAAAAGTTTGGTTAAAAAAAAAAGCAAGTTAAACAACGTTTAAATACCTACTCCTCTCCACTTTTTACCATTCAAATACTGACAAATGTTCTACTCTTTACAACTCTTGAAATGACAAATGATCTACTCTTTACAACTCTAGTAATGACAAATGTTCTTCCATTGTAACCCCCCTTTCATAAATCTTTTGTAATCCGCCTTGAACCGCAAGGTAATGGCGGAATAGAAATCTCTAATGTAATGTAATGTAGTCTCCATCGAGGGCTATACACTTAGGGCTGCGTTGCCGCCCGCGCTAACCCCGCGCTACACGCCAAGAACTAACGCCAGCTCAATGCTGCCATTAGCGTGTAGCGTGTGCTAAAACCGCTAGCGCAGCTTAGAAAAAGGAGCCCTTAGTCCAGCGAGTTTCCAGTTTTTCCTACGATAAGAAAAAACTGGAAACTCACTTGGAGCTCCTTTTACTAAGCTGCGATAGCGTTTTTAGCGCTAAACCTGTGCTACGCGGCTAGAACTAACGCCAGCTCATCTAGCGCGCACAGCAATTTAGCGCGTGCTAAAACCGCAATCGCAGCTTAGTAAAAGGAGCCCCGAGTGTATAGTCTTTGATGGAGATTGTTATTTAACTTGCTTTTTTTTTTTAACCAAACTTTCCAAACTATCCTTGTACATACAAGATTCTTACCAGACAATGACCCCCTAACATTGTTTCCATCCCTAGAAAAACAAAATAGAAAAATGTCATCCCTTTTATGACAGTTGTCTACAGACTATTGAGAAGTTGTGAGAAATCCAACATTTGTGTTAAAAATTCAGGCCTTGGGTTCTATAGCAAAGGCATTGCCTACAAGATGCAGGCAAACTTTGTGACAGTATACTCAAGAGGTAATATTTTATTTTTTTGTTTTCTTACGGTCTGGCTTTTAACAGTCTGTATAATTTTGTCTTACTTTTGAAGAAGCTAGGAAATGACATAAATTTAAGAGACTCTTTTTCATGAGATATTAAAATCCTTCCAGTAGAGCTAGATTCTAACAAACTGCCATCCAAATGAGTTGAATGGCAGGGTTTGTCGTCCACTTTCTACATGCTGGCATTTTCTGCCTGAAAGTCAGCTTATGATTCAAATCTTTGGACACATCCAAAAGGGCTGAGAAGCAAAATTACGAGCGGAAAGCAAAGATGTTTGGTATTAAAATTATGAGGTTGGTATTCAAATCTACTTTGCTAAATATATAGAAGCAGTATCTTGGCAATGTAATAATAATAATAACAGCTTATATACTGCAATACCGTGAAGTTCTATGCGGTTTACAGAAGATTAAGCAAAGGTAACAAATTGATTGACTTTAAGAGGGGAGGAAGGAAGAGAATTAATAGGACAGGAAATTCATTGTTGAGGAGAGAGTGATCAATAGGATAAGTTAATCACTATAGAGGGGAGAGAAAAGAGAGGATCAGTTGTCTAGATGCTTTAGGAACAAGTGTGTTTTTAGACGTTTCCTAAATTCCTCATAAGTAGTGGGCGAAAGCAATTGTTCTAGGTCTTTACCCCATGATGCTGCTTGGTGTGAGAGAAGGTGTTCATGGTGTTTTTTCGAGAGTTGTATTCCTCTTGTATTATTTAACTTGTATTTTTATTTAGAGATAAAAGCAACATTTGTGTTTAAAGTAGGGGTATTTGCTTAGAGTCCTCAAAGATTACACATAAGGTTGGTTTACAGGATGTCCACAATGAATATTCATTTGATATATCCATGTACATTTGGTCTTAGAATTAGGTGAGTTTTCATATTGTGGTTATCTTATAAACCAAACCTGATATAACTCTTGAAAGACTATTATGAATCCCCTGATATAATGCAGGTCATTTGACCTTCAGATATTTGTGCCCTGCAACATTTTGGATAGCCTTATATTTCTCTAATGCTTTCAGTCTAAAATTATATTTGAATTTTGACACCAGGAGGCTAAAAGGATTCCTTTAGGGCTCCTTTTACTAAGCTGCAATAGCGTTTTTAGCGCACGCAGGATTTTAGCGTGTGCTAAACTTGCGCTACGCGGCTAGAACTAACGCCAGCTCAATGCTGGCGTTAAGGTCTAGCGCGCGTGGCAATTCAGCACATGCTAAAATCACTATCGCAGCTTAGTAAAAGGAGCCCTTAGTGATGCTGGTTTTTCATTGCTAAGATGATGGAGAACACACTGCCCCCTATATTTAATGCATGGCTACTCTGATTGCAAAACCTGAAATCTGCACATATCTCCAAGTTGCTAAAACTCAACCGGCCTGCTTTTAACATCCTAAGAAAATGCTACAGTAGAAGTTGAATAAAATGTAAATTGAACTGGATAAAAATTTTTAGATTTATATTTGCTGGAATGATTCCAGAATGAACATTTGACATAGGAAATTGTAGGAGAGTAGATATCCACTTTATACTCTCTAACAATAAAATACAATTGTTAACAAAATGTGATTGGAGAATTCTTGATAAGAGGAGACCACAGAACATATGAAAATGTACTCATATACTTTGAAGTGGATCAGAAAAAAAAATTAAAACCAGATTTAGGGCCCCTTTTACAAAGCTGTAAATGCACCGAAGCCCATTTAATTCTTATGGGCTTCAGTGCATTTACTGTGGCAGCATTGCTACTGTGGCTTTGTAAAAGGGGCTCGTAGGCTTATATCTTGAAATTTTGCCTAGGTGGTACACCAGACGAGTATATGTTTTTTTTTTTGCCTGCAGGTCATTTTCTCCTCATAATAAATCAGCTAATCAATAAGGCATCAAAGCCCTGATCTATTTTGACCTTGATACTGTTCACCATAGCACAGGGCTTCTCAACTCAGTCCTTGGGGTACCCCAAGTCCAATCGGGTTTTCAGATATCCAGAATGAACATGCATGAGATAGATTGGCATGCACTTCTTCCTGATATGCTAATCTCATGCATATTTATTGTGGATATCCAGAAAACCGATGGAACTCTGGGTTGAGAAGGCCTGCCATATCTGACAGAATTGTCTCAGTATAGCAATGTGATACTGCACTAACTGAAACTTCAGGTACCAGAAAGATTGTTTCCTCACTTAAAGATGTACTGGCAGTACCTGATACAAATATGTAATAGTGATCCCTTCATATAAGAACATAAAAGTTGCCATACTGGGACAGACTGAACATATAGGTAACACTTGAAGGCATAAGGACAATTGGTGTGGTGTTCAGTTGGGTCCAGTAGGGTTTGGAGTACTTACCTTACACTATAAGGGGGTTATAGTGAGATATGGACCTAGGCCTTTTTATAGAACCAAAAGAAGGGAGGTCCAACCTTGTCTGCAGTGAAAAAACCAGCCAGGAACAAACAAACCAAAACTGCAGATATGTACAACGATGTAGGCGAATTTTATTGTGACAAGCAAACTATATATTAAAACCTTTTTACCAAACAGGGGACCCAACACTCTCCGTGTTTCGGACAACCTTCATCAGGGGTCCATGGTAGATAAAGGAAAAAACATATGTCACAACAAATATTGAAAAGGATAATATAAAACCAAACTTTCACCATATGCATGCTACAACACGCCTGCTTTTCGTCAACCAAGCTTACGTATGACGTAGGTCGACTTGAATGCTAGCGGCGCGTAAGCTTGGTTGACGAAAAGCAGGTGTGTTGTAGCATGCATGTGGTGAAAGTTTGGTTTTATATTATCCTTTTCAATATTTGTTGTGACATATGTTTTTTCCTTTATCTACCATGGACCCCTGATGAAGGTTGTCCGAAACACAGACCGTGTTGGGTCCCCTGTTTGGTAAAAAGGTTTTAATATATAGTTTGCTTGTCACAATAAAATTCGCCTACATCGTTGTACATATCTGCAGTTTTGGTTTGTTTGTTCCTAGGCCTTTTTATGTCATTCATTGCAGTGCCCCCTAGGGTGCCCCACTACTCTGCTGGGATGTCTGTTTGGCCAGTCTACTGAAAATACTGGTCCCTCCTACATTCCAATGGCTTGTTTTGTGTGTTTTTTTGGATTTTTTTAAATGTTTCAAAAAGATAGACACACTGAGGATAAGCACATCTAAGACATGGCCATTTTCAAAACAAAAATACATTTTTATGTTTTAAAAATGGTCATATTCACTACTGGAATTTTATGCATGTTCTGCAAAACGTTCAAACTCAGATTTGGAAGTTTCAAGTTTATTTAAGATTTCATATACCACCCAATTAGCCTAAAAAAAAATCATTTAGGGAAACAGCACATCATTAGAAACAATAATAGTTATTAAAAACAAACAAACATAAAAAAATGCCCCTCCCCATATCCAAAATATTGCAAATTTATCTGGATACTACACTATCTTTAAAGCCATAGATTAATGCTATGGTTAAGACTCTCTTCTTTAAAATTTTGTCAACTTAGAAATGTTTGGTCTTGTTTTACTTTAAAAATATTTGCTATTCTTGTACAATCACACTTTATTCCGGGGCCAGTGGGGTTATTTCCCTCCACCTGCCATGGTCTGTAGGAAGCCTCAAAACTTCAAGGGCTTCCCCCACCCTTACGTACTCCCTGAGCATGCTCACTAGTTAGTCTGAAAGCAGACAGGAACATCTGTGGAGGATAAGAACAAGAGAGAGAGGGGTACAGGGATACTCCCCAATAAGTAAGTATATTCTGCTCACAATTATAAATGCAAAACAGCACCAAGGGCACATAATCAAATCAGGATCACAAACATCAGTAACCTGAATGACAATAACAGTGCTAGAAGTAGAAACAAAATGCACTGAGAGAAGAGGGCGCCCTAACCAGGGACCCCCCAAACTGAGGGCTAACCCCATTCTGATGGATTCTAATCAAAATTGAACGGAAACGCAGCTTACCAGTATTTGTAAAAGCAGACAATCGGTGAATCAACAAGTAAAGGGCGGGTACCCGGAATAAAGGGTGGATTTACAAGAAAGAAGATTAGCAAAGGTAAGATCCTTAATCTTTTGTTCAGACTTAATCGGTGATTTTGTCATCTTTGGACTATTGTAATGACCTTTACTGCCTTTTATCAGTTAATTTACTGTCCAGATTCCAGATTGTGCAGAATGCAGCAGCAAAGATAGGGGCAAATTCTATAAACAGCATCCCACCGCTGTCTAACCAGCCAATCAGGACACACATTTTTTTTAAACCCACCCCAAGGCAGGCAGCCTACATTGTAGATGTTTTTGCAAGCCTAGGGAGACATATAAGCTGCCTAAGCTCGCCCAAGGTTAGACATGGGTGTGGTTTCGCCCAGAAGTAGCCCTAGGGCCGCAATAGGTGCCTGAAATATAGGCCAGCAAAATGACCTGAGTGCAGCAAGGAAATCTCCCTACCGCAATCAGTTTAGCAGCCAAGGCAGAGAACCAGTCCTCCTGTAAACTCAAAAGAATAGCCTTACTGGATCAGGCCAATGGTCTATCAAGTCCAGTAGCCCAGTGGTCCCCCAACCCTATCCTGGAGGACCACCAGCCAGTCGGGTTTTCAGGATAGCCCTAATGAATATGCGCGAGAGAAAGTTGCATATAGTGGAGGTGACAGCATGCAAATTTTCCCCTTGCATATTCATTAGGGCTTTTCTGAAAACCTGCGTGGTTGGTGGTTCTCCAGGACAAGGTTGGGGACCACTGCAGTAGCCTGTTCTCACGGTGGCCAATCCAGGTACCTAGTACCTGGCCAAAACCCAAGGAGTAGCAATATTCCATGCTACCAATCCAGGGCATGCAGTGGCTTACCCCCATGTCTTTCTCAATAACAGACTATGGATTTTTCCTGCAGGAAATTGTCCAAACCTTTCTTAAAACCAGCTATCCGCTCTTACCACAACCTCAGTCCCTCCTGCCATAACCCCCGAAGTCCCCCCCCCCTCTCGAATGTCTGTGGCAGGAGGCATGCCCAATTCCTCCTGCCACCATCCCCCAAAGATCATGGCAGGAGGGATGCTCAGTCCCTCCTGCTAGACCCCCCTCCAAAGATCAACAGCAGGAGGGATGTCCATGACCTCCTGCCGGAACCCCCCCCCTAAAACTTGCTCGCACCCCGCCACCCCCCCTCCACCCCCGGAACCCCCCTCTCCTGTACCTTTTTCTTGTAGGCCGGCCAGAGGGATGCTTACTCCGTCCAGCTGGCAGGCCTGCCTCCACAGAATAACATTTCTGTGGTACAAATAGATGTAGGTTGGTGTAGGAAAACTTCAAAAATGGGAGTTGTATCACCTTTGCAGAAATAAATACAGGAAGATGTGCTACAGTTAAGAGTGTATGGATAAGTTTTTACAGCAGGGCTTATCAACTTCTCTGTGGCCAAGACTCCATTTCAGCAGCCACAAACAAACATGTAACTCCCAGCTTTACCTTCGTGCCTGCTCCTGGCTGCCCTGTATTGACTCGGGAACACTAGCACTCCATAGGTTTCTAGTAACTGAGCATTTTCAGTGGTGTAGTATCTTAACAGATTAACACTGGTTCCAAAATAGGTGTTAAATGTTTAGCTTTATCAGTACACACTTTGGAAGGCAACTTTAAAAGCCATTCATGTAGGTAAAACAGTGCATAAACTGCAGCATGACATGAAAGGTTAACACGTGACAAATGGGGCTCAGATATTTCTGAGTAAATAACAGTGTATAAGCCACAATGATTTTACTGTTTATTAGGGAGCCGTTCTATAAGCAGAGTTCCAAGTCCCAGGTTCAAAGATGTACAAACTTGCCAAAAAGGCTTGGACCTTGCCCAGAGCTCTACAGACCCGCTGCCAAGGTTGGAATTCAGTACTATGGTTCCAGGTGCACAAGATGAAGTTGAAAGCCCTAGGGCTATGGTACTGTTGCTCTTCATAGCTTTTATGCCAGTTGACAAGTTCAGTGCTTAAGAATTGAACCAAGTTAAGGAACAAAGTGTTCAACTTTCCTGAACATGTTAGATGCATTCTCCAGCCCATTATATCGTGAAATATTTATCAATTAGCTCATTTTGCACTGGGGTGTCCTTTGAGGAATAGGTTCTCAGTATCCCCATCCTTTTAATCATTCTCTTGGTTATGTGCATTTCACAAAAAAAGAGAAAATACGAGTATTTTATTGTTGAGCAACTGACTTGTCCATTCAGGGGTAAGAAAACAAGAAGGCAGCTGGTCTATTAGATCCACTGTAGGGGAAAAAAAAAAGAAGCAAACCAAATCCAGATGTAAAGTCTTTATGAAAAGTACTCCCAGGAACACAGCCACCTAATAAAGGTTGTAGAGAAGAACTTCAGTGTTTGTGAGGACCCCAACCTTTCAGACACACATAAATAAAGTTCCAGTAAGTAGTATTAAAATTGCTGTACTAGCAGGCACCAAAATCCTACTGGTATCAGAAATCTGTGCTGTTGTGAAATTATCAGTGCACCGACAAGCCACGCAATCCCTGCAAACACTGGAAGAAGCAGCATTCCTGCAGAATTGGCAGGAGTAAGAGACGATGAAAGTCCTTAGTCCCTGCTGGTGTGATACTGGCTTCTGTAGCACAGCTGAGGAGGGAGGAGAATATGGAAATGGAAGGAGGGAAAGGAGATGGAGCTAAGCCAGAGGTTCTCAATGTTTTTGGTTATGAAGATTTCTTTTCGACTAACAAACATTTTAGGGACATCTGATCTGTCCCCACATATTCACTCCCCTACTCCAGACTCTCCTCTCTTCTTAATCCTCCAGTGCATCCCCCTCTGATATGTCTCTCCCCTGCCCAAGCCACTGCCTACTGCCTACCTCTCTCTTCACCCACTTCATCTCCTTCCCATTGTTTGTTTATTAGAGATCTTATAGACCACCCCTCATAAAACATCAAGGCAGTTTACAACAATTTGGGAACAAGAAAGGAACTTCATCAATTTAGTAAAAGAAAAGCAAGGAAAAAAGGTACTTCATCAAAAGAGCTATATAGGACCACAAGACTACAAGTTGGTAATCTCAGCCGTCCAGACATAATGCATGGGTAAACAGATGAGACTTAAGGAGTGCACAGAACCTTGGATAAGAAGGTTCAGAGTGAAGTTTAATGGGAAGAGAATTCCATAAAAAGAGGAAATTGGCAAAAAAAAAAAAGTGGAATGGCATGTGGAAACTAATACAGTCAAACCTCGGTTTGCGAGTAACACGGTTTGCGAGTGTTTTGCAAGACAAGCAAAACATTTGCAAAATTTGTGATTAGTGGGAGTGTGTCCTTGTTGCGAGGTGACTGGATCTGAAGAGGCGCCTTCCTCCGAAGATGGGACGGTGCACACGTTCGCTCGAGGTGGGGCTATTTCTGTGCAACTAGCGTGCCTGGTTAGAACTCCGGTACTTTGCGCGGTTGAAGCTCCAGGAGGCGGGGTCAGCGCGTGCGTACAGGTTCGGCCAGTGCTGGTGGTGTTTACGTGGATGGCGCATGTGTACAGGTCCAGTGGTGTTAAGGTTCCTGCAGGGTGTGCACTGGGACTCTGCGGAGCCTGGGAAAGAATGACGAATACCGCCTGCGGATTCACTCCTTCTGCTCCACACAGTGCGACGCCTACTTCTGCAGCAATACCAAGCCCAGCTCTGGAAGCAATGGTGGCTGCTAAGACAGGAGCAGCAGTACCGGGGAGCCAACCAGGCTGCGGTTCTTTTCCTTCTTCTCCTCCTCTGGCGGCTCAGCCTCTTTCTCCTTTTTATTTTTTTTATTTTTTTTATACTTTATGTTTAAAACAATTTTATTAGGTTTTGTACATAAACAGAACAATATTAGCCAGATCATCAAGCAAGGTACCTAAACATCACTACAGTACCCAATATGTCCACCCTCCAACCCCCATCCCCCCTCATACCTATTCAGGTACATTAGTTTTTGGGTTATTTTATTCTGTACATTAGTTTTTGGGTTGTGGGACGAATCATCTAGGCCTCCATTATTTCCTATGGGGAAATAAGCTTTGATATATGAGTGCTTTGGATTGCGAGCATGCTTCTGGAACGAATTATGCTCGCAAACCAAGGTACCACTCTATAGTCATATGAACTGATGGAATGGATAACTGATGGGATTTTGCAAAGTGAAGGGAGTTTGTGGGCCTTTAGGAGACAAGAAAGGAGGCCTAATAAAGGGTAACACCAGAATGCATAATTTTCAATGCTAATGTAAGTAATTTGAACTCTATATGAAATTTAATCTGAAGCCAGTGGTGGTCTTTTAAAGTGAGGGGGTCATGTGGTCATAATGGTGTACATGTGTAAGTAACCTAATGGATATATTCTGTATTGTTTAGAGCTTCTTAAAAACTACAGATGGAAGTCCTGCATATAACACATTGCAATAATCTAGTTTGGAAGAGACTAGGGAATACAGAAGTGTTGCAAGGATGATCGAGGTATGAGCGAATTGCCCATATTAGATGGAAAGAATGAAAGTAAGATTTAGAAACTGCTGAAATTTGTTGACAGAACATGAGTACATTATCAATATGAACTCTAAGATATTTCATAGTGTTAACCATCTTAATGGGTGTAGAATGCAAGGAAGGGATTGAGAGTGGGGTAGTAGAAGTACCTGTGATCCAGAGAGCTAGAGATTTTGATGGATTGAGAACCAGGTGATTGGTGAGGATGAAGTCAGTCCAGAGGAAGGCTACTAAAACAGTGCGTGGTCTTTGTCATAAGGCTTATGGAGACAGACTTAAATATCTTGATATGTATACTTTAGAGGAAAGGCGGGAGTGGGGAGATATGATAGAGATGTTTAAATACTTACGTGGGGTAAATGCGCATGAATTGAGTCTCATTTGAAAGGAAGCTCTGGAATGAGAAGGGCATAGGATGAAATTAAGAAGTGATAGGCTCAGGAGTAATCTAAGGAAATACTTTTTTACAGAAAGGTGGTAGATGCATGGAACAGTCTCCTGGAAGAGGTGGTGGAGACAGAGACAGTGTCTGAATTCAAGAAAGCCTGAGATAGGCACGTGGGATCTCTTAGAGAAAGGAAGAGATAATGGTTACTACAGATGGGCAGACATTTGGCCTTTATCTGCCATCGTGTTTCTTATCCATACAGGATTGTATAGTAGTTAGGTTAGGACTCGCAGAGGCCTGGGAAGAAAGTAAAGAGTATCATCAGCATAGATGTAACACCTAATTTGTTATTCCTGCACCAGTAGTGCAAGAGGGCTTAGAAAGATATTAAATAGTAGAAGGGATTAGATTGAACCTTGGAGTCCTCCACAAGCGAGGGAAGAGTGATTTGAGATTGGTGATGAAAGTGAAACAGAAAAAGAGGAAAACCAACTTAGAACTGTGCCAGAAATCCCTAAGGAAGTCCGATATGAGATGAGAAATGAGTGAATGACTGATTAGATCAAAAGCAGTGGAAAGATCAAGAGAAAGACACACAAAACAAGCCCTTGGGATGTAGGAGGCCCCAGCATTTATAGTAGACTAGCCACACATATATCCCAGCAGAGCAGTGGAGCACCTTAGGGTGCATTGCAATGAACTTCACATAAAAGGTGCCAGGCACACATCTCACCATCGCCCCTTTATGGTGAATGGTGAACCCTCCAAAACCTACTGTACCCAACTGTACACACATTCAAAATAAAAGAAATGTGTCTTGTCTGATCACTCATATTTATTTATGTATTCATTCATTCAATTTTCTATCCCATTCTCCCAGGGGCGCTCAGAATGGTTATGCTTTCCATAAATGGTACATCTTAAGACAAATTCTGCCAGTGGTGTGTAAACTTATGATCACAACTAAATGTGTGCACCTACATACAATAGTTACTTGCATATCTGGCAGTAGTCTAAAAGCTGAGGCCCAGATTCACTAAAATCACCGATCTGGATCGTCGTTGGGCGATTCGTGGCTAAGTTCTGCCGAGCGACCGATTCACTACAGATTCAGCATGCAAATGATCTGATTGGACGCATGCTCTAGAGCGATCGAGACGCATGCGCAGATTATCCTTGTGGGTTGTAGATGCCATTTGCGCATGCGCTTGCTCTTCGCACAAGCGAGCTGAAAATAAAGGGGGAGTGGGGGCTGCAGTTTACTTGTCGGTCCTACGCTACCACAGGCTGTAGCACATACCTGATTGTTAATGGCCGCAGTAGGCAAAAAGGGGATTTGCACTGATATTATACCTATGTGACATTAAAACACAGTATATTAAATTGTAGGAAAAAGAGCTATTAATTACCCCGCAGCACTTCAGAGCTGTGCACTGTCTAATGCAGGGACACAGAAGCCAGAAAACACTTTTTGTGCAGCTAGATTGTGGAACAGAACACGCTTTAAACCCGTGGGTTAAAACCACGAGCTTGCACTGCGCTTTTTGAAGAATGTATATAAAAAGGGAGTAATGTACAGTTTTATTTTTTATTTTGATGGTTGTTTTGTAACCTCGGTACTGGGATTTCAGGGCGGCAGAGAGCAGAAGAGTCGGAAAGGACAGTAAGCGACTGGTCTTCAGCAGTCACTTCATTTTGGATTGGCAAACCCATTCGGTGTTTCTTCTGTTTAGTGAATTGATGGCTTCCTACTTTTGCTTGCCATTTCCCCTCATTTGCATGGGCGGATCGGATCGGGTGGGAGATTGATCGGGCACAAGGTTAGTGAATCGGATCGGGGTTGGAGAATGATCGCAAACTGGTCGGGACATGATCGGTGCGTTTAGTGAATCTGGCCCTTAGTGCTAAACTGGCTGTAGAACTTAGGTGCTAACATTGTAGAATAGCTCCTATGTACAGTTAGGCTAGCAAATGCAAATCAGAACCAATTAACTCCAGTAATCACTGATTATTGGTTGTTAGTGACAATTTGCACTTAATTAGGCAAGAAAGTTATGCATGTAACTAGCAGTATTCTATAACCTGTGTGCGCAATTTTGTGCAAACTATAGAACCTTCTTCCACCCCATTTAAGACTACAAACTTCCTTAGACAAATTTGAGGCTGATCTTAAGACCTTTCTTCTCAGATGTGTACACCTGACCCCTCTCCATTCCCTGCTTCCACAATGGCAGTAGGGCAGGCAGATCAGAGACATGTTTTGTTCCTCCTCTATCCTATAATTTACTGAAGTTCTTCCCCGTTTCCTCCACTGTCATGTCTTGACTAGCACACACCCCTCCCCATTTTACTTTGAGAATGTAAGCGGGATAACAAATTCTAATTAAAGCTTGAAAATGGGCATGAGTTCTTCCAGTTCTACTGTACTCCCAGGCCTTTAATGGAAGAAACAATTAATTTGCTAGTCTTACATATACAAAGACTAACACCAGCTGCACATACTGTAGCAGGGCTTGCTTCTCCATTCCTATCATAGCTGGGATCATATTCATGCACTTTTCTGGTTCCACATGCAATTTTCTTCAAGTTAGTTCCCTTATTCTCTAACTCCTGATACTCTCTCTTATCTGTCTGTGGGGTTCATTTTCAAAAAGGAAAAACATCCAAAAAGTGGCATAAAGGGGCAAGCCCTTTAATACTATGGCAATTCTAAAATAGTCCCTTTAAATGCTAGCCTATGAACTGTAATAGACATTGTATGCTAAGACATTCTATCCCGTAAATCTCCCTTGTTAAGGGTTAGATTCACTAAGCCCACCGATCATGTTTGCGATCGTTTACGACCCGATTCACTAACCTCTGTGCCGATCATCCTCCGATCCGATCCACACATGCAAATGAGGGGGAATGGCATGCAAAGTAGGAAGGCTGCGATTCACAAAACAATTTCAGCTATACCAATGGGGCTGCCCAATCAAAAAACAAGCAACTGCTGAGGACCAGTTGCTTGTTTAAAAACCCCTGCTCTCTGCCCCGATCCTGTGGTTTTAACCCGCAGCGCTTTCAACCCATGGATTAAAACCACGGGCTTGCAAAAGTTTCCAGTTCTGTGATAACAACAACAAAAAAGTTTCAAGCTCTATCTTCATGGTGAGCATGCACAGACCATCTACAAGCAAAGAAGATGGTCTGTGCATGCGTCAGGATTGCTGGAGAGCGATCCGTGTGGTCGGTGGGGGGTGTGCCTATGATCACCTCCATTTGCATGAGGACACGTTGAGAATTTGTCGGTCCTTCCACGGATCAGATACGATCGGGAAGGTAAGTGAATCTAGCCCTAAGTGAGAAGAGTACTTAAATTAAATTCCCTCAGCTTACCTAATTTAAATTTACCCTTCCCCAAGTGTATAAGCAAAATCCCAGTAAAATGCTTACAGCACCTTTTCTGTATCTCCTTATTGTGCATACTGAAGCAGCCATACCACTTTGTTTCAGAGATGCCTGTATTTCAGTAGAAGTTGCTTGTCAGACATATGGACAAGAATTCTCTTTATAATTCACTTGGACAACAATCTGCCTATGTCATATAAATCTTCAAACCCAGATACTTCTATACTACCACCATTCAAAAATATTTTTGATATTATGATTGCTTTAGCTACTTATATTTTTTACAACTGAAAAGACAACTCCAAACTCAACTTCCATGAATGGTGGAATCATCTTTGTACCATCAGAAAATATGAAGAAATAATAGAATTTAAACAAAATAACATCTCCAGCTTTACTAGAACTTGGGCTCATCTTGATGCATTCTTTAAGACTTTAAAAGTCAACTTCATCTGACTCCTTATATCTGTGATCTATGAATTTGCAGCAATGTATTGATATTGTTTTTGTTGATTTTATAATTTTATTGTATATTTCTTGAAAACTTTAAATAAAATATTGATACTATTAGAAGTTGCTTGTGGGTTTTTCTTTGCATCCGAACAATGTTTCCTGGCAGTTGTGTTTGAAATCTTTCTTGATCCACCTGACCAATAAAGTGTAATTTGAACTGTATACCCGTGGCTGAAATTGACATCTTATTCTCACGACTCCTCCGTTGTGCCATGACATGGTACCAACAGAACCCATAATTTTCCACTTCTTGATCAGAGTTTGAAAGTACTGATTGGCATTTTCAAATCTTTGAATATCTTTTATATAAATATATATCCTTATATATATATATATATATATATATATATATATATATCCTTCTCCTGATTTATAAAGTTGGACTACTTTTGCCTTTTGCTTGCAGATCCTTTGGCAGTTCTTTTGCCTTTTCCCTTCATCAGTAATGAGCAAAGTCAGTGCAATCCTGGATGAAATGCACAAGGATTTCTCAAGAGTTAAAAAAAAAAAAAAATCATTTATTTATACACAACCATTAATCACAATCGAACAAAGTACAGGTATGGATACTTACTCTTCATTGCCATCTCAACCTGTGTGTATCAGCTTGAGTGTAGATTATCAGCCCATTCAAACTTTTGATCGGGACAATCTGTAAGAGTTCAGTTATCATAATGATTACTAAAGGACAGATGCAATTCTGTGATCTTAGATTCATCTGACCAATATTCCTAAATTAAAGAATGGTGATTTGCAGGATCATTCATATTTTCCCCAGATGGTACTCATTTTACAAATTCTGCCAGGGGTATGTAAACCTAGCTGGTTTTAAGAGAGGTTTGGACAATTTCCTTGAGACAAAGTCCTTAGTCTGTTATTGAGACAGACATAGGTGAAACCACTGCTTGCCCTGAATTGGTAGCATGGAATGTTGTTACTATTTGGATTTTTGCCAAGTCCTTGTGATCTGGATTGGCCACCGTGAAGACGGGCTACTGGGCTATATGAACCACTAGTCTGACCCAGTATGGCTATTCTTATGTTCTAACAATACACATTATTCTCTGGGTTTAAATGTCCATACCTAAGGTACATGTATAATTGCATACTTATTGTAGTATTCTATAAAGGCAACCAAGTGCTTAATTGATGCCCTAGAATTCACATTTAGCCTAACACTAGATAACCTGTATAGAATTACCCCCTGAAAGCCCCACCAGTCTCTTTTCAATCCCAAACTCCAGCTCATCCCAACCAATTTACCCCCCTTCACAGCCCATCTCCACAGTACTCTTTCTATCACTTCTAGTGCAGCTTGGCGCATCCAACTACCCACAATTTCTTTCTCCTACTTAGTCCTCAGCAACCTCTCTTTCTCATCCATCCCATTCATACTATACTTCTCTTAGACTATCCTCATTTCTTTTTCAACCTCCATTTTTTAAAAATCTCTTTCTTTTTCCTCTCTCCGTCCTATTTTCCTTTGGCTTTTTACTCTCTATGGATAGTTTTACTTATGTTTGGGGATGGGGTACTTAATACTCCCTAATTGCTCTCTTTCTTCTCTAAACATAACATGTTCTGCTCCCCCAAATTCCAATTGCTCTTCCTATCAGGTTCTACCAGCTCCCCTACAGATTAGACACTCATGTCTTCACTGATCTCAATCCCTCAGCTGATTTGGTTCATTTTTAAATTTGTTATTCTTTCTTTCCTTCATGTGTGAATCACTTCTTATTCTTCCTTTCAGGAGCCCCAGCATATTTGTTCCCTGAAACCATTCATTTCTTCAAATGGCATGGTAAATGAGCATATCCCTTGCCTCATTCCAGACTCCATCTATCTCCTATGCCTCTTCTTCCTGTTTTTCCATGCTATTTCTTTGGGTCAATGCTGCACAATGAGCACTCTTGAATTATTACTGCTGCCTCCCATAGAATATAACAGGAGAATTACTGTTTTCTGTCAACAAGCAGCATTGAGTTAGGCACACAAGTGGTTGATATCATTACACAGCACCAGGACAGAAATGCTCTCTACAGAGCTCATAACTCCATTCACTACTGATTTTCAATTTTGTAAATTGTTGTGGCATATTAAAATATTTTGTCAATAATCTCTTTTCACTTTATATATATATATATATATATATATATATATACACATATATATATATATATTCAGAACGCCGTGGCTAAGCTTATTTTCGCAAAAGGCAAGTTCGATCATGTCTCCCCACTCCTCTCCAAGCTTCACTGGCTCCCAGTATACTCCAGAGTCCTCTTTAAATGTGCCTGCTTAGCCTTCAAGATCCTACATGGCGTCCTTCCTCCCGTTATCCCACTCTTTTGGAATTCCTCAAAACCACACTCCACCAGACCCTCCCAAAAACTGAAACTATCATTCCCCTCTATAAAAGGTATATCCCGCGCAGGAAAACTTGGAACATCTCTCCCCTTTAGAACCACAGAACTCTGGAACAACCTCTCATCCCCACTCAGAAACTCAAGCTCCTTCCAATCCTTCCGCAAACACTTGAAAACTTGGCTCTTTGCAAAAATCTAATCACCTCCCATTCTCCAGTATTCTGTCCCTCTCTTTCCTCTTAGTCCCTCTCCTTTATCCCTTATTGTAGTTCCTTTCCTCTTAACTCTGTAAACCGTGCCGAGCTCTGCGCTTGCGGAGATGGCGCGGTATACAAACCTAAGGTTTAGTTTAGTTTAGTTTAGTTTATATATACACATAAAGGATGTTTTGTGTTTTTATGACTCCAGTTTCCAGAGCATTCTCATTTTTTTCTTCAAAAAATGTTTGCTGGTTTTGTCGCAGGTTAATTCAAAAGCCTTTCTGAGGTTCCTTCACCACCATACCCTAAATTGTGTTTTCACTGCCAAGGCCTTATGCCAGTGCAGAGAGAGATTCAGATATCATTGCCTCACTCTTATTTACTTCAGACTTGGAACATGAACCTGCATATTCATTTCCTCCTTCCTCTCTGAATGCTCTTCTTTATAATGTAGAAGACGTTTTAGGTTACTTGGATATCTAGCTGCTCCCTCCAGTCAATGTAAAAAAAGGGTGCTACAGGAATTCCATCTGACGCTTCTCCTCCACTGCTAAGGAATGAGTTATTTCCAAAATTTGTCAACAGGATGATAAAGAAGTTCCTTTTCTTTATCAGCAGAAAATGGACCCAAGATCTGAAATTTTGGGCATTCTAAAATATAGTATAATGCCAACCAATTTTTGTTATATTTGTTCTTGCATACTTAAGGACCAACAGTTCTTGAGATGGCAGAATCCACTTACTGTTCGGCCTTTTATAAGAGGTTGGACATAAACTATCAAATCCAACCAAACCTAGGATTGCACTCTTTAGTAGTAGCTTATGTCTTATATTAGATTTCAGATGCGAGCTGAATTTGATCTCCCTCATACTGACTATTTTGCTTACATGCAAATCCATCATTACATCTCTTCCTTACCTTCTAGCTCCTTGCAGGCCGCCTGTCATGAGACTTTGTCCACGGCCTTTACCCTTGGTTCTCAACAACCGGTCCCTCTCACGTTTCATCACCGCCACTTGAAGGATGAATGCCCTTTGTTTGACCATTCTAAGCTGCGTGATGCTTGGTCCGGTGATCTTGCTGTTGATTTGCCTTCTGATATCCTCCTTCAGGCTGTCCGGCGACTGCCTGCTTTTCGTAAATACACTACCTTTTGGGAGCAACATTTTAAATTGATTTTTCGTTTATATATTTCTCCTAAAAGGGCATATTTGGCTCACTTCTGTCCCCACGCAGCCTGCCTTCGTTGTCAGGCTCCGGAAGCCAGCTTAGGCCACATGTTTTGGACTTGTCCTCAGATACAACTTTTTTGGACTGCTATATTTGCTTTTGTGGAGACTATTTGGCAAGTTACTGTTCGCAGTTCCCCTTTGCTTTTATTTGGGACTGTTCCTCACTACTTTCCACGTTCCAAGGGAGTTGCAGCTTTCCTCAAGTGGTCTATCCTGATCGCATTGAAATGCATCCTGCTGAAATGGCTTGAAGCTGAGGCTCCGAACTATTCCCTTTGGAGGAGCCGCATGATCGCTCTTTTGATGTGGGAGCGAAGGGATGTGACTGACTTGTCTTCTCGCCAAGGTCGTCTTTTCCAGACCACTTGGGAACCTTTCTGGAATACTTTGACCCCTCTGGCTCGTAGCCGGATACTTAATTGAAGCTTTTGTTTGTACTTACCCTTTTGTGACTCTTTTGTATAGTTTGTTATTCAGATTCTTTGTTAATTTGTGTTTCGAAGGAGGACCCAGGGGTGGAAATGGTGGGAGGGGGGGTTTGGGGGGGGTTTGGGGGGGGGGGGTTCTTTTGGGGAATATTTCAAAATTTTGAGCTGGTTCTGTACTTTGTGTTACTCTGTTGTGTTCTTGATTGCTCAATAAAATATATTTGACCATATTAGATTTCAGAGACCTCAACCATGTCCTCATCAAAGAAAAGTTCAGAATGACAACTAATCACTCCTTTCCTGGACTGGAGGTGGGCCTGGATGCATACACGCATATCCCAATCTTTGTTAAGATTTACCTCAGGTTTACCCTTCAACCATTTCCAACATATTGCTCTCCTCTCAGCCTCTCATTAGCCCCAGGGTTTCTGTTTGAGTGTTTTGTGGTGGTGATTGCCCACCTGAACAAACAAGGGTATCTAGTATTTCTGTACCAGGACAACTGGCATCTGGTGGCTCAGTCACAGTCATAGGTCTTAACAATTCTGAAGAAAATAATTCCTCGTATTGAGTCTTTGCGATTTTTAAAAATCAGCTTTGTAAGTCCACCCTACATCCAATCCACTTTGTTTCTTTTATAGGTGTACTTTTGGATATAATCCAAATCCAAAGCCTTTTTTAGAAGAGGACAGGACCTGAATGCTAGCAGCCCATGTTCATGCTACAATTAGTGCCCAAGGTCACAGCCAAATCATAATTTACAAATGCTGGGTTACATGACCCTGGGTGTTCATGTCATTCACTTGACTTGATTAGAAGTATTAATCCCTCAGATGGATCAGCACTTCCAACACTTGTATTTTAAAATGATATGTACACCATCTTGAAGTCTGATTTGGCGGTATAATAAGATTTTAATAAACTTGAACATTTCTCCTCATTACCTTGACTCTGCCTCTGCCTCATGTTGCAGTGGTGGACTCGCAAACCTAACCTACCAGTGGACATTGCCTTTGCACCATGGCAGCCTCTGTTACTCCTGACTACAGATGCTCATCTTGACAATCAGCAATCACAAGGAATGTGGTTAAGATATGAGATAACCTTTAACATTAATCACTTATTACTCAGAGTAATCTTCCATGCCATACGAGGGTTTCTTCACTGCCTTCACAATTCTGTACTTATTCAGATAGACGATCAAGTGGCAATGTTTTATGTGAACATAAAAGGGGGTACAGGCTCTGCACCTTTGCTAAGAAGTAGCCAGAATCTGGGATTTTACTATAGTCAACTGCATTTAGATACAAACTACCACTTGCATACCTAGTCCACAGAACTAGCCAGCCGACAAACTTAGCAGAGTGCTTCAACTTCACAGATGGTCCCTGGATGCAACTCTTTGGTTCCCTCTTTCAGGTGTGGAGAATGCCTCAAATTGGCCTTTTTGTAAGTGCGGAGAATGCAAAGCTTCCTTTGCATTATTCGATTCTTCTTTTCTCCTTATATTTAGCTCCAGATACCCTGGCAACTTGATCATCCTTCTACACTTACCCTATTCCTCTCATACTGAGAGTTCTGTACAGGTTCCAGCAAAGCTGAGGCACTATAATTCTTATAGTAACATATAATAATAAAAAAAGTTTATATACCGCAGGATTGCAAAGTTCTATGCAGTTTACAATAGTTAAAAATACTACAAATTGAGTCGAACTTAACAAAGTTAAAAACTACTAACTAAAAACCTTAAGATCAGTTATTGTATAAGATTTTGCAAAACAGCTATCTAAGTGCTTTAAGAACAAATATGTTTTTAGGTGTCTTCTAAATTCCTCATAAGTATTAGTAAGCAAAAGCAATTTTTCCAAATCTTTACCCCATAATGATGCCTGATACGAAAAAAGATGATGATATTTTTTAAGTTTACATTCTCTAACCGGTGAGGAAATAAAATTCAAGTGTGAGCTTCTCTTGTGCCTATTGGTTGAAAAAGAAAAAAGGTCAGTTATATATTTAGGAGCTAACCCAAATAAAACCTTAAAACAAAAACAGCCAAACTTAAATGTCATACGCGCCTCCATCGACAGCCAATGCAGAAGTCGATAAGAAGGTGTTGCATGATCAAATTTCTTCAGCTCAAAAATCAACCTGACTGCCGCGTTTTGCACCAATCGTAATCACTGACCTGACAGGTGACATCTTTTCACCTACATGAAGAAATACTTCCCACCTTCTATCCAAAGCCCTATTCAAATCCTTGTGAGAAAGTTGTCCATACTCTGGACTGTAAATGTGCTCTCACCTGCTACCTGAAAAGAACTCAATCCTATAGAGCATTGGTTCTCAACCCAGTCCGTGGGGCAGTCAGATTTGCATACCAAGCAGGTATATATCCTGAATCCCTGACTGGCTGGGTCTGTCCCAAGGACTGGGTTAAGAAGCACTGCTATGGAAAATCTATTTAATTTTTCATCTCCTTCAATCCAAAAAGATCTGGTTTGCCAGTTGCTTAAAAGAACTTTAGCAAACTCACTGGCTTCTCATATACAATTCTGTATGAACGAGCAAATTGCTCCTCTCAGCTTCAAGATCAAGTCCTATCAAATTAGAGCTTCTTCAGGGACAGTGGTCCTCTTAAAGTCTGCCTTGCTCAATAACATCTGCAGAGCAGCCAGTACATAGACCAAGCATCACAGGGGGAACAGTACTTTTAGTCCACTGGGGCTAATGTCCCTCTGAACCTGGCATCAGATAAGACATATTTCTGTGCTGTATCAATGCTGCTGTAACATAGTAGATGACGGCAAAAATAGCCTGGAACGGTCCATTCACTCTGCCCAACAGTTGCACTTCTTATCAATTCAAGATTAAACGAACAATGAATGTGGTATAAAATATGTTTACTTGAGCCTGATCTTTCTTTGACATTTTTGAGACACAGACCATAAAAGTCCACCCAGCACTGTCCTTAAATCCCAACTATTAAAGTTGCCATCAAAGTTCATTATAATCTAGTTCCCGCTGCTCCGCAACCACCTCCCACTGCTGCTACAACTCCGGGAAGGGCCAGGCGCGTGCAGCAATTGCAAGCTGCCATCAGAGAGAAGGTCCGGGTCAGCCAATCACTGTTTAGCTTAGCTGGCCCGGACCTTCTCTCTGTCATCAGAATTGACGAGGGAAGGCTTGTGGGCTGGCAGCGTGCAATCGTTGCATGCGCCTGGCCCTTCCCTTTCCAGAGTGCAGCAGGGGAGTAATTAAATGGAGTGGGCAGTCAGCAAGCAGTGGCATAGGCAGCGGCGGGCAGGCAGTGAGCGGGTGGCGAGCAGTGGCAGGTCGGCCAGTGGCAGGTGGTCAGCAGTCAGACCTCGTACCCCTAACAGGCGGTCCGCGTACCCCCTAGGGTACGCTTACCGCAGGTTGAGAAACCCTGCTCTATGGTATACATATTTGAGTCTTGCAGTCTTTTCACATACCATTTTCATCAATTCTTTTTACATCTTTAGCAAGATACAGCCTACAAAAATGAGCACAATACTCCAAGTGGGTCTTACCAATGACTTGAATAGGGGCATCAATACTGCCTTTCTTCTGCTGCTTATGCCTCTCCCTATACAACCTAGCATCCTTCTGGCTACAGCCACTGCTTTTTCACACTGTTTCATTGCCTTGAGACCTTCAGACACCATCACCCCCATGTCCTTCTCCCTGTCTATGCATATCAACCTTTCCCCATTCTGCTCTTCTTCACGTTCTTGTAATCTTTAATGTTGTCTACCCCCTCTGGGGTGTAATGCTTTTGCACATCTTGGTACCATCCATAAGAATGCAAACTTTACCTTTTAACTCTTCAGCAATGTTACTCAGAAATATTTTGAATAGAATTGGCCTATAGTGTTGTTCCCTAGCCTACCTTTACAGGCTTGAAGCTTGACTATGCCATGAATCATTTTCTGAGTACTACTAGGCCAAACAGTTGAATTTCTCTGTAATAACTGCTAAGAATTCACAGCTTCCATTAGAGACTGGCATTCCATACCAAGCAGGGCATTATCGGGCTTACTTCTGAAACGATTCAGCCGTCACTGGCCTTGCTCACTGTTTCAAGCACAGCAAGAGCTACAAAAGGAAGATCCTATCTATTCCTGGCCATGTCGTTTTGTTCTGCTGATCTAGGAAAATGCAGGAGCAGTCACAGCACCCACAGAGATGGTGCCTATGTTTCTAAAATTTCTATGTATTTTTCCTTTCCTCACTACTCTCTGTTTTCTCTTTACACCACTACCTCTCTCTCTCTCTCCCTTTCAGTTCTTCCCTACCCTTAGTCTGTCTCCCCACAAGCACTCCGTGTCCTCACTAGTCTCTCAAACTCCTCCTCAGTAGTTTCTTCCTCCCCTGAGTTGCTAGCCTACCAGTTTCTTTCTCAGTTCAGCCTCTGTTAGCAATTTCTTTCTCCAGTCCTTCTCATACTTTTGCCCAGTCCCTCTCCTTTTTGGCCACCCTTTCTCTAAGCAGTCTGGAAGTGAATTTTCCAAAGAAAGTTTCCAATAACATTTTGCTTTGAAAATTCTGAGTCCAGTGGCAGTGAAAGCACTTTAGTACATGCAGACTTTAGATCTGGAATTATTTTTGTCCCTCTCACCCTCTGACTTGATCTCTGGCAGCTGCCTCCCCCATCTTAATCCTTAGCAGTCATCTCTCCTTACTACTGTATTTCCATGGCTCATTACTAAACGTTTTTCCTTCTGCCCTGTTTCACCATACTCCTGACCCCTTTCCAAATGCCTTTCCTCTTGCATTCCCTTAGGACCATCCCTCCTGCAGTGCTTCCTTCCACCTGTGGTCCCTTTTCAACTGCCATCTCTCCCTTGTGGTCCCTTCCTTGGTTCTTTAATTCCTGCTTTCCCCATTGCTCTTTTCTAAGTGTTGACCCCAATAGTTTCTTTTCAGGTGACTACCCTTAAGTATCATCCTACTTCTCATGGTCCTTTCTGTACTTCATTTAGCCTGTCCTCCTGACAGCACCCATAATGGGTTACAAAATAACTCATAAAAATAAGACATACAAAGGATTAGTCAAATGCAAAAATACACCAGAAGTTTCAGCCTACTAAATTTTCCTGCCTTCTACACTTTTCCTATGGCCCCTTCCTTAATGCTGACTCCATGGCGCTCTTTGACTGCCAGCCCCTCTGCCCTGCTTTTTCCTGATCGCATAACTTTTTCCCACTGAGAGCCCATCTCCAATTCTATCCCTGCTATCTTCATCTCATAGCCTGTTCACAAGTGCTCTCTTTCTTGCCTTCCTCTCCCTGAAGGACACTTTCTACCCTCTACCCACTGTTGCCCTCCTGCCTTCCTTTCTCTCTGATTGTCAAGTTAGAAGCACAGTCAGAGCCAAGGCTAGTGTTTGACATTCAGGGGCCCAGGACAGAAACTGGGGAGGAGGTCCCAAAACTATCACCTATAGGCTCTCCCTCCTTCAGTGTGAGGTAAACACAGGGCTCTTTGTGGCATCAGAGCCCAGAGCAATTGCCTTGTTTGCCACCCCTTAATGCCAGCCTTAGTCAGAGACCATGCAACACTGCCCAGAAGTGCTTCTCAGGTTTATCACCCTGCATGTTGTGCCAACGTGGTTTTCTTTCTCTTTTTACTATGGCTGCTGGCCCCTGGTGATGGATTAACCGTGCTGTTCCCCAGTGCTCTCTGTCCTGTTCAATCATGTTGATAGCATCCTCCCCTCAGCCCCATAATGAGCTGGTCTTCTGATGGTGGTGATTAATTGCACTCTTCAAGGTCCCTATTACAGCAATCGGTTGCACTCTTCCTCTTGTCTTCTCTACACAGATCTGGGCTCCTGGAGGTTGTGATCTTCCCAACTTCACATAGCAAAAACTTCTAAGAAGGGAGGTCAGCCTGCTCTTAATCTCAGCACCTGATCTTTTTTGTTGTTGTTATCTTCTCCCTTCTGGAGGACCTCTGTGATAGTCTTATAGACCCTCAGAAGTCCATGAAGCCAAGGTATGGTACCATGGCTCTATATCCATCACTCAAATGCTAACACAAACTCCAGACAGATCACACCCTGTTTGCAGCAAAAGGAAATGCACCACTGTGTTACACTACAAGGTTGTACTTTATAAAAATTTCTGATGAGAAACAGAATGAAAATGCTCCAAGCAGAGATCTCCTAGCATTTAGCCTGCCAGTGACATTTTATCCCTATGTTTTCATAGGAGGCAGTATACAGAATATGGGCAATTATAGTTCAGTGTAATGAGCAATGATTCTGGTATTTTTGTAGTCCTTCTTGGGCCTACATTGAAAGTATTGCAGCTACATGCTTGTCAAAGAAAGAGATTCAAGGGAAATATTGACAGCTTTTTTTAACTGATAACTCAGTCTGATCACACACCCTTTACTAACAGAGCTTGCTACTATACTAGTGCTGCTACTACTAATCACTTCTATAGCAGTACTAGACCTACACAGCACTGTATATCAAAACACAAAAGAGATAGTCCCTGCTTAAAAGAGCTTACAATCTATTCAAGACAGACAAAATGAAGGTGCATCAATGCACTGTGCTCAGGTGGGGGAATTACAGAGGAAATGATAAGGTGCTTAGCAGGTGGATTGGACTTTGGAATTGAAAGCATCATCCAAGTGGGCTTTGAGTCTGGACTTCAATACTAACAGAGACAGAGCCTTACGTATCTAGTCAGGCAGTTTGTTCCAACAGGAGTCTGGAGCTGGCTGTAGAGCAGAAGGGTACAGGTAAGCGAGAGCTTAAAAGATAAACTCTTGTATATATTATTACTAATTATTATTATTTCTAGAGTGCTATGTACTATTAAGTGATGCCCAATAATTGGGTCTGGTCTGCTGACTGAGGTTTAAGCAGGCTGGAGCCTTATCCACTGAAATGCCTTTGAAAATCTATCACTTAAGACTCCAGTTGCAGCATTTTGACTCACTGATAGAAATACCAAAAGGAAACAAAAATTGATTTGAGATACTATACTTCATGATTTAAATTTGTGGTTTGGTTAAAGGTACAGGTATGCCCAAAGCCTGGAAGGAAACAGTTATTCATCCTATTATTAAGGATCAAAAAACTAGTCCTGAGGATAAATCAAATTATAGATCAATCGCAAATATTCCCTTCCTAGCAAAGCTGACTGAGAAGGTGGTATTTAATCAAATATCAGAGTTCATAAAAAAAACACAACATTTTACATCCAAATCAAACAGGCTTTAGGCATCATCACTCTACAGAACATTCGTTGATTGGCATGTCTACCTCCATACTTTACTTTCTGGATCATCATAAATCTGTTCTCCTGATTTCTATTGATCTTTCAACCGCTTTTGACAAAATTGACCACAACCTTCTTATAGATAGATTGCAGTCTATTGATATCACGGATCAGGTCCTCTCTTGTTTTAAATCCTATTTTGCAAATCGCTCCTTGATTGTGTCCTTTAACAATACAACCTCCGAAAGTTTCTTGGCAACATATGGCATTCCCAAAGGGGCCATTCTCGCACCACTTTTGTTCAATATTTTTCTAACACCCTTGATGACTCTGCCAATCCATTGGTTTTAATGTATTTCTTACGTAGATGATATTCAGCTTTTACATCTGCTAGTCTCCAATAACCCTCTTGAAACAAGAGCAATCAATAAGAAACTCGAACAGATTCACCAGTTGCTTGATGCTAACAGATTAGCTCTCAACATTAATAAATCAAATGTTATGTTCTTTCCCTGGAAAGATGGTTCTAAGCTCATTTTTCCAATCACTTATCAAGGGTACCACTTTACAGTCGATAAGTGGCATTAAGATCCTAGGGGTTATCTTTGATTATAAACTAACTTATCACGACCACATTAGTAGTATTGTTAAATCAGCTTTTTTCAGACTCCATCAAATCCGTTCAGTTTTGAAATTTATATGTCCAGAGTCACTTAACATATTAATTCATTCCTTGTTAATCTCAAAAATTGATTATTGTAATGCTCTATTCAAGGGAATTGCCCAAAATGAAATCAGACATTTACAGATTATCCAAAATGCTTCAATTAAACTTATAATGAAAACTAAGAAATTTGATCACGTGACACCTCTCCTTAAGAAAGCACATTGGCTCCCAGTTGCTAGCACACCATATAATATATAAATTAAGTCTGCTAACTCTCAAATCTTTGCTATACAAAACTCCTGCTTTTATTCATAAATTATTGATTCCCTACACCTCAACAAGATTATTGAGGTCAAACGATCAACATCTACTAATAATTCCCTCACTTAAAATTATTAATACCCGAAGGCAATTCATTTTTTCTGCCACAGCCCCCCAAACATGGAATTCCCTCCCTATTTATTTAAGGGAAGAACGCAATTTAGACAGATTTAAGAGCAAATTAAAAAGCTTTCTTTTTAAGGATGCATTTGATAGTTAGAAAGCCTCATTTCAATTCCACTTCATAACTTCTCTGAAGTACAATTGCTCTCTCGCTTCCTATTGCTTTTTCCCATAAGTGTCTTATTTACTATCAACAATTTCTCTTCCCAGCCTTTCCCTTTGTTTTAATATGTTTGTAAGGTTAGTCTTTAATATGTTTTGCAAGGTTGAGTTTTTACCGTTTGTTTTGTTGCTTCCTAAAAATTTATAATTTTATTGATGTGTACATCGCTTAGAATTTTGAATAAGCGATCAATCAAATTTATAATAAACTTGAAACTTGAAGTTGGGCTTCTAATCAGCTATTTATGAACTGTAAATTTAGATGTTTATTTTTCCGCTAATTAGGGGTTCTTTGCGGATATTTAAAAATATATATACATATTTGGTGTTGTCACCCACAGTTGCTATTGGTGGGTACTTTTTTCAGATGGAATCAAATATGTACATTTATTTCACTTAGAAATCAGTGCAGAAAAGGCTCAAAAACTGAGTGGAGTGTACAAGACAAGCCAAGGAGCAGTAAGAGAGAAATTGGAGCAGTGGAGTTTTCCTATTTACATTATAAACACCTATTTTAATTTTTTATTTTTGCAATGATGTTTATGGGTTATAACTTAACAATCAGAAGCCCTATATATAAGTGCACTCAATTTATTTTTCCTGGCGATTTAAAATTTAAAAAAAATGGTTGAGGCTAGTTTATAAGACTGTACTACAAGCAGTGATTTTTTTTTCCCAGTTCAAAATCCCTGCAGAATTCCTGTGTTCTGGTTTACTGAAGTCCCAGACATTTTTGTTTTCTCGAGATTGGTCTAGTGATAAGGATCCAAGGGCTCCTGTCAATGAAGTCAGCAAACTGCAGAGGAGGAAAAGTGAAAACTGTTAAAGAGAGCAGCGTCTGTTTTGAATATTTCTGCCTTGCCCCTAGGACCTTGGGCTGCAAGTTCCCTGCACACGCTAGATCACAGGGGAGCTGAAGTTTCATTTACCGACTCAGCGACTTTGAAAAAGTCCCTGTTCCCAATTAGTGTTGCAAGTTGTACAGATCAATGCTGGGTTAAACTGAGCTGCCCACTCAAGTGGTGGGCGTAGCATTTATTAAAGGAGAAGGGGGGGGGGGTCCTCTCTCTTTCAAGGAGCTGGATTCTTTCAGCTGAGCTGCAGTGAGCTAGAAGCTTGTGTGAAAAACAAGTGCCACAATACTCAAGTGCTAACTTCTTCACCTCTGACGGCATGGGAAAGTGCACTCCTCAGCTGTTAGTTATAGAAAGGCCCCTGTAGTCATGAGAAATGTTGATAAAATGCAGCTTAAAGCCTGCCCTCCTACTCGGCACATGACATCCTGCCTATCATACAGTCTAATTGGAAAATTGGACTTGCCTTAATTTAGAATGCTGAAAGTTCATGTACCAATGATTTCTCAGAGACTCTTTCTAAAGATTACATTTAGTACATTTGGGAAAATCTCCGAGTTGATTTATTTTCCAGAGGGCTCTCATCATTTTAGAAGCCCATCAGTTTAATTTGGAGGCTATGGAATATTCAACACCTTACCGTTTGTGATTCATCCTACTCCGGGGCCCTTTTATTAAAGCGCGTTAAAACATTTAAGGGGGGATTCAATAAAGGTTGCCCAAAGTTAGACACTGGGATGATATGTGCTAAGCGATAATGCTATACAGTACTCCCCAGAAATTTGCAGGGGTTACATTCTCGGAGTGACCGCGAATGTTGAAAAACCGCGAATATCGGAAGAGTACTGTAATCGGATAAAGGATCCCTTTTACTAAGCAGCAATAAGCACTAATATGTCCCGTGGTAGTTTTTGTATGTATGTGTGCAACCTACAAGTTTAAAATAGTTTTTATTTTTAACAAAGGGGGTGGAGAGTTGGTATTTTGGCCCTGATTCTATAACGGTGTCTAACTCCATGGTTTTCAATCAACTGCTAGGTGCCATGTATAAAATCACACCTAGCAGAGCCTAAGCTTTCCTAGGCACCGGTAGGCATTGAATCCTTACGCATACTGGCATTTAGGTCAGGGTTTTCTTAGCCTAAATGAGTGCACCTAAGGTAGATGCCTGAGTCAATCCACACTCAAACTCTGCCTCCAATCTGCCCCTAACCACGCCTACCTGCCGTGTAGGTGCCAGTAACTGCCTTGGTGTAAACGCCTACCTCTATTCTATTCTATGCATTTCTATACCACCTCTTCCCTCTGAATGAGAACTCAAAGTAGTTTACAAAGTATAAAACATACTACAAGAAAAAACAATACTAAAAATAATATTTAACCAAATTGATGGACTAATATTTGCTCAAAGATTTATCAAAATAAAAAAATCTTAAGGTCACACTGAAACAAATAATAGGAATTTAAGCTTCAAATCTCACCTGGAATACCATTCCATATTGAGGCCGCCTGAAAAGAAAAAGATTGCTCAAGAATCTTTTTTAAACAAACAGCTTTGAATGAAGGGAACATCAAAGTAAGACAATGGTTTTGTCTCCAATCATGAATACTAAAAAAAACAACCCGAAACAGTTAAGCCTATACGTAAATAAGCTCCACAGGTATCACCCCATAAAAAGCCACAAAGACTAAACAAGAAACCTTAACACACTGTATCCTCTCATTGATTGGGAGCCAAAGAAATTAGTCGAGCAACGAATTTTGAATCAATTGAAGTCTATGACGCAGATGAGCAGAAAGACTAACATACAATCAGTTGCAATAATCCAGGTAAAATAGGAAAATATTCCGAGTCAAAACTGCAAAGTGCGAACAATCAAACAATGACTGACTGAATCTCAGTTGCCTAAGCTTAGTGTTAAAATATTTTTATTGAAATAAATGCCATACAAGAGATGACAAAAGAAAAGAAACAATCAACAGTAACACACCTCCAATATCCCCAACCCCTCCCCCTACAGCACTCCCCCCCCCCCAACCACCTTCAACAAAACCCCAGGAGGGAGTCAGGGCACATAAGACATTCCAAAAAAACTACAAAACAGTGACCCGGGAATCTGGACTCTGATAATCCCCAAGCCCCTGCAACTGCACGGGCCCTCCCCCCCATGCCCATTCAAAGCACACAATACAAGAAAACCATCCCCCCCCCCAATATCCCCCCACCGACATCCACTGCAAAAGAAATAAAAAATCCCCATATTCCATCTGGAGCTAAAGGCAAATCCAAGAAGCAATAGAAAATCACAGCTCATTCAAGATCAGACTGCGTTCTTTGGAATGTAAAATCTGAAGATAGGTATCCAAAAGCCGCAAATATCGTTGACTCCCTTTCCTGGAACCCTTCGCATCTCGGGCTTCCCAACAGGCCAACTGATGCACGCCAAAGCCAAAACCCTGGAGGCTCAGAAGAAGTCCACTATTTCTAAATACCCTTCCGAGCCAAGACTAGCTTCCAGCATAACAGCTTATGCACCCCACCCATCGTCCCATAAGCCCCAGCTAAATCCAACACTTGCTGGTCCGGTACCTGCCAGCGCGAAACCCAGCCCTGTATGCATAAAATGTAAAATCTCCTGCCAATATGGTTGTACAACAGGACACCACCAGAACATATGTCCAAAGGTCCTTTCCACCGACCCACATTTAGTACACAACTTAAGACTCAGCACCCCCACAATAAGGCGTAAGATAGGCTCTAACAATCACCCTATAATAGCATTCCAGAAGGGGAGCCGCGAACTGCGGGTTAGGGCTGGAACTCCCCGGATCTGCGCAACAATATCCCACTCCTGTAAGGATACCTGCAAATCTTTTTCCCAACTCCTACAGTATAAACTCATATCCTTACACGTCAGTTGCCTAAGCTTAAAAAACATTTCTGTATCAAGTAGTTAATATGGGGTTGATAAGTTAGCATTGAATCAAACATTATCCCTATCTCTATCATTTTTCCCTTTACACATGGAATTCTAAGGTGTGTTTCAGTTCCTGTAGAATTTTTAGTCCATTCGATTCAAGGCCCTCCTTAACATGTAATGCAATGCCTCCACCAATTTGATTCACCCTATCACTGCGAAATAATTTGTACCCTGGTATGACAGTGTCATGGTCTGTTAGTCTCCAGCAGCCGTAACAATGCACATACACTGTGTGTGGCCTACTCCAAAGCTTTCCCTTTGGCCTGTCCTGCCTTCTCTGACATCACTTCCTGTTTCTGCATGGGTGGGATGGGTCAGCATAGGGGTACCAGATGTCTGGATTTCCCTGGACATGTCCTCCTCTTGAGGACATGTTCGGGGGTCTGGACGGCTTTTCAAAACCTGGCAATTTGTCCGGGTTTTGAAAAGCCTCTTCAAATTGTGTTGGGCAGGGAGGAAGTCCACGCATGTGTGGATGCCATACAATGTGTGCATATGTGCATGTGACATCATCGCATGGCATCTGCGCATGCATGGACTTCCTACCTGACAAGAGCAGGCAGTGGGGAGCGGGGCTAGGGCATGACTGGGGGCAGGATTAGGGCATTACAGGGCGGAACTGAGTGGGCCTGGGGGGCGGGTCTAAGGGGGTCCAGATTTTCCAATTGGAAAATCTGACAACCATAAGACAGCAGGAAAGCTTTGAGGCAGGCCGCATGCAACGATGTGCAACATTGCTGCTGTTGGGGACCAATAGAAGCTACCTTTAAGCTCTATAAGTGGGGGTGGGGTAGGAGGAAAATTGCCAAATTGTACCAAGGACAAAGATTGGGAGTGGAAGAGAGCAGAAGAGATGTTTGGAAGAGACAGGAGACACTGCAAGGTGATTAATTTTTTATTGCAATTAATAATTAATGCATTAATTGCAGAATAGACTGTGGTTAACTTGCAGCCCTAATATCTAGAGAACAGTAGAACATTTTATGCCATTGTTGGGTCTGGTAATACAGCACTTTGAAAACCACGGACACGTTCAGTCTTATGGTTCAGTAGCTGAGATATGCAAAGGGGAGCAAATGGATCGACTCTTTCAGCTGAACTGCTGTTCAGTACATTACCATATTTTGCATGACCTTGCTGCAAACTAACACTATGGGCCCTAATGCTTCCAAATGTTCATGAAAATGATTCGTTAGAAAAAGAAGCTATGTATAAGAACATCAAACCAAAAGACCCCCCCCCCAAAAAAAAAAAAGACTAAAAGTAATAGCAAGCTAAATATGTGGCAGGATCTTACACTGATTTTCAAATTGCCATTTTATCAACTCAAATCTTTAATGAAAACCTTTCATATTATTTTTGTGGGGCAGCTATATATTGGCGTGGAAGAGTCATCTAATGGATACAGCATGAGACCGGTGAAACTAGGGTTTAAATCCTGCTTCTACCACTGAAGCTCTTTGTGACTCTGGGCACTTCATCAGCCCAGAGAGAACTTCAGTTATAAATCCACTCAGACAGGGAAATAACTTGTGTACCTGGATTTCTAGCTCAGATCTGAAAAAGTGAGTAATTACATACTGCACTTTTCCTGGACAGCAGCAGCAGTTCATCTAAAAGATCGCCATGGGTTCTACACATATGCTTTGGAAATCTAAGCTGAGTGACTACGCGACAGAACCTATTATTCTCAGCAAAACTGTCCTGGTTAATCCATGTCTCTTACTTTGTAGTTTAATCGCCGTCCATGATTTAAATATATGGAGTAATTCTATGGGGGCTTCCAGAAAGGAATCTGATCCTGCTGTGGCACAGATGTGAAATGGCTGGCACTGATAAAGAATTAATGCAAATAGGTGCTGGTACTAGTGGGCACCCTCAAATTAGACATGTGGTGAGCGTTTAACCACAGGACCAGCTACTCTCATTTGAACATCTGACATCCCTTAATAATTCATTGAAAGCAAGCGCTGAGACCCATAGTCCATCTAGTAACTCGGATCTAGTTGCCACATTACATTAATTACAGCTATTAGTTTATGTTGACGGTGGCATTGCAGACAGCCAGACTAGCAGCATTTAGGCATCGAGGGCTGGATTTTCCCAAGGTCTCAGAGTTCTCTATTTTGTATATATTAGAGGGGTGGGGGGGGGGGGTTTCCCTTTATGGAATTGGAAAATCCTCATTCAATGACTCCCATATGCTGCTTCTTTACCCTGCTCTCTTCTGATTGTAGGCAAATGCACCTTGCCAAAAAACTTAATAGGAGCCTGGAGTAAAATCGTGTCTTTATTCCACACACACAGAGTGGGAGATCAGCTTTAGAAAATCAGGCCCTTAGAAAGATGGCAGAACAAGTGATTCCTCTGGCATTAGAAGCCAAGGAGGTACAGAATGTATGTGCATTGCTAATAAAAGAGGATGAGCAGATCCAAAGTAGAACTAAAATCTTTATTCAATAAAAAGTTACCTGACATGGACCACGTCTGCAGCATAATTTGTGGCAAATCACCCTAACAACTATTAGGCTGATTCACCACACGTTGTGCTGCAGATGCTGAAGAACAGAATTGCTGTTTGGTGCTGATTAGTAGCTTTGGCCTCAGGGATCAAAGCAGCTGTAGTAGCCTCTTTTGTACAACTGACTTGCCATACCAAGATGCGTGGGCTGACCCTGGCAGAGAATGAGCCTTTGCCCGAGCTTTTGCTGGCAGAGATGAATTATGTGGCTGATGATCTCTATGACTAGGATTACCAGATTTTCTCGAAGGAAAATCCAGACCCATGGCCATGCCCCCAGGACCACCCCATTCTGCCCCCATGCCCTGTCTCCAGACGGCTTGCACGGATGCCCCTTTCTGACGCAATTTTGTCGGGAAGCTTTTCAAAACCCGGACAAAGTGCCGTGTTTGGAAAAGCAGTCTGGACCCCAGACATGTCCTCAAAAGGAGGACATGTTCGGGGAAATCCGGACATCTGGTAGCCCTATCTATGACATCAGAGTCATGAGCAAAATCTTGGTTTAATCAATTTCAACCCACAGAATGCTCTGGATCAGGCAATGGGCGGGGGATTCCACCTCCAAGGTTACTCTCAGCAAACTCTCTTTCAAAGGACAGATGTTGTTTGGAAAGGGTCTGGATGATCTGATAGCCAGCGTGGCAGGCTGCTGGCCAAAGTCTCTGCCTGACAGTAGACTGAGAACCTCTAGAGGTTCTGGGTAGTCTAATTTTCATAATTCCAGGTGCTTTCATCAGTACTCAGGTGAAGTCTCATCTCAGAGATCCTATCTGGGATCAAGACAGAGATTTACAGGGCCTAGGCGAACCCAAGCTGCCAGTTCTTGCTCCACTTCATCCTCCAAGAAGACACAATGATGCCAGATCCAAAGTCTTCCCCCTGCAGATAGGAAGAAGGCTCTTGGCATATGTGGAGGTCTGGGAACAGATCTCGTCAGACTGCTGGGTGCTGGAGATCATTTGAAGAGGGTACTAGCTCAAGTTCATCCATCCCCCAACACAGGGGTAGGGAACTCCAGTCCTCGAGAGCTGTATTCCAATCGGGTTTTCAGGATTTCCCCAATGAATATGCATTGAAAGCAGTGCATGCACATAGATCTCGTGCATATTCATTGGGGAAATCCTGAAAACCCAACTGGAATACGGCTCTTGAGGACCGAAGTTCCCTACCCCTGCCCTAACAGATTGGTTTGTGAACTCCCTAGTGGGGTGCCCAGAAAAGTCATGCAGAGTCTTAGCAACAGTGCAGAGACTTGTAGAAATTCAAGCCATAGAGTCAATGCTGCCAGAAGAATCAGGCTTGGGTAGATACTCCATATACTTCATAGTGCCCAAAAAATACTCAGAAGATTGGAGACCCATTCTGATCTCACACATGTCAACGAGGCCCTGAAGGTTCCATGCTTTCGCATGGAACCATGCAGTCAGTCATTGCAGTGGTAGCTCGAAGTGAATTTTTAGCTTCCTTAGACCTGACAGAAGCCTACCTGCACATTCCCATATTTCTGGAACTCAGCAGGAGATTCCTGAGATTCCATGTGCTAGAGCAGGGGTCTCAAAGTCCCTCCTTGAGGGCCGCAATCCAGTTGGGTTTTCAGGATTTCCCCAATGAATATGCATGAGATCTATGTGCATACACTGCTTTCAATGCATATTCATTGGGGAAATCCTGAAAACCCAACTGGATTGCGGCCCTCAAGGAGGGACTTTGAGATCCCTGTGCTAGAGAGACATTATCAGTTCTCAGTGCTCCCCTTTGGGTTGGCAACAGCACCCTGCAGGTTCACCAAAATGATGGTGGTGGTATTAGCAGTACAAAAGGAAGTGGGAACGGACAATGGACACTCCACTGAAGATCACTGATGTAAAACCAACTTGTTTATTTCATAAAAGGATAAAATCACTGAAAAGCTATGGAAGCATTAAAAAATAAATGCTTCCATAGCTTTTCAGTGATTTTATCCTTTTATGAAATAAACAAGTTGGTTTTACATCAGTGATCTTCAGTGGCGTGTTAATTGTCCTTTCCCACTTCCTTTTGTACTGTTTTTTACCCTTGGGTTCTCTGTCCTGTTAGACTTTTTGGTGTTTTTTGGTGGTATTAGCAGCACATCTCTGCATGGCAGGGTTGCAACTGCACCCATATCTCATCCAGATATGGCTGATCAGGGCTTCATTGTTTTCAGAAGGAGAATGAGCAGTGGCTTAAGTGGTCCAACTCTTGCAGAGCCTGAGCTAGTTAGTGAGTTTTCAAAAGAGTCAACTGGTTCCATCCAAATCTCTAGAAAACCTTGGAGTGCTATTCAACATGGCAGAAAGCTAGGCTTATCTTTCAGAAGCATGCAGAAAGAAACTTTGCATGCAGATAACTGGGCTGATGGCCAAACCAGTCTCATCTGCATGGCCCCACCTTCAAGTGCTGGGCTCTATGGTGGCCACTATAGATGTAGTCCCTTGGGTAAAGACTCACATGCACCCTTTCCAGAATGCACTGCTGTCTTGGTGGTCTCCACAAATGGACTCCCTTCAAATAATTCTCCTGTGGACTCTGGAATCTCGCTGCATTATAGGTTGGTGGCTCTGTCCACAGTCATTATAGCAGGGCATACCCCTCAGGATAACTTCATGGGTGATTCTCACAACAAATGCTAGCTTGTTTAGCTGGGGAGGCCATTGCAACAGATACCCGCTACAGGGGCGGTGGTTGACCTCTCAGATAAAGTGGTCCATCAACAGACTGGAGCTTTGAGTCATTTATCTAGCATTACAGAAGCTGGAATCTGGAAGGATAGATGGTCTGAATTTTCTTGGACAATGCTACAGCGGTGGTGTATGTCAATTGCCAAGGAGGCACTAAGAGTGCGCAGCTGAGCCTGGAAGGCCACTTCTTGTTAAGGTGGGCAGAGCTACTCCTAAAGGTGATTTCCACAGTAGATGTAGTAAAAGTGGACAATGTTCAAGCCGATTACCTTAGCAGGAAGACCTTAGGCCTGGGAGAGTGTCCGTTATCTGCATTCCTGTCCATTCTTTTTTTGATGAGGTCAGCCAAATTTCGATCTGATGGCTATGGCGAGGAACGAGAAGGCAGACCAAGTCTTCAGTCATAGGTCTGAGCCCAAAAGTGAATGCCTACATAGATGATCTAGTCCAAACATGGCCAAAGAATGAGCTCTTGTACATATTTCCTCCATGGCCCATGTAAGGGTGAATACTTCGCAGGATAGCAAATCATCCAGGGAGAATGGTCCTCGTAGAACCAGATTGTCCACAGATGTGGATCTAGTGCATCTTCAGAGGGACAAGTATCTCAGGTGCAGCCTGATCTTCTATCTCAGGGCCCAGTGGTCATAAAAGATCTGGATCACTTTGGTCTTACAGCATGTCTTTTGAGTGCATGGTGTTAGAGCAGAAAGGATACTCAGGGGTAGTCATTGCTACTCTCTTCAGAGCCATGAAACCTAGGATAGTCTCTGCTTACACTAAGGCATGGAAGACATTTCAACACTGGTGCACAAAGAAGCAGGTAGAGCCATTTAGTGCTCCAATCTTTATTTATTTATTTTGATTTCTATCCCGTTCTCCCAGAAGCTCAGAATGGGTTATGATATTCACAATCGTTTGAAAACAGACTAGTCATGACAACAAATAGGTTACAGTAGACAATAACAGAGCTTATTCTAGAGACCAGACTGGTCATAGCGAAGAGTACTAGTAGTATATTGAGGAGACAGTTTTTAATGGCCCAATTGCCGGAAGAGGAAGGTCTTTACTGCTCTACGAAAGGTCATTAGTGAATCTAGCGACCTGATCTGTGTGAGTAGTCGGTTCCATAGCTGAGGTAGGAAATGGCTGTAGGATCTTTTGTACTCATTCGGAGGGATCTCCCTGCAGGAATGCTGAGTCTTTGTTCTGCTTTGGAGCGGAGGGGGCAGTTAGGGGTGTATAGGCGTAGCTTGGATGCTATGTAGGCTGGGGTTTTTTGGGTAGAGTTTCTTGTGTGTCAAAGGCATCTTTGGAGGACAAAAGGAGGTTGGTTGGTCTCTCCTGTCCACTCAGGGGCTACACAAAGCTGGTGGGCAGAGCTGGTGGGTGGTGATAGCATTCCTCCAAGCAGGTCTCAACAAAGGCCTAGCGGTGGCATATCTCAGGATCCAAGTGATAGTCCTCTTATGCGTAAAGCTCTTCTGGCTTTGCATCCAGACATAGCCAGATTTATAAAGGGGACACTGAGTCTCAGACCACCAGTAAAACAACCATTTCTGTTGTGGCACAGTAAAACAACCATTCCTGTTGTGGAACCTTAATGTGGTTTTGCAGGGTCTCAGTCATCCTCCATATGAGCCTATTCAAGAGGCATCCTTGTTGGATCTTACCATCAAGACTGTTTTCCTCATGGCCATTATGTCAGCAAGATGAGTCTCGGAGCTGCAGACTCTATTATGCAGGGAGTCCTTCCTTAGGATCACAGAGGTGGGAGTGTCCTTGCATACAGTTCTGTCCTTTTTGCCAAAAGTCGTTTCCGCATTTCATGTCAATCAAGAGGTAAGATTACCATCATTCCAGTCCATTGCATCCCCCCAAAAAAGGACCGTATTCTGGCTGTCTTGTCAGCATATATTGCCTGTGGCAAGCAATTGCCAGTCTTCTTGAAAGCACATTCCACAAGAAACGTAGCCTCTTCATGGGCGGAAGCTCAGGTGATTGCACCTGGAGAGATTTGTAGGGCAGTGACCTGGTCCATTCTGCACACATTCTCCAAGTTCTAAAGAGTGGGCATGGCAGCATGGAAGGACACCATCTTTGGGTCCTCAGTGTTACGAACAGGAACATATGGTCCCAATCTAGATTTCTGGGATTGCTTTTATTTATTGTTTGTTTATTGTAAGCTTCTATACCATTGTTAATGACTGGGGGAGTCAATTCAGAGCACCCTACTATTCAAAATGGCACACTTATTGCACTAGAAAAAGAGATTAGTTTCTTACATTGCTATTATCTTTTCTAGTAGATAGGTATGTCATTCTGGAACCCTGCCTATTCAGTTATTTCTCTGCCTGCCTACTGTATCAATCAGAAGTTCAAGTCAAAACTGAGATTTTTATGTCAGTCAGACCTTAAGGGTATAAAGAATTATCTATTGCTATAATTCATTGGGGGAATGTTTGAGCTCCATAAATGTTTCTGATTGGTATGGTTATTTTGATGTTTTGATAGTTCAATTAACATGTTTAACATGTTTGATATACTTTCAGAGCAGAACAGATTTGTAGGTCGGGGAGTCTCCCCATACCCCTCCTTCTTATCTGTTCCTATATAGGACTATCACCTGCTTTGGTACAAACAGGAGGGGGCAGCAGAGCATTCTGGAGAAGGAGGTGGAGTTGGAAACCTGGAGTGGATTCCTTCTGCATGGCTCGTGATCATGGGGAAAATACCCTACTTTCCAGAATGACACACCTATCTACTAGAACAGGGGTGTCCAATATCGGTCCTCGAGGGCCGCAGTCCAGTCGGATTTTCAGGATTTCCCCAATGAATATACATGAGTCTATTTGCATGCACTGCTTTCATTGTATGCTAATAGATCTCATGCATATTCATTGGGGAAATCCTGAAAACCCGACTGGATTGCGGTCCTCGAGGACCGACATTGGACACCCTTGTACTAGAAAATATATTAGCAAGGTAGGAACCTAATCTTTTTTTCCAGTTCAGGTAGATCTCTTACATCTTCCGTAACAACCGTAGCAAAGAATTCATTCAGTTTCTTCGCTATGGTCTTATCCTCTCTGAGTGCCCCTTTTTCGCCTTGATAATCCAATAACCCCATGCATTCCCTCATAGGCTTTCAGCTTCTTATGTACCTGAAAAAGCTATTACTATGAGTTTTTGCATCTTTGGCAAGTTTCTTTTCATATTCTTTTTTAGCCTTCTTTATTAATGCTTTGCATCTAACTTGCCAGTGCTTTTATTGCTTCTTATTTTCTTCATTTGGATCCTTTTTCCATTCTTTAAAGCCGGGGTAGGGAATTCCGGTCCTCGAGAGCCATATTCCAGTTGGGTTTTCAGGATTTCCCCAATGAATATGCCAGCACATCCCGACAGATCAGATCTCAGGGAACATGCGGTGAGAGTACACATGCGCGCTTAGCATATTATTATTATACATATATCCAATGTTAGAGCTCATGCAGACTCATACTTTGCACACTTTCACTTTCACCGATCCAACCATGCAAATAAGTTGATTAATATTAAAATACCTTGTAAAGTAGTAGAGCGATTGATGCTCTAACATGGCTTCCTGATTGTCAAAAAAAACAGTTGCTTACCTGTCTAACCTTTTATTTATTTATTTATTTATTCAATTTTCTATACCGTTTTCCCAGGGAAGCTCAGAACAATTTACATGATTTTATTTAGGTACTTGAGCATTTTTCCCTGTCTGTCCTGGCTCTAATGTACCTGGGGCAATGGGGGGATTAAGTGACTTGCCCAGGGTCACATGGAGCAGCATGGGTATGAACCCACAACCTCATGGAACTTAGGCATATGCACAATATTGGCCCCATTAGAAAAAAAGTAACACCCCCTGCTGATGACTGCTCTTACCACGAACTAGCACCATGAACTGCTCCCCCCCGTGCCTGCAAAAACAGCAGAAGGAATGCCCACTTCCTCCTGCCATTCTGACACCCCCCCCCCGTGAAAAAAAATTGGCAGGAGGAATGCCCACTCCCTTCTGACATGGTGACTCCCCCCTCGTGGTAGCAAAATGACAGGAGGAGTGCCCACTTACTCCTACTATGCTGAAACTACCCCCCCCCCTCGTGAAAAAAAATTGGCAGGAGGGATACCGATTCACTCCTGCCATGCTGACCACTCTTCCCCCGTGGCAGTGGTAGGGGGGATGCCCACTCCCTCCTACCATCGGAGGTCCTCCATAACCCCACCCTGCAAACCCCGCGTACCTTTTTACAGATGTTGGAGCAGGAGGGAAGCTCAGTACATCCCACTCATAGGCTTACCACTTCAAAATTGCAGGCCTTTTCCTCCCCGGTGCATGGGGAGGTTGGCTCAGACACCATGGGAGAGAACTAGGGCGTCTGAGCCAATCAGGGCTTTAGGTTCCTCCCTCTGTATCCTAGGATACAAGGGGGAGAAGTCTAAGGCCATGATTGGCTTGAGTGAGTCAATTAGGGCCTAGACTCCTCCCCCTTGTATCATGGGATACTGAGGGAGGCGTCAAAGGCCCTGATTGGTTCAGTCAAGCCAATCAGGGTCTTAGACTCCTCCCCTTTGTATCCCAGGATACAGAGGGATGTTTGGCAGGTGCACCTGGCGCAGGGGTGGTCCTTTGGTGGCAGGACGGACTGGGTATCCCACCTGCCATTTTTCTGCCATGGGGGAGGGTGGTTGGCATGGCAAGAGGGAGTAGGCTTCCCTCTTGCCAATTTTCTTTCGCGAGAGGGGGTGGGTTTGGCATGGCAGGAAGAAATGGGCATTCCTCCTACTGTTTTCGCTGCCCATTTAAAAAGAAAAGAAAAGAAGGGTTTCCTGCCCTGAACAGTTGAGTGGTAGGAGGCTGCTTTTGGGGCTTCCCTTGCCTCTCAGCTGTTCAGGCTTCCCTTGCCAGCTCTGTGCATGTGTGAGAGTCGCTCTCACAATGATCATCGGACGGCAGAGTCAGGGTTTATGATGAACAGCCGTGTGAATCATTTACATGCAATCTTTTTAGTGCATCAATAGCTCTTTCTAAATCGACCAAAAAAATGGATTGGTGCAGACCCACACAATCTTACAGATCCAATCAGTGCATCTAGGCCCTAGCCACTTTAGCCTTTCCTCATAGGGAAATGGTCCCATCCCTTTTATCATTTTTGCCACTCTTCTTTGTACCTTTTCCAATTCCACTATATCTTTTTTTGAGATGCTGTGACCGGTACTGCACACAGTATTCAAGGTGCTAAAAAAAAGTGTCTTTTTGAATGGCCAGAGAAGATGCATGGCACATCAACTCAGGAAATCCATTCCAGACATCCTGTGTAAGACATGGAATCAGGAACTGGCGATAGAAAAAGACACATTGCCTTTCTGGATGATTGGAGGACAAAAGGAAGAATGTAAAATGAGAGAAAACTATTGAGGAGCTGCAGAGTGAATGCATTTGTATGTGAGGAAGAGAAGCTTGAAGTTAATAGAGCATTGGTGCTTGTTTTGCCTTCTGTGTGCCCTTAATATCTGTTAACAAAATATGTTGAAATGATGTTTCTGCCATCATGTTTCTATGTTCATCTCTGTACCCTGCAAATAAATGCTTTTTTGACAGTTGATGTTCAGCAAACCCTGAATATCTGGCACTGTTTGTCAAGTGAAGGCCCAATGTAATGCGACTGAATTCATCCCCCCCCCCCCCCGATAAGAGACATGCTGAGTCAAACCAAGGTCATTCGAGCCAGGCATCCTGTCTCCGACAGCAGATCCCAAAAAGTAAATCCAATTTATCATAACTTATTTCAAGGAATAAAGAATGTTTTTCCCAAGTCTACCTAGCTAGTTTTCAAGATTATTTAAGATTTATTCAAGTTTATTTAAGATTTGTCATACCGCTTATCATACTTCTAAGCGGTGTACAGTTTATAAAAAAAAGGATTTACAAATTGATGAGTGCTTTGATACGGGCATACTAATCTTGGAAGCGTGGAGCAACACTGATTGTTCCGGTTCTTAGATCATGGTCCCAGTGTTTTTTCTGTCGAGCTCCGCTTCGATATCGATGAGTGCCTTGATAAGGGCTGACTCATCTTGGAAGCGGGGAGCGACACCGATGGTTCTGGTTCATATATGCCTGGTACTGATGTTTTTCCTTTCCTTCAAAACTTTTTTCCTACACGGTTGGTACCGGCGATGCAGCCAGCGGTACCGGTGTTTTTTCCTTTTTGGCATATTTCCTTCATGTTAACACTGTCATGTTTAACGGTATGGTTAGTTGTTACTGTTGACTTCGGGTGCCATTCTGGTATCCGTTCTTGACATCGGAAACACTTTCACAGGAGGCTTCTGCATATAAAGCGACGCCAGTCTTTAACGTTGCCGGTGTCAATCGATTTGGTGTGGGAAGGCCTTGCAGTCATTAAAGTGTTTTTGGCCTTTGACACCGACTCCCCGACATTGATTCTGTTTAGTTGGGATTGCATCTCTGAGAGGAGGGGTTTTGTTTGTTCAAGACCCCATATCTCTCTAAAGCGGTGGTTTTTTTTTACTACATAAGAACATAAGAAGTTGCCCTCGCTGAGTCAGACCAGAGGTCCATCTTGCTCAGCGGTCCGCTCCCGCGGCGGCCCATCAGGCCTAGTGCCTGAACAGTGATCCCTGATTAATTTTATAACTTACCTCTAATCCCATCCCTATAATCTACCTCTACTCTTATCTGTACCCCTCAATCCCTTTGTCTTCCAAGTACCTATCCAAAGCTTCTTTGAACCCCTGTAGCGTGCTCCTGTTTATCACATCCTCCGGTAGCGCGTTCCATGTATCCACCATCTTGTTACTTTAGTGGGAACGATTCCATAGGAGCATATCTACCCTTTGTGCCATTCCTTTGGAAATTACCTTTGCAAAGTCGTTTTATTTTCCTTGACCGTCCTATACCTTTCAAAAAACACTAAGAATGTTTCAATACATACCTACTAGGGGAGTCCACTCTACAGGCTAGTGTGTAGGCCTCTGTCTTTCTGGGCAGAGTGGGCTAGTCTAGGGATTGATTGGTTAATCGACTTACCAGATTCCTATGCTGCCTCACTGGTTCAGTAACCACTTGGCATACATTTTCTATGTCACTTTTCTCTGTTTACACGTACAGTGCCTATGTTTTATATGATTACCCACCAGGACAGGCTAGAAAATATGCCTTGTTTGGGGGACGACCTTTTTGGTGCTTCCATGGGCCCGCTGGGACATGCCTATTCAGCATTTGTCTTTTTTACTAGACCAGGTGAGACTCTCAGGTCAGGACCAACTAGATGTCTTCACCTTCATTTCAATCTTCTTCACGAAGATTTGTAGTTACTTTTTCCCTATATTTAGGGCATACTCAAGTACTACATTCGGATCAGTTCCTCATGCATCGCTAGGAGTTCATCACCTTAGATCTCTGGAGTTTCTTCATAAGGCAGGTTTTTTATAATTAATGTTTTCATCCTGCTCTCAGACCTTTTTTCTAAAAGAGTCTGTTTTGAATCATGCACAGTCCTCCCTTTTTTCTTTTGCTGATTACCTTCGAAGGGTCCTCTTAGATTTGTGGAGTCAAGGATTCTTATCCCATTTTCTGCTTGATTTTCAAGTACTCTGGAGGGCTGAGATTTTTCCTGGATCTCAGAGCTCTCCTCAATTTTCTGGTTGGGGGGGTATTTTACTCATTTCTCCTCATTCAGACCCTCTAGCTATGCTTCCTGGATCTCAAGGAAGCCTCCATATATCCCAATTCCTACTGTTTTTGGAATATACCTTTGAGTTCAACTCATTTGTTGCCATTACCAGTTCAGTCTGGCATCTTTTCCCAGAGTCTTCACGACGTGTCTGATTGTGTTGACCGAATCTCTTTGATTACACAGCCTTCATGTTTTTTCTTTTTCTGAACATCTGGTTCATCAAGGCTGCTTATTCTCTGGAAGTGATTTGAACAATCTCTCAGACCATCTCTATTCTTCTGGTTCTAGACTTTGAAATTACATTCCATGTAATTATGTCCATAATTCATTGGAGAAATCTTAGCCACCACTCTCATGAGAGCGTTTCTTCCTCCAGATCGTCTTCAGACTCTCATCCGTCTGTGTCAGCAGTTGCTTCCTTTTCAAACCATCTTTGCCAGACACACAATGTTTTTTTTTTTGGAGCCACAAGGTTTGCAACTGTTCATGTTCTACCACTGGTAGGACTACATTTTTGCATTCCTCTGTGGTTTCTTGCTTCCCAGTGGTATCAGGCAACGGATCGTCTCTCAAAGCATGTGTATCTATGACATCGTCTCATTTACAGTCGCTTTATTATGGATGATCTCTTCTACTCTCTCCAGAGATCTTTTTTATTTATCCCCTTATTATATGCTCATCACAACTGACGCATCTTTTTATGAATGGGGGGGTTCATATGGACGATCTGCAGACTCAGGGTCTTTGGACCGCCAGAAAATGAAACATTTCAATTCAAGTTCCTAGAACGCAGAGTAATGTTTTCTATCCTCAAGGTTTTTTCTTCATCTACTCTGCGCTCAAGTCCTCCTCCTTTGCATGGACACTCAAGTAGCTATGTACTACATGAACAAGCAAGGAGGCACGGGCTCTCTCGTCTTGTGTCAGGAGGCCTAGCATATCTGGATTTGGGTGACAGCTTGCAATCTGCTCTTGCTGCCTGTCTACTTTCATGGGGAGTAGAATTCCCTAGCAGAGAACCTCAGTAGAATTCTTCAATGAATGGACTCTCAACTCTACAACTCTCCAGCCCATCAATGGGGCACCACACAAGTGGACTTGTTTGCGATTCCTCACAATCACCAGTTGCCCCAGTTTTGCTCCAGACTTTCCTCTATTCTCCGTCTGGCAGCAGATGTTTTTCTTCTGGATTGGACGGGCATGATTTCTATATGCATTCCCTCCACTTCTTCTCCGGTTGAGCATTTTATTTAAGCTCAAGAGAGAAGCAGTCACCATTTTCTCTTTGCAGCATGGTGGCCCAGGCAACATGGGTTTTCCCTTCTCCCTCAATTCAGTTTCAGGGAGCCCTTGCCTCTTCTGATATTTACTACTTGGTTCACTCCGACTCAGAAGTCTGCTTCATTCCAATCTGCAATGATTTGCCCTCTCAGTTGATTTTTCTCGGGCTGTATCTTTCTCAGCCTGTTGGTTATCTCCTGGATGTCTCTAGGACACAGCCACTCAACAATGTTTCCATCACAAATGTGGGAAATAACACTGTGCTCCAGACTTAGATATTGAATCTAAGCTGTATTAGGCTAGAGGAAATAAAGGAAGGAAACCTGGTGAGAGGACAATGCTAGACTCAGGTTTTCATGAGGTCTTACAAAAGGGATACTGTTCTCTCCCAGAAGCTAAAGAAGGGTGGGAAGCTCTCTGGTTGCAGCCTGGCTCTCTGGGAGAAGAAAGGCCTACTGAGAATTTGAGTTCACAGAGCATACTTTGCTTTCACATCTTAGCATAAACATTCATATACTTGATTTATACAAGAACTGAGAAAATGCAAACATAAAATGGGAGCAGAACAGTAGGCATGCCCTGCACTAATCAGTTAGCACATGGGCATTGGTGCATGTTGACCGATTAGTTTGAGAACCCTTACTGTCTACAAAATAAGTCATGGTAACAGTTCACACTCTAATGGCCACCTGCTAATTTCAAAATTAGCACATGGCCACTATAGGGAAAGCCAATTGTGGCCATTTTAGAGCCATGTTAAAAGTGGCCTCAAAGCATGGGTAACCCATACTCTAAAAATAGCGCAGGCCACTTTTTAGCACAGCCCCATACAAGCACAAGGGCTTCATAATATTTATCAGCAGAAAACATTATAAAGGAAAAAATATATACTTCTGTCTATAAAGTCACAATATAAAGAGGTCAGAGCAAGTATATGGGAAATAAAAGACAACATTGCAATGTTTGATGTAAAATTTAAAATGGATCCATGAAAACATAAGGTGGTGGTATTGAAAAGCATTTCTGTTCAATTTATGTCCACTTTCTAATGCTCCAATAAAATTAGTGAGAGGATTATACTGTATATTGAAGGGTTTCTTCAAGTTTACACTCTCTCAGATAATTGTAGTGCCACATTTATTTGAGTCAACCAAATAGCTGCTAAAAAAAACCCAAGAAGAGGAGAGCAGAAAGGACTACAGGGTGAAACTGAAAGAAGCCAAGAGAGAGATACGTTTGGCGAAGGCACAGGCGGAAGAACAAATGGCTAAAAATGTAAAAAAGGGAGATAAAAATTTTTTCTGATATATTAGTGAAAGGAGGAAGATAAAAAATGGAATTGCTAGGCTAAAAGATGCTGGGAACAAATATGTGGAGAGTGATGAGGAGAAAGCAAATGTGCTAAACAAATACTTCTGTTCTGTGTTCACAGAAGAAAATCCTGGAGAAGGACCGAGATTGTCTGGCAAAGTTACACGAGAAAATGGAGTAGATTCTGCGCCGTTCACGGAGGAGGGTGTTTATGAACAACTTGAAAAACTGAAGGTGGACAAAGCGATGGGACCAGACGGGATCCATCCCAGGATACTAAGGGAGCTCAGAGAGGTTCTGGCGAGTCCTATTAAAGACTTGTTCAACAAATCTCTGGAGACGGGAGTGATTCCTGGGGATTGGAGGAGAGCGGATGTGGTCCCTATTCATAAAAGTGGTCACAGGGATGAAGCAGGAAACTACAGGCCGGTGAGCCTCACTTCAGTTGTTGGAAAAATAATGGAAGTGTTGCTGAAAGAAAGGATAGTGTATTTCCTTGAATCTAAGGGGTTACAGGATCCGATGCAACATGGCTTTACAAAAGGTAAATCGTGCCAAACGAACCTGATTGAATTTTTTGATTGGGTAACCAGAGAGCTGGATCGAGGACATATGCTAGATGTAATTTACTTGGATTTCAGCAAAGCCTTTGATACAGTTCCTCATAGGAGGCTGTTGAACAAACTTGAAGGGCTGAAGTTAGGACCCAAAGTGGTGAACTGGGTCAGAAACTGGCTGTCGGACAGACGCCAGAGGGTGGTGGTTAATGGAAGTCGCTCGAAGGAAGGAAAGGTGACTAGTGGAGTCCCTCAGGGTTCGGTGCTGGGGCCAATCCTGTTCAATATGTATGTAAGTGACATTGCTGAAGGGTTAGAAGGAAAAGTGTGCCTTTTTGCAGATGATACCAAGATTTGTAACAGAGTAGACACCGAAGAGGGAGTGGAGAATATGAAAAAGGATCTGCAAAAGTTAGAGGAATGGTCTAATGCCTGGCAACTAAAATTCAATGCAAAGAAATGCAGAGTAATGCATTTGGGGATTAATAATAGGAAGGAACCGTATATGCTGGGAGGAGAGAAGCTGATATGCACGGACGGGGAGAGGGACCTTGGGGTGATAGTGTCCGAAGATCTAAAGGCGAAAAAACAGTGTGACATGGCAGTGGCTGCTGCCAGAAGGATTCTGGGCTGTATAAAGAGAGGCGTAGTCAGTAGAAGGAAGAAGGTGTTGATGCCCCTGTACAGGTCATTGGTGAGGCCCCACTTGGAGTATTGTGTTCAGTTTTGGAGACCGTATCTGGCGAAAGACGTAAGAAGACTTGAGGCGGTCCAGAGGAGGGCGACGAAAATGATAGGAGGCTTGCGCCAGAAGACGTATGAGGAGAGACTGGAAGCCCTGAATATGTATACCCTAGAGGAAAGGAGAGACAGGGGAGATATGATTCAGATGTTCAAATACTTAAAGGGTATTAACGTAGAACAAAATCTTTTCCAGAGAAAGGAAAATGGTAAAACCAGAGGACATAATTTGAGGTTGAGGGGTGGTAGATTCAGGGGCAATGTTAGGAAATTCTACTTTACGGAGAGGGTAGTGGATGCCTGGAATGCGCTCCCGAGAGAGGTGGTGGAGAGTAAAACTGTGACTGAGTTCAAAGAAGCGTGGGATGAACACAGAAGATTTAGAATCAGAAAATAATATTAAATATTGAACTAAGGCCAGTTACTGGGCAGACTTGCACGGTCTGTGTCTGTGTATGGCCGTTTGGTGGAGGATGGGCAGGGGAGGGCTTCAATGGCTGGGAGGGTGTAGATGGGCTGGAGTAAGTCTTAACAGAGATTTCGGCAGGTGGAACCCAAGCACAGTACCGGGTAAAGCTTTGGATTCTCGCCCAGAAATAGCTAAGAAGAAAAAAAAAAAAAAAATTTAAATTGAATCAGGTTGGGCAGGCTGGATGGACCATTCGGGTCTTTATCTGCCATCATCTACTATGTTACTATGTTTAGGACAGGGTTGAGAACCTTTGCTACATATGACCAATACGCTGGATCTGGAGAGGACATGAAGGGCCAGAATGGAAGGACCAGCTTGAAGTCTGAGCCACATGAGGGTGCCACAGTTCTAGACCTCCAAAGACACCCTGCAGATCAGTGAGCGCATGCTACTTTGATCCTGTCTCAGTGATCTACTCCCCACTGGCACCGTTGCAATTTTATATGCAAGACTCGTACTTCCTAGTCTCGTGTTTAAAGTTGCAACGGCATAGGTGGCTGTGTGGGGAAGAGAACACGGTGGGGAAAGAAAAATCATCATGCTTTTGCTGCTCTTGAAAGGAAAGGAAGGGAGTCTATGTAGATGGGGAGGAGGGAACCTGGTTAGAAGTGAGCTGAAACAGACGTGTGGTAGTGACGCTAAAGTAAAAATTTGGCTTACTGTAGAAAGGGTGCTCTGTACAGCGGTGGAGAGAGCATGGCAGCTCCTGAATTTGTAATCTCTTCATTGTCCTTGTTCTCTCTGAATGCCTGTGGCAATTCCTCATGCTTTCTAAACTAAGATAAACACACACATACACATGCACAACATACCCATTGATAAGCAACCTTCGCCTATTAAAATGAACCTCAACCTGACATGACAGTTGGCTGTCAGGTGTGTGGCTTTGTATGCACAAGCCAATTTTCAGATTAGTGCTAATTGCTGGGCGGGTTGACATATTAACCAAGAGGCCGTAGCTGAAGTGTATGGGGCAGTTCAATAGTGTTAGTAAGGGAGGGGTGAAAGCGACCTGTCTCCAGAATGCTGGCATTTTGACTATGGACTAAAGGAAGGGAGCTGGCAGGGTGGAATCAAACACCAGCCAATGAAGATTTTCCCACAGGTCAGAGCTTGGGAAATAAAAGGACATTTTTGCTGCCTAGGCAGCTGGCACGTACTATCCACTGGGATAAAAAAGCCTGCAGAGGGAAAGAGCACATGACAATTCCCAGCGATAAACTGGTGACAGATTATAAATTGTAAATCATACTCAGCAAATTTTACTGCCTCTGCTCTTTCCCCCTCCACCCCTTCTCTCTTATGTTTTGGTCCTGCAGTGTCTACTCAGATGTTCATGAAGCAGGATCCAAATATCCAGTGGGGTAACTGTGTTAGTCTGGAGCAGGTCGATGTTCCTCCTCTATTAGTAAACATTGCTTGCTTTTACAAAATTGAGGAGATGTTAGGCCTGGAAGAAATAATATGCTTTTCTTTCCAGCCTTAAAAAATGTGAAATATGAAAGCCATCATCGATTGACTTTTGTTTATCTAGGTGCAAAGATTTGGAATGCTATTCCTGTTCAAATTAGATCAGTCACATCGTATTGGTTATTTCTAGAATTACCAGATGTCTGGATTTCCTCGGACATGTCTTCCTTTTCAGGACATGTCCAGCTTTTCAAAACCCGACACTTTGTCTAGCTTTTGAAAAGCTTTCCTTTGGTCAGGAGAGCATCCGTGCATGGCGGATGTCCTGCCCGACGAGAGCAGGCAGCAGGGGGGGGGGGGGGGGGGGGGGGAGAGCAATCTTGGAGGCATGGAGGCAAAAAAAAAAAAAAAAAAAAAATTTAGGTTTGATTAAAAGCGTCCCGAAATAAGAAAGTCTTTAGATTGGTCTTGTATTTGGCTAATTGTTGTTCGTCGCGGAGGTATTGTGGAAGTGAGTTCCATAATGTAGGGGCGGTTATAGCGAAATTTGTTTTTCTATTATACTCGCAAAACAAATTTCGCTATAACCGCCCCTACATTATGAAACTCACTTCCACAATACCTCCGCGACGAACAACAATTAGCCAAATTCAAGACCAATCTAAAGACTTTCTTATTTCGGGACGCTTTTAATCAAACCTAAATTTTTTATTATTTTTTTTTATTTTTTTTAATTTTTTTTCTCTTTCATCAGGCAAGCATCCATCATCTTAACGCTCCCCCTTCCCTTCGTTCAATCCCCCCCCACTCTTTCCATCTCATCTATACAATGTAACTTTTTCCCTTTCCTCCCCTATTGCCCTCACAATCCAGTACGTCAAGTCTTTGTCATTTATGTTTAATTTTAGACATCTTTATGCACATTCTACTACATTTAAACTCTTTATTAATTTTATTGTTAACCGGCCAGACAATTGTTTGATGGACGGGATATTAAAAACTAATAAACTTGGAAACTTGGAAACTTGGATGATGGGGCGGAACCAGGGCAGGGGTGGGTGGGTCTAGGGTTCCGGATTTTCCAGACGGAAAATCTGGTAACCCTAGTTATTTCATAACCCCGCCTCCCCCTTTTACAAAACCATAGCGTGGTTTTCAGCACCAGCTGCAGTACTAACAGCTCCGACACTCATAGAAGTCCTAAAAAAAATGCACTACGATTTTGTAAAAGCGCGTGTGTGTGTGTGGGCGGGGGACATGCTGAATACCTATTTGAGAGCTGGATCCGTTAGGAATTTTTGGTAATTTATTATTCTACTATTTTTCTTGCTCTAATCTGCCTTGTAGTTGTGGAGTATAAGACATTGTAGGAAAGCACAGCATAGCAAAGAGGCTGGTAGCAAGTCATAGGTGAACCGATTTATTACTACTACTACTATTTTTTATTTCTAGAGCGCTGAAAGGCGTATGCAGTGCTGTACATTTTAACATACAATAGACTGTCCCTGCTCAGAAGAGTTTACAATCTAATTTAGACAGGACATTTCGGGGTTGGGGAGATTATGGTAGAGGAAATGATACAGTGGATCTAGGTATCTGACAGCAGTAAGTGGGAGTTAGGAGTTGAAAACAGATTCAAAAAAAGTGGGCTGCAATAATGCATAATGTTGCAATAAATAAGTTAGCCTGTAAGTAGGGCCAGTGGCGTACCTAGCATATGTGACACCCAGCGCCCATCATTTTTTGACACCCCCCATCTTTATGAAAAACATGATTTTTAGTAACAATCCACATGTCACACATGAATATCTAGGAAAAGGCAGCATCTTACATACTGCAGTGAGCAGTACGTCAATAAACCCATTGTAAAACTAAACAAGCCAGACTAGTACAGATCAATCCTACACAGTCAATCCTAACAGAAAACCATGTCTTTTCAAATACAAAGAACACAGAAAACACCTTAGCCTAGTATGTAATCACAAACTAACCCCTCCCCCTTTTACAAAACTGTAGTATGGTTTTAGCCACGGTGGTAACAGCTCAGATGCCAACGCTAAAAAACACTATACAGTTTTGTAAATGGGAAGATAGAATAAAAATACGTAGACAAAGCTTAAACTGAAGCACCAAGAAGCTGGACTCTGCATACAATGCAACATCACAGAAACAGCGATGCATATCACCTAAAGCAAAAAATAAATAATAAATAGAATTTTTTTCTACCTTGTCTTCTCTGGTTTCCGCTTTCCTCATCTTTTTGTCACTCTCTTCCTTTCATCCACTGTATACCCTCTCTCTGCCCCTTCTATATGGCATCTTCTCTCTTTCTACTCCCGTTCTAGAAACTTTATGCATCCCCCTCCCATTTCACCCCCATTAGTCTGGCACCAATCTTCCTCCCTTCCCTCCTCCAATGGTCTGGCATCTCTCCTCTCCTCTTCTTCCCTTCCCTCTCCCACACCCACATGGTCTGGCATTTCACTCTCTCCTCTCCCTTCCCCCCACTTCCATCAGCATCTGCCCCCTTTCTCTCCCTCCAACCCAATTCCATGCAGTATCCTTCTCCTTATGTCTCTTTCCCTGCAATTCCATCAGCATCTGCCCCTTTCTCTCCCTTCATCACGCTTCCATACCACCCTGACACCCTTTCTCACCCTTCACCATGATTCCATACCACCCTGACCCCCCTTTGTCACCCTTCACCATGATTCCATACCCCCCTTACCCCCCTTTGTACAGTAGGACAGCCATTTGTTAGAAGAAAAACTAAGCTTTGTGAATGTTTATCAAGATAAGGATAGAAGTCATAATAATTGGTTGAAATATTTCTGACAACATGGGAAAAAAAACCCTTTTTCCTGAAATCAGATCTTTCATGTGTTCAGTTTGGTTGATTTGATGCAGTTTCAGTAAGGAATGGCACAGACGGTATATTGTTGTTTTACTCTTCTTTTGAATCAAATAGCATCCCATCTCATTGCTTGAAAAACCACAGTATATTTTATGGTTTACATCTCTTTAGTAATTTTGGCTATCCTTGTCTTATTTTACATGATAATTTCTTTTTTTGGGAGAGGGGAGATGGTAGATCGTTTCTTTACAAAACATTCCTACTGAACCAAAGTATAATTGTTCCTCTTTTATAGTCATTCCACTAAAGCAGTGCTTCCCAACCTTTTCAAGTCTATGGCATACCTGGATTAACATACTGTACATATGTGGTACACAAGTCCTCACAAAGCAGGTAGTGTGGACAGGGAAAGGATCTATTTGGCCTAAAAGGAGCTGGGGAGGTTCTGGAAGTCTCATTAGTATCTCTTCTAGATTTTAAAATGAAGGGAGAGGGGTTGGGTTGGGGTGACAAAAACACACACAAATATGTCACAGTGGACCAGCTCCCATTATGCAGAAGAAAGAAATCAGATTTGGATGGGCAGCTAACTTGGGGGCCAACGCTGAAAGCTGGGCACTAAAGCTCACAACACAACAGCACAGAAGGCAATGACCTCCCCCCCCAAAAAAAAAAAAAAGCTAAGGAATACTCCAATATAATCATATTTAAATTTTATACAAGGTTAAATTGTGCTATGATACTGACAGCAAGAGGAGGAATATGCCTGACACATGCACCAAAGTGTTTTGTGGTAAGCGTAGCTTCTGTGCAAATGTCCAGACAATATTGGAAGTGCAAGCACACATTGGAGCTATTCGGCACTTTGAAATATGAGCCTTTCAAAAACTGTTTGCACTTGAAAGGCTCATATTTAAGCACAGATAAACAGGTGTAGAAGTGTGCCTTCACTTTTGGTCTTGCTTGGACTCGCATGTGTATGTGTGTGTGTTTCACTTCAGCGCTTAAAAATTGCACGGGTTTCCTTTGGCTTGTGAAAAAGGACAAAACCAACAGTTCAATCTGAAACACTAATGAGAAATCCTCTCTTCAAACCCCTCAACATGTTAATTTTTCAGTGTTAGAGGCCATCATATCATTCGGTGCATTGCAGTGCTACTATCTGTGCATTTTAAAGGAATACTTGCCTCATTACATCCATTTTCTTTTCTTTTTCTTTTTTTAAAAAATATCTTTATTCATTTTTAAGCCATACATAAGTGCAACATATTATATGATCACATTACATTATAAAAGCACTGAAAATCAATCAAATCTTAATCTATGACAAATAGATATATCGATATATCACCCCCTATACTCATATTCAAAATTTACACTCAAATTAAAAAAAATATATATATATTTTCAAACTCTCCCTCCCACCCACCCACCCACCCTGGACGTGCATGACCAAAGGGTAAAATCAACCATCACTCTTTGCAAAATTTTGTCAATGGCTCCCAAATTCTCAGAAACCTTTTGTAAAGTCCAAGTTGTATAGCCATTTTAAACATGTGACAGAGACTCCCACCAAAAGGTATAGTTCAGTCTATCCCAGTTTTTCCAATTCCTTAAAATAAGCTGTATGGCAACCCCTGTCATAATAAAGAGAAGCTTATTATTGTGAGATGATATTTGGCTTTTAGCTCTCATCATCGTGCCAAATAGCACAGTGTCGTATGTTAGTGCCACAGGATTTTCCATTACTTTGTTTACTTGATCCCAAATGGATCTCCAAAATTGAAGTATCAAGGGACAATAAAATAATAAATGATCTAATGTCCCAGGTTCAAGTTGACAGAGCCAACACCTATTAGACTTGGAACTATCTAATTTCTGTAACCGAACTGGGGTCCAAACTGCTCTATGTAACAAAAAAAACCAAGTTTGTTTCATAGATGCAGACACCATACATCTCATCCTCCAAATCCAGATTCGTGGCCATTGAGATGCAGTAATCTGATGCTTTATCTCAATGCTCTAAATGTCATGAAGGCCAGTTTTTGGTTTCTTATTCTAAAATCCAGATATTAATTTATACCACTGAGCGGTATACTATTTATACTATCTGTGCATTTCCAAGGAATACTTGCCTCATTACATCCATTTTCAATAAAATTTGTGGCCACCTTTATCGCTGATCTTAATTTCTGCACTTAAGCCCTCTGTGCATTCGGCACATATTAACGTGCGTACACAACCGGCATGAACTGCTTTTTATCACTGGCATTAGTTTTGAGCATCAACCCCTGGGTTAGTACCTTGGCTGCCACTTGTGGCTACAAGAGCTCTTCAATTGCCTCCACTTTCAACACTCAGAGTGAGTCAAAGAAAGATGGCGGCAGATAAAGGCCAAAAGGCCAATCCAGTCTGCCATTATCTCTTCCTCTCTCTAAAAGATCCCCCGTGCCTATCCCATGCTTTCTTGGATTCAGACACAGTCTTTGTCTCTGCCACCTCTACCAGGAGACTATTCTTTTTTTATATAATTTTTAAATTAAATACAAAGCATATACTTTGAAAGAAATATACAGAATATGATACTTCCAATTTCCCCATTGGGGATTAAAGTTATACAATATAGATAAAAAGGAAAAAATAATATATAATATAGTCCTCAAACTAAGTGGGGTGTAATGATATTAATCCTCCAGGGAGAGGAAATTAAGAAAGGAAAATAAGATTTACTAAACCATAGAAATTGAGCAATTCCTTCAACTTTCTAACTGACTTGAATCTTACACTTTTCGCCTAAGCTGCAAATGAAATCCCAGGAGACTAATTGTACACATCTACCACCCTTTTAGCAAAAAAAATCTTTTTTAAAAAAAATTATTTATTCATTTTAAATCATGTAACAAGTGTACAGTAATATATCATTATATATGTTTATAAACACTTGAAAATCTTACTAACATCAAAGATATTTGAAATTACACCAATTCCCGCCCACCCTACCTCCAATAATTCACTTAATCAAATCAAAAATAATTTACTTAACTAATCAATTAGTAAAAATTCCAAAACAAGCAACCCACCCCCCTAATTGAACACATATTATCTAAAGAAAAGTATCTTCTTAAATTACAACGTGGAGCACAAAATGAGTAGACCAAATTTCAGTGAATAAGTTTATTGAAAATGCTGCTCTGAGGGTTTTGCCTGTGCGGCTTCTTCAGAGGCATATAACTAACTGAAGTTAAAAACTGCTTTTGCCACCAAAAGTAACAACAGCTGGTGTCCAGTGTATGCTTTTCAAACAAGAAGATGTCCAACAAGACGCATGTGTAAACATATATGTTCTCCTGCACGTTTAAGAGTCTTGGCTTATGTCTTTCGTTACTGTGACATTGAGGGCCAGATTCTATACATGGCGCCACTTGGCACAGTTTTTAATCAACCGCTAGGTGCCTCTTATAGAATCCCATCTAGCGGCGCCTAGGCATGTTTAGGCATTCTAGAGGTAGGTACCGGTATATTAGGTCAGGTTTTACTTGGCCTATTCTCCACCCCCAACCACACCTTCTTTTCAGATAGGCTTTGGAGGGCACCTTGACTTATGTATCACTAGGCGTTCTAAGAGTTCAGCGCCAAACTCTTAATGGGTAATTAAAAAAAAATTTGATTGGCTGAAAAGTAGCGCGGTCAATTACCACACCAATTAAAAAAAAGTTGTGTGCAGTTCTGGAAGTTAGGTGTTGCTATGCGTCCTTGATTAGGGCATCTGGCAGTGCCTAATGAAGGCATCCTGTACAGAATCTGGCCCTGAGAGCAGAGCCTACATTCTAATCTGGATTTGAACATCAGGCAGTATCAACTTTTTGTGGTACGCTTGAATGGCACGCTGGTTGGGAAATACAGCACTAGATATCTTCATCAATATTGTAGGGTTTGTTGTTGAGGGAAAAAAATGGAAGTTTTATTTGTGACTAATGTGACATATGTACAGTGCTCATGTTCAAACGTGGGACTAGGTAGGGTTGTGGTTTTAAAGAAGCATAATCTATGGTTTCTGTAAAATATCTTAGTGTCATTGGCTTGAAGTTCTGTGAGAGAAAAATACGTGTAATTGAAAGTTCAATTACGCATGTGTACTTTTCTCCCTGAGCCAGAAATATCCTCAGGAATGCTTATTTTGACAGCAGCTATATATAGTCATAGAGTGAAATCACATAGCTTCATTTAGCTGCTCTGTCCAAGGCATATTTGAAAATGCACGGATCAAGGCACCTCATTTGTTTGAAAATTGTCTTCTATGGGGCATGTTTACTTAAATGTGATAATGTTCTGCAGTTATCAAACGTTATTTCCAAAAATTCACAAACAATAACTGCAAAGGCTGTATAGCAATGCTGGGGGGGATGGGGGCAGTATCTGCTCATACAGTTACTGCACATGAAACCATTTTACTACATGGTGAGTGCAGATATATGCTGGAAAAAAAAAAGAAAAAGAGGTGATATGATAGACCTTTAAGAACCTGAAAGGTATTAATATTCAAACAAAACTCTTTCAGAGACATAGGGGCGGTAGAACTAGAGGACACAAATGAAGGTTGCAGGGAGGTAAATTAAGGAGTAATGTTGAGAAATACTTTTTTCTTAGAGAGGGTAGTGGCTGCTTGGAATACTCTTCCGAGAGAGGTGGTAGAGCTTAAAACTAGGATAGACACAGGGGATGCTTGAATAGAAAAAAGAAGGAAATGCTGCATGGCTGTTCAGGTGCAACCTTGTGCAAGACTAGTGGGAGCTGAGGCTGATGCCAGACAGACTTAAATGGTCTATCTTGCATATAGAAACATGATGGAAGATAAAGGCCAAATGGCCCATCTAGTCTGCCCATCCGCAGTAACCATTATCTCTTTCTCTCTCTGAGAGATCCCACGTGCCTATTCCAGGCCCTTTGAATTCAGACACAGTCTTTGTCTCCACCACCTCTTCTGGGAGACTGTTCCATGCATCTACCAACCTTTCTGTAAAAAAGTATTTCCTTAGATTACTCCGGAGCCTATCACCTCTTAACTTCATCCTATGCCCTCTCTTTGCAGAGTTTCCTTTCAAATTAAAGAGACTCTCCCGTCTTTCCTCCAAAGTATACAGATTGAGATCTTAAGTCTGTCCCCATACACCTTAAGATGAAGACCACATGCCATTTTAGTAGCCTTCCTCTGGACCGACTCCATTCTTTTATATCCTTTTGAAGGTGCGGCCTCCAGAATTGTACACAATTTTCTAAATGAGGTCTCACCAAAGTCTTATACATGGGCATCCTTTTTCCTACTAGCCATACCTCTCTCTATGCAACCTAGCATCCTTCTAGCTTTCGCCGTCGACATTGTTTATCTGGATTTTCAGAAGGTGTTCGACAAGGTCCCGCATGAATGACTACTTCGAAAAATTGTGAGCCATGGAATCGAGGGTAAAACACTCACGTGGATTAAAAACTGGTTGGTAGATAGGAAACAGAGAGTGGGGGGTGAATGGACAATACTCGGACTGGAAAAGCGTCACGAGTGGAGTGCCACAGGGTTCGGTGCTTGGACCAGTGCTCTTCAATATATTTATAAACGACCTGGAAATTGGTACGATGAGCAAGGTGATTAAATTTGCAGACAATACAAAGTTATTCAGAATAGTGAAGACGCAGAAGGATTGCGAAGACCTGCAAAGTGACTTAAACATGCTCAAGAAATAGGCCGCTATATGGCAAATGAGGTTTAATGTGAATAAGTGTAAGATGATGTATGTCGGTACCAAAAATCTTATACACGGTGCGGTACTCGGAGACTTGGGAAAGAGACTTGGGAGTACTGGTCAACAAGTCGAAGAAGCCATCCGCCCAATGAGCGGCGGCGGCGAAAAGGGTGAACAGAATGTTAGGAATGATTAAGAAGGGGATCACGAACAGATCGGAGAAGATTATCATGCCACTGTACCGGGCCATGGTACGCTCCCACCTGGAATACTGCATCCAGCACTGGTCGCCGTACTTGAAGAAGGACACAGTACTACTTGAAAGGGTCCAGAGAAGAGCGACTAAAATGCTTAAGGGGCTGGAGAAGTTGCTGTAGAGTGAGAGATTAGAGAAATTGGGCCTTTTCTCCCTTGAAAGAAGGACAGTGAGAGGGGACATGATCAAAAATTCAAGATAATGAAGGGAATAGACTTAGTAGATAAAGACAGGTTGTTCACCCTCTCCAAGGTAGGGAGAACGAGAGGGCACTCTCTAAAGTAAGGAAGTTCTTCTTCACCCAGAGAGTGGTGGAAAACTGGAATGCTCTTCCAGAAGCTGTTATAGGTGAAAATACCCTCCAGGGATTCAAGACAAAGTTAGACAGGTTCCTGTTCAACCAGAACTTACGCAGGTAAGGCTAGACTCAGTTAGGGCACTGGTTTTTGACCTAAGGGCCACCATGGGAGCATGATGGACTACTGGTCTGACTCAGCAGAGGCAATTCTTATGTTCTTATGTTTTCAACCTGTTTGGCCACCTTAAGATCATCACAAACAATCACACCCAAGTCCCGCTCTTCTGTCGTGCACATAAGCTCTTCACTCCCTAATCTGTACCATTCCCTCAGGTTTTGCAGCCTAAATGCATGACCTTGCATTTCTTAGCATTAAATTTTAGCTGCCATATTCCAGACCATTCTTCAAGCTTCGCCAGGTCTTTCTTCATGTTATTCTAACCATCCAGCATGTCTACTCTATTGCAGATTTTTGTATCATTCACAAAGAGGCAAATCTTACCTGACAACCCTTCAGCAATATCGTTTATAAAAATGTTAAAAAGATATAGTGAGAGACAAAGAAGAGCAGCCAAATCCAACATAGGGGAATGGAGGCCGATGCCATACAGACTTGTACGGTCTGTATCACACTATCCTCAATGCAGTTTCCACAGATCTCCCAACCACTTACAACACTAGCATCTTCAATAATACCCCCCACCCTACACCTTTAACTGTACTTCACATCTCCCAACAGCCCCACTTCTTATTGGGGGGTTTCTTGGTTATTAGGGGGCAGGATCTGTGGACATCACTGGGTATGAAATGGGGCTTGTGATCTCTAGCTACTACTGCTAGGGGCTAGGCCGATAAATAAGATGTGTGAATTATCCAGAAATGCAAGAAAATGACAGCAAACATCTTTGTTTTTATAAGGTAAAACAATTGCACATGCTTCTCAAGAAGATGCTTTGCGTTGAGCTCTGAAGAGTAGGAGTTAGGAATGGAGAATTTACATGGAGCAGATTGCACTGTGTCTTCTCATCCTCCCCTATTCTGATACCTTTAATGGTAAAAGTTGAGTTCAGAAACCATGAGGGCAATACAGGAGTTGATGAATGTTCTGAAGGTAATAAAAACTATGTTTGTCATCTAAGTTGTCAGCTTTATGCTTTCCTGTGCTAAATAAATTTTATAAACCAGAGGTTTTCAACCCTTTTTTGTTATGGTGTGGCTTTAACTGATCAATGAAACCCTTGTACCCACTTCCTAAACTTGTGGCATAGCTATGGGTGTGCCTGATAATTCAGCAATGGCTGCCTTTCTCCCTTCTCTCCTACACCTGGATATGACATTTGCTCCTACTCACCAGCTCACAGGGTCGCCATCAGAAATTTCTGGGCCCCTTACTGAGCAATCCTATTGGGCCCCCCACGCACCCCTTCCCCCCCCACGATGCTCCCCAGCCTTCTTCCATGGGCCGAATACACACATACTTTTCTGCTAATGCTCCACCTAAGCCAGTCCCGTAAAATCTTCTCACGTCCATTGGGTGATTTGGCATAGAGGAGATATTCATAAAAAGAACGTCCGTCAAGATCTTTACTCATAGACTGTGCCATTTGCTTTAAATCATCTTCCATCATTAATCCAAATTGCACAATTCTTTCTCTGTCTTTGTCCTGAATGGCATCTGGCCGCATTGCTGGATCCTTCCAGTCAACAAATTTATGAGCAGGCGCGGAGAATGCATTTTTAAACAAATGTAAATTATCCTTGTACTCCTTATGTAATTTTAATCATCTATGGATATGTTTGTATGTTTATTGTTCAAATGGTTTTATTTATTTGTGTTATACGCATTGAAAATATTTGATATTGCGTTTAAATCAAAATCTCAATAAACTTGAAACAAGTGCCCGTGAGATTGTGGGAGGGTTAAATACTCAAAACTTAGAAGAATAACAATTTACTTAAAGTTTTTGCTACGCCAGCTTTCTGGTATCTTTACATACACTGGCGTACGTAGCATATGTAACACCCGGGACCCATCATTTTTTGGCACCCCCCCCCCCATCTGTAAGAAAAACATGATTTTTAGTAACAAACCACACGTCACACATGAGTACCTAGGAAAAGGCAGCATCTTACATATTGCAGTGAGCAGTACATCAATACACCCATTGTAAAACTAAACAAGCCAGACCAGCACAGATCAATCCTACACCATCAATCCTAACAGAAAACCATGTCTTTCGAACACACAGAACCCAGAAAACACCTTCGCCTAGTATGGAATATGTCATCACAAACTAACCCCTCACTCTTTTACAAAACTGTAGTGTGGATTTTAGCCACAGTGGTAACAGCCCTGATGCTCATAGAATTCTGAGCATCAGAGCTGCTACCACCACGGCTGGCGCTAAAAAATGCTCCACAGTTTTGTAAAAGGGGGGATAAAATAGAAATACACATTTTCAACGCTCTAGCTCAGAGGTGCCCAAACTTTTTGAGCTTGTGAGCTACTTTAAAATGACCAAGTCAAAATGATCTACCAACAATAAAATTAAAAAACACAAAGCACACTATACGCTGAGAAAATGTTAATTATCATTCCTATTCTGGTTTTTTTCAAAGAGGTCAAGGCAGATGACTCTATGCATTGTCACCTCAGTAACAACCATACAAAAATAGACAAATATACCATCCATCCTTTTTATTAAACCACAATAGCAGTTTTTAGCGCAGGGAGCTGCGCTGAATGCCCAGCGCTGCTCTTGACGCTCATAGGCTCCCTGCGCTAAAAACCACTATTGCGGTTTAGTAAAAGGGGACCATATTGTAAAATATAGACAGCAGATATAAATTCAGAACTGTGCATAGTAAGTGAAGGGAAGTTTTCATCTCTGGGAATTTACCCAGTTAACTATTAAGTTATTTGGGCAAATTCCTTTGAAAACTGTGGTAATACTGCCTCCACTTTGCTAAATTTAAAATAAAATCATTTTTCCTACCTTGTCTGGTGATTTCATGAGTCTCTGGTTGCACTTTCTTCTTCTGACTGTGCATCCAATCTTTCTTCCCTTCTATCAGCCTATATGCTTTTTCTCCTCCACACCTCATTCCCTCCCCCAACTTTTTCTTCCTCTCTCCCTGACCTTTCTTTCTTTTTTTCTGTTTCTCTTCTTTCCTTCTGTTTCCCTGCCTGCCCCCTTTCTTTCTTTCTTTCTCCCTGCCGTTCCCCAAGCCACTGCCACTGCCACTGCTGCTGCCATCGGGGAACAGGACCCACCAATGGATAACAGGCCCCAAAGCTGACGCCGACGCATGCTCTCCCTGCTTCGGGCCGATCAGTCTTCCTCTCCCCGACGTCAATTCTGCCATCGGAGAGGAAGTTTCGCCCAGCCAGGCAGCGATTGGCTGGCCCGAACTTCCTCTCCGACTGCAGAATTGACGTCGGGGAGAGGAAGACTGATTGGCCCGATATATTAGATCGCCAAGACAAAGTGAGTCCTGGGTGATCGACTCACTTTGCCTTGGCGAGCTACTGGCGCCCCTGCCTTAGAACACTGCCTAGGACCCTGGGGGAGCCCGGGCCCCCTGTCAGCTCCGGGCCCCTGAATGCAGGACTGGTAGTACTGCCCTGATGGCGGCCCTGCCAGCTCATAGCCAGATAACTCCCCTCACTCTAAACCTTCCGCTTCCTGAACCTCATCACCTTTGCATACAGGAACAGTGATGAGTATTCCCTTCCTGTGTTGACCCCGCAGACTTTCCCTCTGCTGCACCCTGCCCTCGATGATGTCACTTCCTGTTTTCTCTCTGGCAGGACGTGGCATTGGGAAGCCTGCAGGATCAGCTCAAATTGTGGATGCACATTGCCGCTGCTGAGGAACTGAGGTACGAGAGGGGGTAAGATGCGAATAAATTATGTAGTGTTAGTGGTGGTGGTGGGGTAGTTTGGGAAGACCCACACAACATTCTGTGAGCCCACCCAAAATAACAGGTCTGCTTGCGCTACTGTCCTAATCCACACATCCAATAGTGACTACTGACTGTTACATACTAACTGTCGCTGAAATTACAGCAGTACCAGTGGCGTACCTAGCATATGTGACACCCGGGGCCCATCATTTTTTGGCACCCCCCATCTGTACGAAAAACATGATTTTTAGTAATAAGCCACACGTCACACATGAGTACCTAGGAAAAGGCAGCATCTTACATAGTGCAGTGAGCAGTACATCAATACACCCATTGAAAAACTAAACAAGCCAGACCAGTACAGATCAATCCTATACCGTCAATCCTAACAGAAAACCATGTCTTTCGAATTCACAGAATACAGAAAACACCTTCGCCTAGTATGGAATATGTCATCACAAACTAACCCCTCCCCCTTTTACAAAACTGTAGTGTGGATTTTAGCCACGGTGGTAACAGTTCTGACGCTCATAGAATTCTGAGCATCAGAGCTGCTACCACCATGGCTGGTGCTAAAAAAACGCTCCACAGTTTTGTAAAAGGGGGGATAAAATAGAAATACATAGACAAAGGTTAAATTGAACCAGCAAGAAGCTGGATTCTGCATAAAATGCAAAACCACAGAAACAGTGACACATGTCTCCTAAAGCAATAAATAAATAGAACATTTTTGTTCTACCTTTGTCTTCTCTGGTTTCTGCTTTCCTCATCTTCTTGTTACTCTCTTCCTTTGTCTGCCGTCTCTCTGCCCCTCCCTATATGGCATCTTCTCTCCTTCTATGCCCCTTCCAGAAACTGTATGCCTCCCCCTTCCATTTCTCCTTTCACCCCCATTGGTCTGGCATCTCTCTCCTCTCCTTCCCTCTCCCACACCTCTTTTCTGCAATCCCTTTCTTCCCTCATTTTCCTTTTCAATTTATTTTCTGCATCCATCTAGATTATGTTCTTACTACCCTCTCATCAATTTCCTTTTTTACTGTCTACCTACAGCTCACCACCTCTTTCCCTCACCCCCTCCAGTATTTCCAAAACTCAATCCTTTTCCCCATCATCTGCCCTCTTCTCTCTCCCCACTTCCATCATCTGCCCCTTCTCCCTACTTTCATCATCTGACCTGAATTGGCCACTGTTGGAAACAGGATACTGTTCCAGTATAGCAATGGTGCCTTTTGCTCTCTTCCTGCATAAAAATGGAGTTCAGAACAAACATGCCTGAGAAGGCCAATGACCGGTGGTGCTTGAAGCTGCAATGCTTTTAGAGAAGAATGCATCATGAAGTGACTAAGATATCTATCCAAGGGCTGCTATGCCAGCTATACCTTCAAGCCCAGAAGCCTGGCTCCAACTCTACAGAAGAGGCTTCCCTGGGAAAAACAGAACCAAGATTTACTAACACCAGGGGAGTGGAATTGTCCTTCACCTTGCCATCTGAAGGAAAGTTTGAGTTAGGTATTGAAGGAAATACCTATGGGTACAGTAGGGATGGAGCAGATTAATTGCAAAAATAGGTGAGATGGAAATGATTTTAGTAAGAACAGATGGGTGTGGGTTAGATTCCAATGGCTGATTTTTCTGTCCCCATGCAACTCTCTAATCTGAAGCCACAGCTGAACCTTCAGCCATGCCCCTCTTACCCCCATGGGCAGCTCAAGACCCTCCCCCTGTAGTCCAGCAACAACTTGTGCCCTCCCTCCCTCCCCCACTCCCAGTAGTCAGTATCTTCCCTCCCTCAGATCCTCCCTGAGATCCAGATTCCCCCTTCTTCTCCTCTCAGTTCCAATATCTCATCTTCCTTCCTCCTTCCCATCCAGTATTTCCTTTCCCTTTCACTTCCCCCTCCCTACCCCTCTCCATGACCAACATCTCATCTCCTAAATCTTACCACTGTCCTGTATCCAGTATGCTTCCCTTGCTGCCACCTCCGCCACTGCTGCTGCACCTCTTCCCAGCTGCTTGAATAGTACTGCATGCCAGCAAGGGGCCTTATAGAAGATGCATGTGCTCAAGTGATGAGAAAATAACAAGGCAAATAACCCACAAAATCCAATATGAAGAACAGAAGAGAAGCATACCATACCAAAAACAAAGTCTTTATTTGCCATTAATTCCTAAATCTAAACAAGGTTGTCCAACATGGCCATATTTGGCTAAAAAGCTGCTTCAGGGTCAGATGAATACCGTATATACTCGAATATAAACTGAGGTAACCTTTTTCCCCCCCAAAAAAGGAGGAAAAAAGGTTGACTCAAATATAAACTGGGGGAAGGGGGGAGATTTTCAATATTTAAGTGCAGTGCCTTGCCTTGCCTTGCCAGGCTCTGCACCCTGTTCCCCCTCCCTCGCTACTCTGCCAGGCTCTGCATCCAGCCCCCTCACTCATTCCCTTCCCTGCCCTGCTAATCTCTGCACCCAGCCCTCTCCCTCCCTGCCAGGCTCTGTACCCTTTTCCACCTCCCTCCTGATGCCTTTCAGGCCTCCACCAGGCCTGAAGTGAGACCTCATGGTCTTCCTTCGCTCATGCCCATGCAGAGTTGCTAGCTGATTGGCTGCCACGAGGTCTTGTGGTTCTGCGAGGACTTGTGACAGCCAATTAGCTAGCGGTTCTGCACGGGCAGGCACAAAGGAAGGTCGATACTGCCGCGATTCATCGCTGGACCACCAGGGATACTTAAGGTACATGGGGGAGGTTGGAGGAAAATAAAAATAATTAGAATTGGGCTGGGACAGGAGGCGGGAGGGATCCATCTTGTCCCAGCCACTGCTGGACCACCAGGTCTCATGGCAGGCCCGGCAGAGGCCTGCAAACAGGTTTTTAGAGGGGGGCGGGTCAGTGCTGACCTTAATATAAACCAAGACCCTCATTTTTGGGTCATTTTTTTGGCCCATAAATCTCGGTTTATATTCGAGTATATATGGTACCAGCTGATATGAAATTTATCATTTACTACTATTTATCATTTTTTTAGTGCTGAAAGGCGTATGGAAAGCTATACCTTTAACATCACCGAACTAATAAAAACTGTGTCTCCAACCTGGGTTAGCTTGTTATGAGTCAAAAACCTCTCATCCTTTCCCCAACAAAGGACACTGTCAGGGCAGGTTGGGAAGTAGCAGCACTTGAGTATGAGCCTCTACTGCAAGGCCTTAAGCCGTAACCTTACACTTTCCAAATGACCAGGAAGAGGTGCAATGGTGGGGGCAGTAGCAACAGGGAGAGTATGTTAGATGTGGGTACAGGACATGAAAGGGGAGATTAGATGATTTCATGCCATTCTGCTACTCCCTAAATTCTGCCATCCTAGGTGGTCACTTAGTTTGCCTAGTGGAAGGACCGGCCATGCAACCGAAACTGATGGCAGGGAAATATGGTAACTTAATAAAGACAAAATTCAGTAATGGGATTCTTCTGGACCGGATATAGTTTTTATAGAACTGAAATCTTCCTTAATTAAGTTCACTTTAACCTGCTCAAAAATAGTGCTCAGAGGGGTTATAAAACTTTATGGGAGTGTGAGGTCTGCAGAAAAATCAGTCTTGATATCTTTTACATCTGTTCAGGCTCTTGGCCTTAATCTGGGTCAGCTGCCTTTAACTTCATGACTGCACAAATCTACTCTTGAACAAAAGAGCTCAGCAGTTGCTGAGTGGCAGGTATAGGATATCTGGCCTGAGAGCACCGAGGACAGAAAAACCCAAGAAGGGGGCTGCAGGGAGGAGTGGAGGCGATTGAGGGTTGCTGCTGCAGACAGCCCCCATGGACTGACTGGTTGACATTGTAAATCTATACTGAGAAGCTGTGTGAGGGGAGTCTGTCAGACTGACAGTGTAAATGTGTAGCACACACAGCCTTTGAGAAAGAGGAGCCTGCTGGCGGGTGGGAGAGCGCTGGCTGAGCGCTGGTCACACGGAGATTGAATTACAGCTGAATTAGATCAGAGCTGTGGGAAACAGCACCTCCTAAACACACACATACACATACACACAGACAGGGTCGCAGAGGGAGATGGAGGAGGGCAGCTGTGGGGAAGTGCTAAGGGCACCTAGCAGCAAACTTAATTACTATATAGCTTCCCACAACATGTTTGCCAGTATTTGTAGGCTCCACTGCTTTAGACTGGAAGGCTCCACCATGTCAGACCAAAGTTGCGGACAGTCAGCATTTAACACAATCTCCCTTGTTTTTTAAAACAAGAAGTGAAAGTATGACCAAAGTATCTACAATGGAATTTTCTATAAAGGCTTCTGGAAAAAAAAAAAAGAAGGATTCTCCTTAATTGCAGAATGCAAGATTAGATTAACATACCACAAGATTTCTGCCATGCTAAAAAAGAAAAGATAAAGAAAATAACACGAATGTCAAAACATATTTCCTGGCCTTACATAAGGTGCTGCTGTGGGCTTACTCTTTCAATCTGTCACTGTGTGCAGGCAGGCATGGAGCTAGAATTTCTGGCATTCCCCTGCAATTTTTAAATTCGCCCCCGCCTCAACAATGTTCAGGATATCATCATTTCTTCCTTCCCCTACTGGATCTGATACTGCCAAAAACCTACCTCTGCCTGGGCCCAAAATAAATCTATGTGGTATGTGGTCTTCTACCACAGACCTGTGCTCCAGCATAGGCACATCCTGGCTAAATCACTGAATACCTCTACATGGATGGGAAAAGGGGGCAATGTTTAAAAAACAGTACAGTAAAACCTTGGATTGCAAGTAACTTGGTTTGCAAGTGTTTTGCAAGACAAGCAAAACATTTTATTAAATTTTAACTTGATATACAAGCAATGTCTTGCAATACAAGTACATACAGTATACACACATCACAACTAAGCTGATGGTTCTTCTCTATCTGATACTGCAAGAGTGTAGTGACTGTTCTAAATGAGTGAGGTCTTGCAAAACAAGTAATAGTGCTGCCCAATTCAGGAAAAAAAAAATTGATTCGATTCAGCCTATTGAATCGATTTTTCGATTCGATTCGATTTTCCTGCCCAAGTGGATGTTTTTTTTTCAAATATCCTGGTGGGTTTATTTTATAGCCTCTTCACCTCTTTTATAGACTCTTTACCCACTTTGCCCTCTCCTGGCGCTGTGGTATAAACAAAATAAACAAACAAAAAACACTTTTCCTCTCTCTCTTAAATCCTAGCTCACATTCGTGGTCTAACACCATAAAATAGAAAATAAAATTATTTTTTCTACCTTTTGTTGTCTGATCATTATTCAGATCTTATTGGGCCCAGGCTCCGGTTGTCTTCTGATAACTTGCTTGCCAGAGTCTCCTTTCTTCTTTGTCTGTGCTAACCATCTATCTTCTGTCTCTGTCCTCCCCTTCCATTTCCCTTCCCTCCCCTGGAGGTCTGGTATCTTTCCTTTTTATGTCTTCATCCACAGATCCACCTTTTCTGAATTACCCTTTCATCCTTCATCTCTCTCTCCTTTCCTACCACCCCAGGGTCCACCATCTCTCCCTTTCTCTTCCTAACTACCCTCCTATCCAGTATCTATATCCCCCATTCCACACCATCCCTTGTGTCCAACTTCTCTCCCTTTTTGTTCTTTCCCTCCCTAAATCCCATTGTTCACCATCTATCTCCCTCTCCTGTTTTTAGATCCTTATTTCTTCTATCTTTCCCCCATCTCCACTCTCCATGATCTCCCCCAAGTCTATCTCCCCCTCCACCAAGTTCATTTCTCCCATCTTTCTCCCCATCTCACTTCTCCCTCCATTTACCTTTTTTAATTTTTTTATGGCACTTCTAAGAAGGGCCGGATTTAGATGAAAAGAGGCCCTAGGCTATTCCACTTATGAGGCCCTTTCACCTCCCATTTTTAAGTTTGTAAATTACATGAGAGATAATAAAATACATCATTACTGTGATATATATCAATATGTTAAATGAAACATGTTGTTATTGGTACTAACCTTTATAAAAAATGCGACACGGATAATAAATAAAAAAAAGTCGAGAACACTTATTTGAACATTTATTCTCAGCACCATATATAGTACTTGTAACAATAACTAATCAAACATAACACACAACATTGCCCCTTCCTATGTCCATAGTGCCCCCAGTGCATCCTTCCTCACCTCACCCCCTCCGATGCCCGCCTGCCTCCCATCCCCCTTCCATGCCATCCTGCCTGCCTGCCTTCCATTAAACCTCCCCACCCCCCTCCGATGCCAGTCTGAGCCGCCCTGTCCTGACGGATCCACGTTTTGCCTCTCTCCCTGCGGGGCTGGGCTTTGCCCAGCTGTTTCCGGACTGACGTCTTTCCCTCCCCGATCCTCCTCCCAGGGCGAGAAAAAGAAAGGGAGAAGCCGAGTCGGCGCCCTGTTGCGGCCGGAGCCGGTTCCAATCCCGAAGTGTAGAATTTCTCCTTATTTTCGGTTCAGTGTTTTAGTGTTCACTGTTTTTAGAATAGTGTAATTTTAATTTTGCTAACAATTTGAATGTAGGCCCCTCTTGATCTTGAGGCCCTAGGCTGAAGCCTAGTTAGCCTATAGGAAAATCCGGCCCTGCTCCTAAGCCCCCACCACCACCACACCCCCGCACCTTTCCCAAAGAGAGTCTAGAAGAAGTGTGCCGGTGGCGGTAGCGATCCAACTCTGCCACTATTCCTAGCGTCTTCTCTCCACTGCGGCCTGCCCTCAGTGAAAACTTCCTGTTTCCACTTGAGGCGGCCGAATGGAGAGAAGACGCCCAGAGTAGCAGCAGGATAGTGAATTGAATTTGCTACCGCCGCTTTTGCCTGGCCAGGGAGGAGAGGAGAAAGCCTTGCTTGCAGGAAGGAGAGAGCCATGCTGCCCCGATCTGCACCAGAGATCCGTTCGGGCTTCCTCTCTGCCACCGGAGTCCTTGCTTCGATGTAGCATTATATGTTAAAGATCATATTAAAGCCACACAATTACAGGATCTGCAGGGCAAGGAAGAGGCACTGTGGATCAATTTGGAAAGAAGGAATGGTAAATATATATTTTTTCATTAAATTTTATTAATTTTCAAAGTTAAACATAGTACAATTTCAGGATATATACACACAAAATGATTGCAAAACCATTCAAAAAAACCCCCAACAAAACCCATCAAGTATTTATCCTATCCACAAAAGTAACTAACATACGGTCATGAGAAAAAAATGATAAAAACTGAAAAAAACAACTAAAATTATAAAAAAAATAATAATAACAAAAAAACAAAACGTACTTCAGGGGTAGTTTGGAAAACAATGCACAAGACCTCAATCTAATGAATTAGAATTAGGTGAACGCAAAGAAATACGAGGCATGTAATCTTCAAAAAGGGCTCACTTTTTATGTGTTTTAGTACATAGTGGAAATGTTGGAGATAACAAAACTTCCCGCTTAAGAACATAAGAATAGCCTTACTGGGTCAGATCAATGGTCCATCAAGCCCAGTAGCCCGTTCTCACAGAGGCCAATCCAGGTCACTAGTACCTGGCCAAAACCCAAGGTGTAGCAATATTCCATGCTACCTATCCAGGGCAAGCAGTGGCTTCCCCCATGTCTTTCTCAATAACAGACTATGGACTTGTCCTCCAGGAACTTATCCAAACCTTTCTTAAAACCAGCTACGCTATCTGCTCATACCACAACCTCTGGAAACGCATTCCAGAGCTTAACTATTCTCTGAGTGAAAAAAAATGTCCTCTTATTGGTTTTATAAGTATTTCCATTTAACTTCATTGAGTATCCCCTAGTCTTTGTAATTTTTGACAGAGCAAAATATCGATCCACTTTTACCTGTTCTACTCCACTCAGGATTTTGTAAACCTCAATCATATCTCCCCTCAGCCGTCTCTTTTCCAAGCTGAAGAGCCCTAACCGTACTGACTGATTAGTACTGACTGCCACCAAAAATGAACATTAAGAAGACCATATGATTTCCAATTGGACAGACTCAATCTCATAACAAGTACTATTAAAGTATTAAACAAAGAATACTGTGCCTTAGATAGTTTAAGATTAGGTGTCTCAGATTTAAGAATAACCAAGTGGCAGAAATATCTTCCTGCAAATCAAAAACAAGTTTTATGACAGACCAAATCTTTGTCCAAAAGGATATCTGCATGGAGATAGTGGTGTTCTGCTCTAAATGGTGAATGGTGAGGATTTGTTTGTGGAAATTGCTCTTTGAAATGTTTATTACTATGAAGATTTATGGTGCTTTAAGCAATGCCGATGGTATGTTTAATGTTGTAGGGCAGGCATGTCCAACTTTGAATAGGTCGTGATCTACCACCATGAAAATTAAGTTTCAAATTAAATTTTAACCCAATAAAGTTGGAGGATTCCCCCCCCTGCCATTTTTAATGAACCTTCTGTCATTTACTTGGATGTGATCAGCTGTTAAGCAAATTAAGCAAAAACAAAACAGAGAAACGAAGATCCAGTAAGAGGGCTATGAAACCCTTAACCTTACCTGTCATTGCTCTTGCAAGTCTATGCAATGGAAGATTACAGTTTGTCACAAAAGAATAGAAAGAACTGAATATTTCCTGACTGGTAGTTCTCCCTTTAAAGAAATCATTCCAAGTAGTTCTTCTTTAACACTGAAGTCTTCAAAAACCATCCGGATAAAGATTAGTAACTGGGTTATGTCTCTTATGTCTGTAGATTCATCCAGTTGGAGTGAGAAAGCAACACAATTTGAAACATCCACCAACAATTGTTCAGCTGTGTCTCCATACATCTTTTCTATTCGCCGCATAACGGTGTTTTTTTGACAATTGTACATCTTGAATAGCAGCAATGATCTCTTTCTTTAAATCCTTCAAAAATCCTTCAAAAATACTGTCAGCTGCTTCAAGAAAACAATCTTTTACAAATTCCCCTTCAGTGAAAGGTTTGCATTTCTTTGCGATCAGGTTGCTGACCTTGAAGGATGCTATGGTTGTATTGACCAAATGTAACCTTGGCTTTGCCATCAACTGTTGCTGAGTACCCAATTTCGACTTAAGTTCTTTGAGCTTCAGTTTACGAATTTCAATTTTGGGTGGAAAATCAGCATCAAACATTGCTATGCAGAGCCTTATAATGACGTTCCAGATTACCCTTTTTGGACAAGGATACTGGGATGTTACAAATTAGACAACACTTATCTTTCACCATGATGAAGAAGTAGTCCATTTCCCATTCATCATGAAAGTGGTAGGTTTTGCTATTCTTTGGAACACTCATCTTCGTTATACTGGGGTGGCTGGATGTAAGAAGGCTAAATCTGCTAAGTTAGTATAAACACTGGCTGAATCTGGTCCAAAACTGTGACTGTCCCAAAGTATTAAAGATCAGCAGGAACTGAAGACCTCTGGATGATGTGCAATACAAGGACTGGAGATGCCAAAACCACACATGCAGGTCTAAAAGTAAAAATAAGAATTCATCATACTGGCACCAATAATCAAATACCACCAAATAATCATCAAAAAAACTCAAACACCTGTCCAGCAAACCAGATAAAATCAAATACTGCCAAACAAGTTCAAATACCACCACATGCGATTTAATAAATCCTGCACACAGTGTAGAATCAATGCAAAGGCAAGGTGAAATAAAATTACAGTGTAGAATCAACACAAAGGCTAGGCAAAATAAAATTGCAGAGGCAAGCAAAAGTCACAGTGGTTTGAACCAATTCGAAGGCAAGGCATAGGCAAGTTAGAACAAAATTGGAAAAGCTCGCCAAAATCACCAAATTCTTGACACTTTGTTGTGTCTACTTGAAAACGTTTCTTGAAAGCGAACTATAAAGTAACCAGCAACCAGCACATGACACAACTAATGCAGTAAGTATATTCAGGTAAAGCCCAGGCGAATGGATATCACCCGGTATATAACACACTTCTAAGGGGTGTTGGGGCGGGGGCAGGAATGGATGATTCTGAGAGGCAGGAGACCAGGTATGAAGCCGGGCCTGTGGCATATCATTGCAGGGCATGGGCGGTGGCCCCCTGGGGTACCGACAAACTATTGGCACAAAAACAACAAGCGCCCCCAATACACCAGCAGGCAAGATTCCGCAGGCAGGGAAAAAAGACAGGCAAAGGATCAGCAGCAGCGGCAAACCTTCGGCAGACGATCTGCTGGCACGAGCTCTTTCCTAGCAACGGGGCGCGCTGCTGAAGAGATGGAGCCAAGTGGGGCTGGCAATCTACCTCTGACCCCTCCTGTAGATTGCGATCTACCTGTTGGACATGCCTGTTCTAGAAGATGCTCCTTGAGACAGCTCCTATGTGAAACGCGAATTCACGTCAGAGCCCCATTCAGTTTGCTAACTAAGATAAGTTGCGCTATTTATGAAATTAATAAGAATATTTATAAGCACACATTAAAAGTGACTGATGAGGAGGCTGGCTACTGGCTACTCAAACTTTACATGAAATATGATGTTCGAGTGTAGTTGCTGAGGTCACAGAAGGGATGATAAATAAAGTATAAGAGATTATTAAGAATATGAGTGAAATTATCTACAAAATCACCAAATTGGTACTTTTCATGTTATAAGAGTGCAGCTTTTTATGCGATTATCATTCTTTGAGATATACATTATCATATAAAACCTATTCAGCCTAGTCAAAAAATTCAGGAGCAGCATGCAAAAGATATACTGAATTTAAAAAAACGGTATGCTAGCCTTGGAAATGCTGATTGTCCCTGCCCATAAAATGTACAGTACAGGCATTCCACTCCCTGAGTTCCTTCTGTATTTGTCAAACTATGGGAGCATTAGGAAATATGACTAATCCTTAGGAAGACAGATGCCTAGAAAAGTGAATCCATTACAGGCAAATTGTGATTATATATTTTACTACTACTAATAATAATTTCTATAGTGCTACTAGACATATGAAGCGCTGTACATCACAACATAGAAGAGACAATCCCTGCACAAAAGAGCTTACAATCTAGTCAAGACAGACAAACTGGACAAGAAGGTGTATCAATACACTGTGCTCAGATGGGGGAATTATAGATGGAATAATAAGACAGATACTGGTGCTTAACAGTTGGGTTGGAGTTTGGAATTGAAAGCAGCTTCAAAGAAATGGGTTTTGAGTCTGGATTTGAATACTGCCAGAGACGGAGCTTGATGCACCGAGTCAGGCAGATGGTTCCAGCATATGGTGCAGCAAAGTAGAAGGGATGGTGTCTGGAGTTGGAGAGTCTTACCTGATGAATGGAGTGCCCGGGGGGAGGAGGGGGGGGGGAATGTAGGGAGAGAGACGAGATACTGAGGAGCTATGGAACTTTGATCCTATACCTACTAAGAGTATTACAGTATTATTATTTATTTAAACAGTTTTACTAGTGAAACTACAGTACTATATTCTATTAACACTTCCAGAAGCAACATTGTCCAAATATAAGAGATCTTATGATTTAAAATCCAGAGATCTGTGTATCCAATCATATCTTTTGAGCTGTTAACTCTATTGCAGGGTAATAGGAGGGTGGATAGAAGACACCCCTGTCTAAAGGCATTTAGAATCAGAAAAAATCTTGACTGTGAACCGTTTGTTAGTATTATGACCTGCGACTTCCGGTTGACGTTCAGGCAAGATGGCAGTGTGAGCTGTGAGCTCCCACTTCCTGTTACAGAAAATCGATCTAAGACTGTCTTTCTAAAAAAGTTTTTACCGTCTCTGGACTCATTTGTTGCATTTCTTAACCTTCTCTAACACAATGACGACCAAGAAGGCTAAAGCGGATTCCCTGCCTGCCAGCGCCGCCTTCACCGGAGAAATCAGGTGGAAAGGATGACCACGAGGCCGACGACGATCCCATACTGGCCGAGTTAAGGAGCCTTAAAACGATGATGACAACCCACATCGACATATCTAAGGATATGAGAGTTGAACTTGAGTCCATACACTCGCAAATTGCTACTTCGCAACAGCACTTTGAACAACTTACACTTCGGCTCTCCACGGTTGAAAAAGACCTGCTGGCTGTTCGCGCCAATTCAGCTGCCATACAAAAGCTGACAACCGATCTTGAAGATATGGCGAACCACAGCCGACGGTGCAATTTGCGTATACTCGGAATGCCCAAAGGAAATGATACCTTAACTTTTATGACCTTGTGGCTGCCGAAATTTCTTGGGCTTGAATTTTCTCCCTTACTTGAACTGGAACGTGCGCACCACTCCCCTTCAAAACCAACACAAGAAAACAAACATCCTAGACCCATCGTTGTCAAAGTCCTTCGATTCCAGCATGCCCTACAGATCTTAATGGCGGCTAAGGGGATGGCCTCCATGTTTCATCAGGGCTGCAAAATTATCATCGTTCCTGACCTGGCGCCCTCAACAGCAGCGAAATGGAAGGCCTTTTTGACTCTGCACCAGGAGCTCAAGGATCTCAGTGCTCAATATGGACTGTTTTACCCAGCGAGGTTCCATGTGACTTACCGTAACCAGATTGATAACTACTCATGTAGTGGGGTGACATTTACATGACTTTTTACTGAGATCCTCCCTTTAATGCGCCTCTACGATACAATCCGATCTATGTTTGAGCAGCGACAATTGCCTTTTTTTGGACTGCAGCTTTAATGACTGACTCATATTATTAATTCCTAAGGGGGTTTGCTGCAGCCACTCTCCTCAGCTCTAATGCGATATTCTACAATTTATATTTCCTTATACTGTCCTCCTAGTTTCCTTTGCGTGGCTTTGTGTCTCTCAGGATCAATTTGACCCCTTTTTTTTTTCTATTTTATCATTCTATTTTTTCGGACTTATACTTCTACAGTATGTGCTTAACTTAATATGTTTTCCTTGACCTCATTGTTTGTACTATATATTTTTATATGAATATCTTTATTAACATGTTGTTTTGGTTTACCTTCTGAATACTCTTTTATTAATTAAATCCCGATGTTGGATGCCCTTGAATGATATCATGTCTTTGTTCCTCTCCTCCTTCACTCTAACAACACCGACTTTTATTAACTCTTGTCTACTTGTTGTCCTTCCTTTCTATTAACACCTATGAATTCCATCGCCTTATATACCTTTAATGGATTGTCTCACACCGATTTCACGTCTTCTCTAATACACGGTTTAACTGCTATATTTGATCTCTCCTATTTTTCTTATCTACTCTATCCTTAGGATGCAACGGACAGCTCCGTGGTGTCTTGTCCCTTTCCTATTTTTCGCTCTTAATATCCTGTCGTCTTTTGTCTTTCTGTTCCCCTATTCTACCTATTCCGTTTTGCTGTTTCTGACCCATGCTCTCTACTAGAAACTTATCTTCCTCTCTCTTCTATCATTACACTTTCCCTAATATTGTACTGTCAATCTTCTGTGTTTTACTCATTTTTACTTTTTGGGTTCTTTTCTATCGGTCTTCCTGTATTCCTTATTTTTCTCTCTCTGTCTTCTCCTTGGGTTCTTACCTAATCATATATATTTTAATGCTATGAGATGAATGGTTTGTCTCTATTTTAACCTGGTTGTAGATTATTTATGAGTTTGTTGTTTACTTTCTATACTCCTGCACACCGCACACGATTACATATCTGTGCCGTTATTAACTTTATATTTTATCCGTTGATTCCAGGTTTCTTTCTCTATTTGGTATTTTCATCTGATATATGTCTCATTGTATGTATTAAGTTGGATTTCATTTTCTCCTTGATGATACTTGTACATTCTATTTATTGACCAGAATCTGATTTAATGTTGTTACAGAACATTTTTTACTGAATGTTTTTTACTTCTCTATCTGTATTTCTTTCTGCTCCCTCTGCTTTTTCAGTATTTATCACCCCTTTCTACCTTTAGTGATATACCACAGTGCCTTATTGTTTACCATTATGAATTCTATATCTTATTGCTATTTTTACTATCCAGCTCCCTTTCACTCCCTGTATGTTTAACTCTAATTGTATAACAACAAGATGAATTTTTAACCTCACCCTCAGACGGGTGCCTTTACCTGTTTAGACTTTTTCTACACTCCTTCCCTACTGTACCCTTTCCCCTTTTTTTTGTATTTCTTATTATCATGATTCAGATGTTTCCCACTCTGATTTGAGCGAACTTAACGCTTCTCACATATCGTATTGCTCATATCCTGTAATCGTAGGGAGAATTGATGATCCTCGATATTGCAGTTCACACCACGTCACCTTGACCTAACACTTTGAGTTTGCATGACTTGCATTTTCATGTTTATCCGTTACGTTTTCTTTACTTACTCAATCGTTTACTATAGGGTATTGCTCACTCAAACTGAACCTGGCCTGCCTGTTGTGTCAGAGTGCTCCTATTCCTATAATCCTTTAAGATGTGAGCATCTTACGAGCGATTTTACTATTAAGCAATTTACCTGTCTATGTTGCACTCTATGTGGTGTTTTGATTGTTTCATATCAACAGTGATGTATACTTTACTTGTTGCCCTGGACTTCGGCATATTTTATTATGACTTTTTGATCATATCACCTTACCACAGTTCAAGCAATGCTTATATGAGAATGTGTCTTTGTTATATATAAGCTATGTCCTGGCCATACTCAGTGATATTTCTATTTACTTTACTCTTCTAGCTTTCTGGAAGTGGGTCTCTATGGCCCTGCAGTCATATGTTTGGCAAATTGGTTTGTGCTCTTTCTTCCCCTCTTCCTGGAGAGGGCTCCCTACTCTTCTCTTCATTTCTGATGTTATTCATTACTGCTTTTCTGATATAACCCCTAGCAGGGTGGGCATCTCATACCATGGAATCTGTCTCGATAACTCCCTCTTCTTCCAATATGACATCACTTAAATTTGCTTCATGGAATGTCTTAGATTAAAAGATTACAACATTCTACTATTACAAGAGACCCATCTCAACTCCAGAGATTGCTCCCTTCTTAAATTGCCTGGGTATAATGTACATTTATTCTCTCCTGCTCTAAACAAGAAAAGAGGTGTTTCTATCCTATTTAAAAATTTCACCAATGCTCACATTATACACCAATCCTCTGATTTGGAAGGTAGATGGATTGTCGCTACTGTTAGGCTGGGCTCTATACTGCTATCAATTATGAATATCTATGCACCTAACATTGACATGCCCTCCTTCATGACTTCTCTACGAGAAACTCTTTTAGATGTTTCTGACCATTCTCTTTTAATTGGTGGTGACTTTAACCTTCCACTTGATACTCTCAAAGATAGACAATCCATTTCTTCGTTCTGTATCCCTAAAATATGGACTGAACTTCATCATGTTATCCAAGATTTGGGCCTCTGCGACCCTTGGAGACTCTTACATCCGGAGGAGCGCTCCTTTACTTTTTACTCTGCCCTCACCGGTCTTACTCCAGAATTGACTTCTTCCTTATCTCAAAATCTCTGCTTCCTTTGGTTCATGCATCCCTAATACATCCTATTGTTCTATCGGACCATGCTCCTGTTGGTCTACATATTGAATTACAACATACACACCCTAGACATCATTGGAGGTTGAACACTTCCCTCCTCTCCGACACTACCTTTCTAGACAAAATTCGCAGCTTTATCTCTGACTTTTTTCATAATAACATAAAGTCTGTATCCTCATATAACACTGTCTGGGAAGCTTTCAAAGTGAGTCTTAGAGGAGAAATTCTAAGTTATATGGCTTGGAAAAAGAAGTCCGAATCCTCATAATTAACTATTTTGGAACAGGAAATTTCCTTACTGGAAGCTCAACAGATTAGAACCAATGCCCCACAGTTATCCCCTGATCTAATACAAAAAAAGGTTGAATATAATCAATTATCCCAAAGTAAGGCTCAAGACTTTCTGATCTCCAAATCTGGTGCATATATGTCTGCCAATAAATCTGGTCGCTTTCTTGCTCGATACCTAGCTAACCGTAAACAACGCTCCAGAGTTGCAGCCATTATTGGAGAGGATGGTGCTTCCGTCACTGATGATTCCTCCATATCCAAAATATTCACAGCCTTTTATGAGAAACTCTATGCATCCTCAATGGCCTTGTCTTCTCCGTCCGGTGATGATTTCTTTCATGATCTTTCTCATCCTTCTTTAACGCAATCTCAAGCATCTAGTCTTGGTGCTCCTATAGAGGAGACTGAAATATTGGAAGCAATTAAATCGTTATCCTCTCACAAATCACCCGGACCTGACACCCAATAGAATTCTATAAAATACTCTCTGCTGAACTTGTGCCTTTGCTGAAACAACTGTATGACTATCTTTTCTCCTTCCCCGAAGACCAGGGATGTTTTGCAGAAGCTCATATCATAGTACTGCCCAAATCAGGAAGAGATGAAACCAATGTAGTGAATTATAGACCCATCTCGCTTCTCAATACAGATTGTAAAATTTTAGCTAAAATGCTATCTTCTAGACTGGTCAATATATTAGGCCTTCTTATCCATCCAGATCAAGTAAGATTTATGAAAAACCGCTTTATTGGAGATAATGTACGTACTTTTAATTCAGTAATAGATGTCACTCACTCATCTCCCACCCCATTGATAGCTATCTCTCTCGATGAGGAAAAGGCTTTTGACATGGTGGAATGGACCCATTTGTTTAACACTCTTCATTGGTTTGGCTGTGGTTCTAAATTCGTGAGGTGGGTCCAATTGCTCTAAACTAAACCTTTTTCTAGATTACGAATTAATGATTCTCTTTCCACATCTGTCCATCTTTACAGAGGAACTCGTCAGGGCTGCCCATTGTCCCCTCTTCTGTTTAATTTAGCACTTGAGCCTCTTCTAATTGCTATTCATCAACATCCAGATATCACAGGCATTCCTGTCGGTTCCCTACAAATTAAAACACTGGCATACGCCAATGATTTACTCATATTCCTGTCTAAGCCTGCTTCTTCTATTCCTATACTACTCCAACTGGTTTCCAAATTCTCAAATTGTTCTGGTTATCGTATTAATTGGGATAAATCAGAAATTATGCCCTTAAATGATAACACCTCTATTTTGGACTGTGGCTCCATCTTGTTTCGATGGGCACATTCATCTCTAAAATATCTTGGGACTCTTTTTCACCATGATAGAAATACTATGATGTCTCTTAATCTATCTGTCATAACTGCCAAAGTGGATACTCTGGTGAGATGCCTCCATATGCCCCCCCTGTCTCTATCGTGGTGGGGGGCGTATGGAGGCGATAAAAATGACCATTGCCCCGATTGTTAACTAAATTAGCTCCTAAACTAGCTCCGAGGGAATTTTATAAATCCATCGAAAGCAAATTATCTGCCTGTCTCTGGTATAAACCCCCCCTCCCCCGCATTGCCTTGAAAATACTTAAATCCTCCAAAGAGGATGGAGGGATGGGCTTCCCGGATTTCTTCCTTCGGTACAGTTCCTTTTGGATGCGAGATTCGAACTCAGACGAACGTTTCTCTGCCTGGTTCTCTATAGAACAACATCTGGTATATCCTATTCCTCTTTCTTGTCTACCGTATATTCCTATGCATATATTATCCACTAATTCCGCCACTATCCATGCGATAAATCACTTTGACTCTATTTCTCATAAGAATCGGTGGCATACCACATCCTCTCCTATCTGGTACAACTCCCACCTCCAAATTGATAATCGCCCTGTCCACTGGCGTACATGGATGGATAAAGGTATTTGAGCACTTAATCAAGTTATGGTAAATGACTCCCTTCTATCCTTTTCCCAGCTTATGGATAAATTTTCCCTCCCTCCATCTGAATGCTTTCGATGGCTCCAACTCTCTCATTGCTTAAAACAATACTCACCCTCTGTTTTTGGCTATCCTCAGACATTGGCCTTTTTAACATCATCTCATTTGGGAATGTTTTGGGCCACACTATGTCCCTGTTTTATAAGGAACTGAGATCCCATTTATTTCCCAGATCTAGGAAATCCACTGACATTTGGTTTACAGACACGACTTGACGCGACAATGATAAAGATTGGGACTATTATTTTAGTAAAACTGTTCGCTCTACGGCCTCTTCTAGTATTTCTCAGTCTTTGTACTTTCTATCCTATAAAGCCTTTTGGACTCCTAATAAAATGTTTCGTGCCGGACTGAGGGACTCTAATCTCTGCTGGCATTGCCACTCGGATATGGGTGATCTTCGATACATGATCTTTGCTTGCCCCATCCTTGCCACCTTTTGGTCGCAGGTCTGGCACACCATCAAACTAATTCTACCGATTCATTCTGATTTCTCTTTTGATATTCTCATTTTTAGAGCTTTAGCTATTGTTGATACCCTCACTTCCGCTCAGAAATCTCTATTTAATATCTTGATTGCCATAACAGTACAAATAATTCTACATAACTGGAAATCTGCGGAATTCTCTAATAGACAAGTAGTTATAGCCAAGATTTGGGATCCTATAAAGTATTTCTCTCCATAACTGCTGACATTTTCATTATCTAATTTTCTAGAGTATTCCAATTTTCAACTCTGGCATTCCTGATACTCTACAACAATCAATATTTTATTTTATTTATATTCTACTTATCGGATTGAGATGCTCACCCTGCTCTGGACTAGTAATGTTTCTCTATTAGATACATGATATCTTTTTCTTTTCTCTTCTCCCTCTCCAGGTTGTCCTTCAGTCCTTTATGGGACTACCTTGTACAACCTACTTGATTCATTGTGGTAATTATTGCTCGCTATACTGTTTTGTACTGTTGGATGGTTCTTGAATGTTTGAAGGGAATAGACTTAGTAGAGAAAGAGAGATTGTTCACCCTCTCCAAGGTGGAGAGAACGAGAGGGCACTCTCTAAAATTAAAAGGGGATAGATTCTGCTATGTATTACTTCTCCTTACCTCTACATACAAAAAACAAAGAGCATCAGCCACCCTGCACTTTCAGCATTTATGTTAGGCCTTTAATAGCCCATGCCTCTTCTTCTTCAGATCCACCAACAAATCTGGGAAAGTATAACTGGGTTTAGTAAGCTAAACTTCTTTTTATAATTTGACTAACCTCTGTTGCAATAGCTGGGTGGTTTGATTTTGCTTCTTCATGAATGTGAGTTGTACGCAGGAATTGTTAGGGCCTGGTGCACAAGATCACATTGCAGCACCACGAGAACTTGTGGCAGCCATTTTGCAAAGTTGCTGCAGAGGGGCAGGAGGAGGGGACCCAATGACCCCCCACTGAACCACCAGATACAGAGGTAGGCCCAGGGAGGTCTATGTACATATAGGGTGAAGGGGGGGGGCTGGCAGGGAGGGATCTGCTGTTGGCAGAGGGGAGGTGAAGGGGGAGGGAAAGAGGGGAAAGGTTATGTTGGCCCCTGCCCGATATTCAGCTGGGGTACACATAGGGCTAAGTGGGTAACCTGCTTAGATGTGAGCCTCAGCTGAATATTACTGGGGCCAGCATAAGCCCAGCATCGCTCCTGACTGACTCACTTTTTCTCAGGCTAGTGAGAGACTATATTCAGCAGCACTGCCAGGCTTAGGGCTGCTGAGTATTGGTGGTTGAGCAGCCATGGGCAATTTATGCAGGCTAGAGCCTTTCTTGCTCACTTAAATTGCTCTGAAAATTGGCCCCATTGTATATAAATTGATCTTATGCATAATCATGGTGGAGATCCTGAAGATTTAACTGGCTGCTGGATCCCCAGGACAAGTAGCCCTGCTGTAGATCAGCCTATGGGTCATCATTCTCTGTGCTCTTTTCATGACTTGTTTTTGGCAGGTGACAACATTCAGTGAGCCCTCATGCTCCTCCGTTGACTGATTGTTTCACTCACAATAGCAACAAGATGAATCACTACATCTACTGTATTGACTGTATTGAGAAATCAAAACCTTGCTATTCAAAAAATCTATCCAGACGTCCTAATTCTAACCCTGTGTTTACCCTCTGGGTATTCCCCCCCCCAACCTATCCTCATCTCCAGTTATTCTTTCTCTTCAAAGCCTCAAGCATGTCTACCGCTTCCCAAATATTATATTTACTGGAATTGCACTATCTCCTATTTGTACAGCTCCCCAAACTGTAAATCTACTGGAATAGCACAGTCATCTTTACTGCATCCTAAACCCTAATTTGTAATTCTCCAGTCTTCTTGTAATCCTCCTGGAAATGTCCTGCTGTTTCTTTTGTAATCCGCCCAGAACTGCAAGGTACGGGCGGAATAGAAGTCATTAATGTAATGTAATGTAACTTTATTTATTTATTCAATTTTCTATACTGTTCTCCCAGGGGAGCTCAAAATTGTTTTACATGAATTTGTCCAGGTACTCAAGCATTTTTCCCCGTCTTTACTGGTGGGCTCACAATCTATTTGATGTACCTAGGGCAATGGCTCTGTGCAGCGCTGCAGCATGCATCTGGTAGCGCTATAGAAATCATTAATAGTAGTAGTGGTATTAAGTGACTTGCCCAGAGTCACAAGGAGCAGCATGGGTTTGAACCCACAACTTCAGGGTGGTGAGGCTGTAACTTTAACCACTGCGCCACATTCTCCCCTATAATTTTTACATATGTACACTCGTGTGTATTTTGGCTCTGATTGAATTCATTTACATTCCATACTACCTCTCTAACCTTGCTATATAGAAAGGCAATTTGTCGGAGAGCTTCTCCTCTGTAGATCTCTGTTATGCTGGTTGCCCAGCCCACATCATAAGGATGGATTTCCTGGTGATCGCTTTTTGTCAATTTCCTCTGGGAAAAGGGCCCTTATATTGATGAAACAAATATGTACACAGGAGCAGCTCACATCAGCAATCGCTTATCAGCAGAGTCTGCATGACTGGAGAATGTCACTTTTAATGTAAACTTAGGACAAAATGAGTCCAATTCACATATCTTAATCTCTCTCTCTCTCTTTTTTTTTTTTTTTTTGAAGGGACAGAAAGTCAGTTGGCTTTGAAATGATTTCACTCAGCAGGGGTAAGAGAGGCAGTTCCAGGACACAGTTGGAAAGCCATTCTTTCTTTTCTTGGCACTGAAAGGCAGAGCTGCAGCACAGCACACAAAGAATGGCATTTTGTGGTAATGCAAGACCCTTGTGCCTTCACATTATCTCAGTGACCTACAATGGGGGAGGAGGAAGAGCCTGCAGAGGAAAACCCCACTGTGATTTTTATTGGGCTGATGAGGAGACGATCTTTGCTTTCAGCCTCTTTAATCTTCTGTCTCCCATAGTGACCTCTAAAACTACAGCATTATGCCTTTTTACTGTACATTGTTGAGTTCATGTTCTCGAAATCTCCTCTTCAGATTCCATTCTCATATGTGTATATACGCTTCCTTTCTGCTTCCTCAATGTGATAGTATTAACCTGCCAGCTCTCCTACTACTACTATTAATTTTTTCTATAGTGCTACCAGATGTCCACACTACACAGTCCTGTACAGAGTTACAAAGAAGACAGTCCCTGCTCGAAGAAGCTTACAATCTAAACCAGTGGTCTCAAACTCACGGCCCAGGGGCCACATGTGGCCTGCCAGGTACTATTTTGAGGCCTTCGGTATGTTTATCATAATCACAAAAATAATATAAAACAGTTTCTTGATCATATGTCTCTTTAGCTATAAATTACAATATTATTATTAATCTAATCTAATCGTTAGCCTTATATACCAGGTCATTCCCCTGAGGGACTTAAACGGTTAACAAAAATTAACTTAAGGATACATTAATAAACAATATTAAGACTGGCAGAAGTCAGTAAATGTCAACATTCAGTCAACAACTAGAGAATTCTTAATAGATACATCATCTTTCAGTTATCAGTTAGAAATTTCTTAAACAGAAAGGGTTCCCTGATTGGCGAAATTTAAAAAATCAGTATAGCTTGCCGGGCCTTTGCTTCCAGACAGATTTGCTAGGGCATCAGGCTGCCAAGTGGTATAAATTAATATTTGAATAAGAAACCTAAAACTAGTCTAAAAGACATTTGGAGCATTGAGATAAAGCAGCAGATTTCTGCAACTCAATGACCACAGATTTGAACTTGGAGGATGAGATGTACGCCGTCAGCATCTATGAGACAAACTTGATTTTTTCCGTTATATAGAATTTTTTGTTCGTTTACAAAAGTTGGACAGTTCTAAGTCTAATAGATGCTGGCATTGTCATCTCGATATAGGGACACTGGAACATCTATTGTTCTATTGTCCCTTGATACTTAAATTTTGGAGGTCTATTTGGGGACAAATCAATATGAAATTGGTAGTCTCACTGTGATTGTCATATGACATAGTATTGTTTGGAACACTATGTTTTAAAAAAATCTTTATTAAATTTTCAAGGCTAATACAAAGTGCATAAAATTATACATACATTAATAATCAGAATTAGCACTTACAATCCATCAGTAACAATACAAAATGAATTACCCCCCTCCCTTCCAGTACATTCAATCAAGGAATACAACAAAGGAGATAACCCCCCCAAACACCCTTCCCTGAATGTGTGTATAAATCTAAAGGAAATTAAAGGTAAAAGACAACTATACCGAAGTAACAAAAGTCGTTAATGGACCCCAAACTAATCAGAATAAATTATTATGCCCCAACATGTCAGCATGACGCTGAAACCGTGGATTGAAGACAAAGTTTTATTTTATTTTTCTTTCCAGCTTATGATTTATCTTTAATCTTATCTATTGTTTTGCCTTTTGTCTTTGTTTTGTTCTATTTCTATCATTTAAATTTCTCCAGATTTCTACTGTTCAACGGCTCCCCCTTCTGCTTCTATTCCTTTCTCTCCTCTCTTCTACCTTACAAAGTATTTAGATCAATGCTGTCTTGTTAAAATGTTTATTTTATTTTTATTTTTCCTCTAACTCTACTTTTCACTTCTCTATTACCCTCCAGGTACTTTAGTTAGATTGTGAGCCTTCGGGACAGTAAGGGAATTTTTCAAGTACCTTTCTTATTTCTAATCTTAATGTATATTTTCTGTAAACCGCTTAGAACCTGACGGATGTAGCGGTATATAAGAAATAAATTACATTACATTACATTACATTCATTTTCTCATACTTATAACACAAACATAAATTCGTCCACCAAAAGGTAATAGTAAGCCGATCCCAATTTTTCCAATTGTGGGTAACCATTTGCATGGCAATCCCGGTCATAATGAAAAGCCAGCATTTATACAGGTCTAATGGGGAGTTAATATGCAATAGTGTTCCACAGATGACTACATCATAAGTCAATGGAATCGATGATTCCAGTATGTTATTGATATGTCCCCATATTGACTTCCAAAAGAACACTATTAATGCCCAAGAGTCCAATCAATGCAAGTAAGAATAGATTACTTCTTATCATGACAGGAGTTGCTATGCAGCTAATCACGAAAAAGTGGAAAAAATTGGAAAGAATAAATTATAACTTTTGGTGGGAAACGTTATGCCAATTTTATAAGTTTGAACGTATGAATTCATTACAATTGGGACACTATAATATATTCAAAGAGATTTGGGATTCATTAACAAAATTTTGTACAAATTGACCATTAATATTACTCTTTGATTTCTGAATGAGTGTTATGCACATCTAGGAAGGGTGGGTGGGAGGGAGGGGCGGGATATGTACTTATCTTATTATTTAATTGTAATGAGTGCTGTTTTTTATACCAATTGTTGGTAAATCTGTTGCACTTTGTGTTGGCTTTTAAAACGAATAAAGAATTGGAAAAAAAAAGAAATTTCTTAAACAAATACGTTTTCAAGGTTTTTCTAAAAAGGAAACATTTATAAACTATAAAGAGTTTTACCTCATGCAAAATTGTCATTTCTTTAATAAGACATTAACTATTTTTTTTCTGAGGCCTTCCAAGTACCTACAAATCTAAAATGTGGCCCTGCAAAGGGTTTGAGTTTCAGACCACTGATCTAAACAGACAAGACAGACAAACCTGATGTCATGGATAGAGTTACGAGGAATGGTTATTCTGCTGGCTAGGGCAGTAGGGAGCAGGGTTATGGATTGAAGGCTATATAAAAAAGGTGGGTTTTCAGTCTGCAGCTAGATGAAAAGAATGAAGTCTGGAATTGGCAATGGAGGAGAAGAGTACAGCTAAGAGCAGCTTATTTGAGGAACAGAGTTCTCTGGGAGGTGTATAAGGAGAGAGAAGGGAGATATTGAGGGGCAGCAGAATAAAGGTCAGCAATAAGAGCTTGAACTGTATGCGAAGGCGGATAGGGAGCCAGTGAAGTAATTTAAGGAGAGGGGTGACATGAGTGTATTGAGATTTGTAGAAGATGAGTCATGCAGTACAGTTTTGCACAGATTGCAGGTTGGGGGGCACAGTGGGAGACCAGTTAGAAGCAGATTGCAATAATCTAAGTGTTAGGTTATGAAAGTGTGGACAAGTGTTCGGGTAATAATAATAATAGCTTTATTTATATCCCGTCATACTTTTTCAGTTCAAGACGTATACAACAAGGGGAGCTGTAAGGACAGCAAAGTTACATCAGTTAGATTTGGGAAAAATAGACAGATAGGTGACTGGCAGAAAAGAGGGAAGGGTGTGTAAGGCATTGAAGGGTCAGATAAATCTGTCAAACAGGTGGGTTTTTAGTGATTTTCTGAATGAATGGTATGTTAGTGAGTTCAGGATGAGGTCACTTAAGGTGTTGTTCCAGATCCCTGCTTGAAAGGAGAGTGTCCTGTTGAGGAATCTTTTGAATTTGCATCCTTTGGGGGAAGGAAATGTGAACAGTGGTGTTCTGCGTGAAAAGTGGAGTTTAACTTGTAGGGTGAGATGTTTCAGGAGGTAGGTGGGTGCGGTGCCAAAGAGAATCTTGAAGCAGAGGTAACCAAATTTGAACATAATTCTGGCCTCGATAGGTAGCCAGTGAAGTTTCTTGTAGTATGGGGTGATGTGGTCGGATTTTTTCAAGCCAAATATTAGTCGAACGGCTGTGTTCTGGATAAGTCTCAGTTTCTTGATGGTTTTTTTTGTGAGATCCTAGGTCGATTATGTTGCAGTAGTCCAGTGAGCTTAGGACCAGGGACTGGACCAGCAGTCTGAATGATGTGAAATCAAAGTATGGTTTTAGGGTGCGTAGTTTCCACAGTAATCAGGATGTTGGTATGGGCTTCTAGTGTCAGTTGTTGATCTAGGGTGACTCCTAGGATTTTGAAGGTAGGGTTAATTGGGAAGTTTCTTCCATTTATGCTGATAGTAGATTCGGTTGGTTTGTTTGTTGGGGAGGCCATAAATATCTTGGTCTTTTCTGGGTTTAGCTTAAGTTTGAAGTTTGTTGACCATTGTTCTACCTGGTTGATGATAGATGAGAGGAAGTGTCTGGTTTCGGTTGACATTGTAGAGATGGGGACGATAATTGTGATGTCATCAGCATAGGTGTATGATTGAAGGTTCAATTTGGACAATTCCTGGCCTAGGGAGGATATGTATAGGTTTAATAGAGTGGGGGATAAAGGGGAGCCTTGGGGGACACCACAGGGGTTGTTCCAAGCTTGGGAGTAGATTTGTTTGCTGATGACTTGTTAGGATCGTTTTTTTAGGAGGCTTTTAAACCAGTTGAGTACGTGGCCCGAGTTACCTCTGACGTCTAGACAGTTGAGTAGGATGTCATGGTCCACCAGGTCGAAGGCACTGCTAAGGTTAAATTGGAGTATTAATGCGTGTTTCCCTGAGCTGAGTAGTTGTGTGGTATGATGTTATCTATGATGGAGGTAGGGCTGTTTCGGTGCTGTGATGTGAGCAGAATCCTGATTGGTATTCGTGAAGTATTGAGAATTTATCCAGGTAGTTCATCAGGGCAGTGTTGATCAGACCTTCCATTAATTTGGTGAAGAAGGGGATGTTGGCTACTGATCTGTAATTGGATGTTGCTGATATGGGGTCTTTGCGATTCTTAACAATGGGTGAGACGAGGATGTGGCCAAGGTAGGTTGGGAATTTGCAGTTTGCCAAAGAGTGTGCTCAGAGAGGAAGGGGCAAATTTTGGTGATGTTGTAGAGACAGAAGTGGCAGGCCTTAGCAGTTTGTTGGATGTGCATAGAAAATGAGAGATCGGAATCGAAGATAACTCCAAGGTTGCGAGCAGAGGAGACTAGAACAATGACAGTATTATTGACAGAGATGGAGAATGCAGGAAAGAGGAGCAGCTCAGTCTTGGACATGTTTAGCTCTCCTGAGAGTTTATAAGAGCAAGTATTGTACCATAGTGCTCAGTCACTGCTGTTAGGGCTTCTTTTTTTTAATGGCATAGATGTTGTGCATGTGCTACACATGCACAATCTGCCCCATTAAAAAAAAGAGAAAAGTCCCCCCCCGAGCTGATGGCCCTCCCCAGTGACCCCCCATGGCAGTGAAAATGGCAGGAGGGATGCCTACTCCCTCCTGCCTGGCCAAATACCCCCGTGCCATGCCCCCACCCAATCCTGCCTCCCCTACCAACTCCCTCAAACCAATACCTTTCACTTCCCCAAAAATAGGCAGGAGGGATGCCTACTACCTCCTGCCATGCAGAACACCCCCGCAGTATGGCCCACCCCTTTGCCAGGTATCCCCGAGCCACTGCCCTCCCAAACCCCCCCAAATGGCAGGAGGGATGCCTACTCCTCCTGTCACTGGCTGCCCCCCACCCCCCCAAACCTCCCCCATACCTTTTTAAAAAGTTGGAAGCAGGAAGCACACTCTTAGGCTCCTGCTTCACGCCCGCCAGTCCTAAATGACGGGCCTTCCCCTCCCTGGTGTATCATGTATTGCACGGGGAGGGGCTAAAGGCCCTGATTGGTTCTGTTGCCTAAGGCCCCTCCCAAGGGGAAGAAGTCCAAGTGTGAATGTAGAACATGCATCTTCAGTGACATGTTGTACTTCATGGTTTTGCATGCTCTAAGACGTTTGTCAATCAGTTGAATATAGTTTGATGCTCTGTAACTGTCTTAGAGCTATATTATAAAAACTAGCATAAGACTGCCTTGGGGTAACCCACCCCCCCAAGTAATTTTTACCCTCAAACACTCAGACTACAAGGAAAATGCAAAAGAAAAGAAGCCCCTAGTGCTAAGGTTCTAGGTTTCAATGTCAGAAACTCCTGGTGTCACTTCTGAGTTTAGATAAATCAAGAACATAAGAACATAAGCAGTGCCTCCGCCGGGTCAGACCATAGGTCCATCCTGCCCAGCAGTCCGCTCCCGCGGCGGCCCAAACAGTTCACGACCTGTCTAAATCACCAGAAGGGGCCCCCATGCCTCCTTGGTTTCCTAATTGAGTCCTATCTTCCTGTCAAAGTCCTAGCCCTCCGGTCTTGCACCTGCACGACCTGGTTGGGTTTCTACATTTATTTTCTGGTTAGCTTTCTCAGTTAGCTTTCTCAGTATCCCACGATCCCTTTATCCCTCAGGAATCCATCCAGTCTCTGTTTGAATCCCTGTACCATACTCTGCCTGATCACTTCCTCCGGTAGCGCATTCCAAGTGTCCACGACCCTCTGGGTGAAAAAAAACTTCCTTGCATTCGTTTTGAACCTATCTCCCTTCAGTTTCTCCGAATGCCCCCTCGTACCTGTTGTCCCCTTCAGCTTGAAGAATCTGTCCCTATCCACCCTCTCTATGCCCCTCATGATTTTGAAGGTCTCTATCATATCACCCCTGAGCCTCCTTTTTTCCAGAGAGAAGAGCCCCAGCCTATCCAATATTCAAATTTTTGAACCCAGAAACAGATCATTCATAAATTTAAAGTAAAGATGAAAAACATTGTTATGATCCAACTGAAAGGCAAAAGTAACATAGGAAATGATGGTAGATAAAGACCTGAACGGTCTATCCAGTCTGCCGATTAGTTATATACATTATAAATTCATGATTAAATTAATTTGTCTTTTTTCTTTGATATTTCTGAGCTATAGAACTTAAAGTCCACCTAGTACTGTCCTAGGTTCCAACTGCTGGAGTTGCTGTCCAAGCTCACTCCAGCCTATCCAACCATCCTATTATTTGCAGGATACCTACCATAAAGTCTGGCCAGTTACGTTCTCATGTTCCAAGTTACTGGAGTTCTCATTGATGCCCTCCTCAGCCCATCCTACACCGAGTCACCAAATATGGGACACAGACTATGCAAGTCTGCCCAGTACCAGCATTAGTTCTTTAATTTATACCATTCATTTTCTAATTAGAGATCCTCTGTGTTTATCCCACACCTCTTTTAATTCCGTCACTGTTTTCTTCTCCATCACTTCCCTTGGGAGGGCATTCCAGACATCCAACACCCTCTCCATGAAAAAGAATTTCCTAACATTAATCCTAAGTCTTCCTCCCTGCAACTTCAATTTATGTCCTCTAATTTTACCATTTTCCCTTCTCTGGAAAAGATTTGGTTCTATATCAATACCTTTCAAGTATTTAAATGTCTGCATCATTTCTCCCTTATCTCTTCTCTCTTCCAGAGTATATATATTTAGGTCTTCCAGTCTCTTCTCATACTTCTTTAGTCGCAAACCCCTTACTATTTTTGTCGTCTTTCTCTGGACCGCTTCAAGACTTTTTATATCCTTTGCCAGATATGGCCTCTAAAACTGAACACAATACTCCAAGTGTGGCCTTACCAAAGATCTACTGTATACAGAGGCATCAACACCTCCAAAAACAATCAAGGCGGTTCTCTGTGTAATAACATCTAGAGAAGATTCCAGAAAAACTGTTAACTTCATCACATTCCCCTGATTTTGAATGCCCTTTCATCCAAACTTCTTCCTACTGAGCTCTGACTATAGGTGGTATTGAACCTGCTGGTACCTCTGATACCTCTAAAAGATATTTCTTAAACATATCAATTGGGGCAATCAATGGTGACTTTGGAAAACTAAGGAGTCTCAAATTACAGCATCTAATCTGATTTACCAAGTATTCCAGTCTACAGTGTTCATAGTTCTTATCTTTGACCAATGTGGTAGTCACACTCTGCATTTGCTGTACATTATTCTCCATAACATTCATCTTGGTTGCTTGCTTATCTACTTTCTCTGAGTTAGCCAAAACAGCTTCATCAACCATCGTCAAAATCAGTAACAAACTTTCCAGACAGCTTCAGCAAGGAGTCATTTAAGTCCTGTATGGCAACCCAGAGGAACTCTGAAGTCACAGTACCCGGTCTTTTAATCTTCCAGACCTATAAATATGAAGTAGTCTTCCCTTTATTCTGTGTGATATCACATATTGACGAATCTATTGTCTCCCCACACTGAGGTTCGCAGAACTTATTCCAGAGGGAGCTAGCACATCCTGCAGGAACCTCTCTGATGAAGGCAGTTCGTTCATCTGATCCTGGTTCAAACTACATTCCTCTCCCACGGCTGTACTATTTCTGGGTTGCAGTGGAGGTACATGTTCAATCAGGCTAAGAGAAACCTAATCATCACTGCTCTCCACTACTGCCATGAAGGTGAGCGGAAGGAGGATTAGAGGTATCACTGAGAGCATTGCCTGGAGAAGTTGTGGTGCACTCTGAGGAGTGGAGGAACTCTTCCTATGAACTCCCTCCCTTCCTCTTCTCCATGGCTGGCTGCACGATATCCAGGTTAGTCTGGCTGAATGCAATAGGTCCAAGGAACTTTCCAAGGTGTCCTAACATGCTGTCATCTTGCATCCTTGTGCTTCAGTAAATGTAAGTTTATTAAAATTGCTTAGAGAGATACAAAAAGATTAATTGAGGAATGAATGTGCATCTTCAAGAAAATTACTCTATTTGCTGATGAGAGGAAGAAATTTGAGTATTGTGCAGTTCACGGATTTTACTTTTGGAATGGGAAGATAGAGTAGTTACTGAAGAAACAAAAAACGTACTTAGGAGCATAGTAAAGGACTGGAATAAACAAAACAGTTTTGCTGAAGTAGGAGCCCTATCTACCAGTCTAGAATATGTCTTACGAGTAAAGTGCATGTTTGTAGGGACAGCTAGCTATTTAATGTTTCTGTTGTACATTGTGTATACCATTTCCTTACAGCAAAGATGCAATTTCAGAAGTCTCAAACTGGAATGGGAACATGGGTCCTGCATTTTAGCAATATGGCTTATAGACTGAAGTGGGGCAATCTTATTCAAAGTAGAAAGTGCAGTAGTGTTTCAAAGTTAATCTTCTTGTCCAGGGGAAGTAGAAAAAGAGTCATAATCTAATTTTAGTTTGGTGTTTAGGATCAATGGAATGAAGAGATCTAATCTGATAATTATGGTGAGAATGGTTCATCAGAAAATAGCCTAAAATGTAATCCTACTTCCTCTAGTACACTCTTGCCCTTTCCTGGCTTGTCTTGAATCCTGCACCCAGTTTTTATGCCTTTTCTATACTAATGCTTCTTAAGAGACACAAACACATATTTGATTCCACCAGAAACAGTACCCAGCAATAGGACTGATGGTACAAAACCACTGATAAACACCAATATTTTGTACCCTCAAAGAACCCATAATTATTTGGAAAATACCTAAATTTATCATTAAAAAAATAAAAATAGAAGCTCTGCATGTAAGCATCCTTTTATAAAATCATGTTTTTGAATCCTATTGTTGATTCCAAGGCTGAAGAGGTTCTTCCATATCATGGTTCTGCCATATTTTTTTCTAAACCAGAATATATACTTATATGACATGCATATTTTTACAGTGGGGTTTCAGCAGAGCCAATTGGTTTTTTGGGTGTCCGAGGCATGTCCTTTAATGGAATGCCATAAACTAAATCGTCTCCCATTCCTTAGCCAGCAGAAAAAGACAACGCTGAAATGGAACAGGGTCTTCTGTTTAGTTGAAATGGCAGGCAGTTGCTTTTGCAATGGATCTATAAGCCCTGAGGGACATCAGGAATTTCCAAGCACCCCTCAGCTGCTCCTCTGCTCCAGTTCACATATCCTCATGTCTCCTTTTGGAAAGGTGGGTGTTCGTGCACTGCTGTGCAAATTGTGCATGTTTCACAAGTATTGACTAACTCTATTGCTTTGGCTGAATTTGGTCCTTTAAGTTTTTCTGCACATGAACAGATGCAAATGCTGATACCTGACTTTCTTTTTTAGGCAGTTAAATATACTCTTGCTTGTGCATTCCAAAATTATAGCCACCTGTTTGCTTCTACTCAGTTCATATCAAGTAAAGGCTTAAAGAAGGACTTTAAGAAATGTGAATGATACTTTTTGTTCACCTAGGGAAAGTGACACCAGACTATTTTTTTTTTTTCTTTTAGCACTGAGAAATAATAATATGTTCCCTTTGAAAATGTCAAATCCATGTTTACTTGATCTAAATAAGTGGTCAAATGCAGCAGAGAACCTGGGATACAGACCCTTCTTTTAAGACCAGCTTTCTTTCCTACATTTCTCTAACCCCCTTTTGACACTCTGGAGAAGCTCTGTTCTCAGTAGAGTCTGCATGGGAATGGGGATTGCGGGAATCCCGCGGGGATCCCGCGGGAATCCCCCCAACCCACGGGACTCCCACGGGGACCCCCCTCTGGCCCACGGGACTTCCACGGGGACCCCCCACTAGCCAATGGGACTCCCACGGGGATGGAAGGCTTTGGAAGCAGGGTTCGTCCATATAATATAATGGACACGTCAGCCTTAGTAAAAGAGGGGGTTTATAAGTTAATTACCTGAACAGAAAACAAAAAAAAGGTTCCACCAAGAGATTCCACAAGGAAAACAGCAGCGCAAACACAAAAGAAACTGGAATTGATGATCCTGTCAGAAGTAATTACTGCTTTTTATGGGGACGGGCGGGGATGGAGGTAATTCCTTGCGGGGATGGTTGGGGATGGAGAGGATCTTGACGGGGACGGGTGGGGACGGAGAGGATCCTGGCGGGGACGGGTGGGGACGGAGAGGATCCTGGCGGGGACAGGCGGGGATGGGTGGGATTTCTGTCCCCGTGCAACTCTCTAGTTCTCAATAGATGCAGATTTCAGAAGAAAGACTAACATGGGCTTTACACTAGGTGGTACATAACACTGCTATACTGTAGAAAATGGGACTGAGGGATGAGCCCACAGCAGGGTGGCAAGAGTTAACAAATTCTATGGAGTGGCTTTTTAAAATTGTGGTAAGACTGTGGTGCATTGTTTCATTTAAACATATTAAATAATGGAAATGTTAATTGATACAACAGAAATAAAGGAACCAATATTTAAAAACATTTACCCCCTCCTTTTACAAAACTATAGCATGGTTTTTAGCGCTGGCTGTGACGGTGACAGCTCCAATGCTCATAGGAATTCCTATGAGAAGTTGTGTATGTAAATGCCATTATAGAATATTAGCGTAAGACTGCATTTTCATGCCCAACTTCATGCCATCCCCTGAATTCTGTATATTGCGACCAAAGATGCACATGTAAATCTAAACCAATCAGCACCAGTAATTACCAATTACCAAGCAATTACTGGCCCTAATTAGAATGTACATGCATATGTAAATTCTAGTACACAGATCTCAAAAGGGGGCATGGCCAGGAGAGGAGCATGGGCAGGTTATAGGCATTCCTAAAAGTTAGGTGCCCTGTTATAGAACACGTCTGATCCACAGACAACTTAGGCACAGGCATTTAGGCTTAGTTTTCATTGGCATAAATGTATGCACCTAGAAGTTAGTTGTACAGACAGGCGCTATGCAAGATTCCATGAAATGCTGATTTTTTAGGTGACATATGTGTACAGAATTTACTTTCATATGTGTAGCTGCTTGACAAGACCCTGAACCACCATCCCAAGTTCACTCCCCCCCCTTGAAGTTGCTCTCTTCCCTAATGAAGCAACTCCACTAGAGCTAGTCTTGAACCCAACACCCACTACTTATCCTCTGGAAAGGGAATATATCATTCTGGAGATCTCCGCTATGTTTAGGGACAAGAAGGATGAGAGAACCCTCCTACCTTCCAAACCACCAAACTCTGAATGATATTACCTAAGGATGTGCATACAGTAAGAGGATGAGGACATGAACAAGGTGGCCCTGATGTAGTATCAGCAATGCACACAGCAGTCCATCATTTGCCACCACATTCCCACCCAGCTGACTACTGAGGCACAGAAAAGTTAAGAGTGAGCAAGGCCTAGTCCCTTTCCTCCTTCTCTTTTTCGACCACATAAAGGAGAATGAATCTGTTGACAAGTGGGTATTCATCTACTCTTGCCCATTCATCAGCTAAAGCCTGCCTGTCTAATGAAGCAAAAAGGAACCAAAGCTGTGTGTGACTCTCTGTCTTTCCACCGCCTCACTAAGAATACCCATCTCTCCCACCTTCATCAAAAGTGCTTTTATATTGTCTTTATACACATATATTATATACTCATATACAGGGCCAGATTTTCCTATAGGCTAACTAGGCTTCAGCCTAGGGCCTCAAGCTCAAGAGGGGCCTACATTCAAATTGTTAGCAAAATTAAAATTACACTATTCTAAAAACAGTGAACACTAAAACACTGAACCGAAAATAAGGAGAAATTCTACGCATATGACTAATAAACAAACATAAAAATGTATTGGTTAAGATCAACGCGATCGGCTCATTGGGTCTGTTCGTTTGTATATACTAGATTGCACCAAAGTATAGTTCATACGTTCACTGATTGCTATGGCAAATATTGACGTGCCTTATGCTACTAAGCTCTGGTTTGTTCTTGCATAAATAAAGTGCAGATTGGTGTAGATTGGAGCAGATAAACGAACAGACCTATTGATATCCCGACGTGTTACTTCGATAATATGAAACACGTGTTAATGTTATTAGAAAATATTCTTATTTTAGGATTGCGTACACGATCATTTGATTCTCGCCTTTTGAGTTCAGTAGGTTCAATACTTTAGTGAAGTGTTTATAGACTATTGAAAATTATTTTTGTGATAATATCTTCATTTCACGGAATTCTAAGTAAGTTCTTAACATATGTTTTAATTTGCATATTTTAAAATGTATATTACGTGCTTTATTTTATATTTTCATGATTATATCATAAATAATAAAATCCTAGAGCGCGCATGCGCTGTTGAAATATCGTGAGTCCTGGTGGCGTGAGGTGTGCTTCTGTGTCACTCCTCACTGCATCTGCGCCAGCGACTCATCAAAATTCAGCCGGGGGTGGGGAATCCGACTTGCACACATGCTCCAGCTCCGGATCGGATCCCGCTGCTCCAAATAAGTGTTCTCGACTTTTTTTAATTTATTATCCGTTTCACATTTTTTATAAAGGTTAGTACCAATAACAACATGTTTCATTTAACATATTGATATATATCACAGTAATGATGTATTTTATTATCTCTCATGTAATTTACAAACTTAAAAATGGGAGGTGAAAGGGCCTCATAAGTGGAATAGCCTAGGGCCTCTTTTCATCTAAATCCGGCCCTGCTCATATATATTATATATTTCATATTCTCTCTTTTTGGGGTACTTTAGTTTAGATTGTGAGCCTATTTGGGACAGAGAGGGAAGTTAAATATGCCCTTGATACAATATATACAAATTGTAATCCGCCTAGGTTTTAAGCACAATATAAATGTTAAAAATAAATAAACTGCCAGCCCACCTCTACCAAAGGTGAGGGGATCTAGAAAAGGATACCACTTATTTCACTGCTGAAGAACAGACACCAGCGAGTCACTTGCCTCTTTGCCACACAAGGAAAGAAGAACCACAGAGTTGCCTCTTCCCCCTCAGCACCAAAGAAAAAAGGAGAGAAAAGGAGGCATAGGCAGAAGGAGCCAGAGAAGTCTTCAATCTTCATATATGTTGCGTTTCTTTTAATAGATAAAATTAATTAAGGTGGTGGAAATGGTTATGTTTTGCAAAACAAAGCATAAGCAGGGTTTCGAATCCATATAAAGAAGTTGCGGTGGGGACAAAAGCATTGCCATAAGGAGATGTGGGAGAAAACAGGAAAAGTTATCAGTATCTATGAGTGCAGTATAGGAAGGAATAAGGAGAAAGATTTTGTAAAAGTAAGAAAAATTTTTTGCATGACTTGGGCAATGAGTGTGTCTCCCAGTCTGTCTATCCAGTTGTAATGGGCCCTGGTAATAGCGCATAAAATAATTTACACCACCACCCCTACCTATATAAAATCCAAGCTAACCCCGTACACCGTCACCTGCCCCCTCCGCTCAGAAATGGAGAAACGCCTGTGCATCCCCTCCAGGAAGGTCCCTCTTGTCAGAAACCGCCCGCAAACGCTCCTAAAGCCACTTCATCCCCCAACTCTGGAACCAACTCCCCCCACAAATCAGACTACATAACTCAATATTACCTTCCGGAAAGTGGTAAAGACCCTCCTTTTCAACTAAAATTCAACCACAGTCTACGCCTCACCCCCCTTAAACCCTCCTCCCCTCTAACCTCTCTTCCCCATTCGAAACTTCTTAAATTGCTGTACAGTCCATTCTTAACCTGTACTTAAATTTATTTGTACTTACTTGTATTTAAACTACTGTATAGTCTTTGTATTGTCCAAATGTACTCCACTGTGAATGTTTTCTTGTAGACCGTTCTGAGCTACTGGGAGGACGGGATAAAAATCTAAATAAATAAAATAAATAATAGGGTGGATAGAATGGTGGTGCTTTGCGAATGATACTGGTTAATATTCTCTTCTGAGCACTTCCCATTCAACAGCCTTTGCTAATATCAAAACTCCCTGCCTGTGTTATTATTGAAGAGAGACATTCAGCCACAGGACCTACTCATTACAGTCATAACTAGTCATAAATAAAAGTAGTGTTTTAGAGGAGGGAGGGAGTTGGGGGGCCTTCACTTAAAGCAGTAGAAGAGAGCAGAAAGTTCATGAGTTCAGATCCCTGCATCCCAGTGAGGCTGTGTGTGATCAGCCCCAGTTCACCCTGTTCACAAACTAGAAGATAATAGTAAGAACATTATTCTTTCTCTCTACCACACGTTTTGGCACTGAATGTAGCTGTGAAAGGTCACTTGGACACACAAAGTCAGAGGCGTGAAGAAGTACAAGTTTTATTCACAGCATGCATGCTGGACCCCTGAGCTCCAAGCTGGCTCAGAAGTGCCGAAACCAGGAAGTTACAGAGATATTTATTCATTTTTCTGGCTATACAACTGAATTCTAGAAAAAGCTTTTCACGTGTTACTTTTCTTAACACTCATTGGTTCTAAGCTCACACTAGCAGGTCACTAGCAGGACACCTATCTAACTCTTACAGATAAATGTACAGAAGGGCAGGGTACATCATGGCTCAAACTCTTATCTATTCAGCTTACAATGTGGTAAGGTAGGGACATACATTTTAGGCAGATGCAGTCAATAGATTATACACTGTTTTCAGCTATGTAGGCCAGAGCAATATTTTAAACAACAGTTAACTATTTCATGACCCTACATTCCCCCCTTTCAGGCTGGCGTACCTAAGGAGCCAAGCCTGACAAAATAAAGTTAGGGGTCAGGAAAGTCGGGGTTCCCAGTGGGTAAGGGACGATACTGGGAGAGGGCCAATGCAGCAGTGGAACGTTTGACAGCAGAGTCCATAGTTCAGTGGAGCAGCTTTATGGCTATGGGGACCATACAGGGCAGGCAGCAAAGGAGCAGAGAAGACAGGGCAGCAACCAGCAAGATGATCTTCAATGCTGAACCAGAGGGCAACCAGGAGCTGAAGGTACCAGAGATCCAGTCTGCAGTAAGGTCACGCCAGGTCTGGTCAGGAACATGAGCCAGTTTGGTGATACGATCCACATCGTTCTCAATCACTTTACTCAAGTTCAAGGCAGCAGTTGGAGAGGTTGAATTTATCACAGGCACAGCAGCTAGTAAATAGTCCAAAGCTAGACGATTCTGATAAATAGCAGTGCGCATTTTAGCATTCGCTCTGCCAATGGTACTCAAAGCTCGGGAGGTCTCATTGGTTATCAGTTCAAGTACAGCTTATAGACAAATAATGCAGTTCAGCATATAGATTGGGGTCCGATAGCCCCAGGTGTCATCCTCGGTCCATGTGGCAGGTCCATAAACAGCAATGATCCGTTCTGCAGGCCAGTCATCACCCCATTCACCTATTTTAAGGGAATTGGTGGAAGTAGACCGCTTTTGGCGACCTCTGGTGTTGAATACAGGGGCTCCCAGGTGTTCACCATCGGCCAGCGGTAACAGGAAGAAGCTGGGACGGATCATGCAAAGCACACATGTACCAGTCCATTAAGCAGGCAACCAAGAGTAGGCAAACGGATCACAGAGCCAATATCAACTATCAGGAGCTGACCATAATTCATAGGAAGTTCCATTAAGCAGTGTCTGAAGGGCTGAAGACAGTGGGAAGCAACAATGGAGGTTCACAAGGCCCATCGTGAAGGTCGTGGACCTGACGTAAAAGTGAGGGTCTGTGAAGTCAGGTTTAACATGTCCAGCTGCATTGCCTCCCATAGCCACTGTTCTCCCATACCAGTCCCTCCTCATACAAAATAATTGCTAACATTAAGAGTCTGACCTATAGTTTCAGCAAACTATATAAACAGATTTCTAGTGATTACAGGATATTAGTATCTACTTTCATAAAACTGGGGAAACACCACAGAGTGATAGACAGGAGCACATGAGTGGGATACAATTCGGACATATACATCAGTACCTGAGTCTCACCTTTTACCATCAATATACAATGCCATGCAGTCTCTGGCCTTCTGGACTTGGACATTGGCATTCCAGTTATATGGGTCAGTGATAGTGAAAACCATGGGATTACAGTAGCCTGTAGTACACAAGGGGCCGGAGCTAGGACCTATAGTAAGGGAGGCAGACGGGGTATTCTTTCTCATAAAGGACAGGCTCCACCATTAGTGAAGGTTTCCTCATAGGGGCAGTTCTTAAAGGCATCAGGTTATACAGACCTATATACTTAGCACATTTGGTATAATAACGCTGTCAATCTAGGGAGCCACACAAAACTGAATTAGGGGTAGTACCATGACCTTGAGAAACATCAAATAGCACACATGTATCACAATACAAAGACACCGGGCGAGTGGGGTCTACAATAAGAGTCTAGTTGATAAGTGGACCCTCAACATTATAAATGCAGATTTCCGCCCACTTTTAAACTTCATCACCAGTAGGTTGGAAACAGAAAATACCCTCAAATGTTTGACACTTTCTGTACTTAACTCCTTCATGCAAACAAACATCAGGCAAAGGGGCTGCACTTGTTAAGTACAAAATACAGAAGAAAGAAACATAAGTGAGGGCAACACAAATATCATATCTATATATACTAACATAGGAAGCTCATTTTTCTTTCAGGCACAACTTAGAAAACTTCAAACAGTTATACTCAAGACACTTGCTAAAGGCAGTGTGAACCACAGGCAGTCAATTAAACTCAAACACTTATAAAGAATTATATTCAGAACACCTGCTAAGTACAGTGGTAAATATTCAGAACTTTTGAGGTCTTAGAAAGCTTCAGCTGAAGATCCGTGTTGTAGTGGAACCAAGTTTCATGTCCGGACACCTTTGACAACTGTAAGAGAAGAAATTAGGACAGTAAAAGGACCTATCCACCTAGGTTTCAGGGGGTCTGACTTCCAAGTTTTAGCCATACTGTATTTACAGGGACATACCCATGGACTTGTGTAGCTATCGATAGTGGGGCCCTTTCCAGGACCCATTTGTGGAGCTCTTAAAGGGCTTTAGCTAAAGACTGGACCTGACTCTGGAGGATATCTGATCCCAGAGTAGCAAAGGAACCAGGATCTGGGTTCACAATGGGTGGTGGCCGGCCGGACATGAGCTCAAATGGGGCTTAGATGGGATGCATCTAATCTGAAAAAGAACAGAAGGCAGCAGGACAGGTCAGGACAGATTAGTTTCTTCAATTCATTTTGTGAGAAGGGTCTTAAGAGTTCTGTTCATTCTTTCGACCTGACCAGAGCTCTCAGGATGGTAAGCAGCATATAATTTCTATTCAATTTGGAGGGCCTGAGCAATTTGTTGGACAACATCGGCAATGAAAGCAGGGCCATTGTCACTGCCTATAAAAACAAGGAGATCAAGGCACGGAATTATTCAGGAGTTGTTTGGTTACGTCTCTGGCGCGTTCAGTGCAAGTAAGGAAGGCTTTGACCCATCTAGTCAGGGTGTCTGTGAAGACTAGGAAGTGACTGAGGGAACGGGAAATGGGCATGTGGGTAAAATCTACAGACAGAACCTGCATTGGATATGTTCCAATAGGTTGGTATCCAAGAGGTGGCAGTCATCTGATTGGGAATTTTATTCTAGAACCGACAACACACTGTCGGACCATATTCCGGACTAGCTGATCAAGGTGATTGATAAAGAAATGTCTCTTGAGAGTCAATTTTCATAGCGGGTTCTCCAGAGTGTGCCAGATCATGGCATCTTTTGACAATCGTGAGGGCCAGGTGTTGAGGAATAACTATGAGGGTGTTGTGCTTGCTTTTGAAGTATCAGTGTGTGGGTCTGGATTGGCACTTGAATTGGCGCATTTTGTATCCACCCCCCTTTCAGGACAGACTGGCCCAAAATAATGCATGCCCAAGTCTGTTCCTGAGAAGCGTACTGGGGTGTAAGGGAATCCAGAAAAGGAATGATTGTATACAGAGGAGCCGAAAGAGGGGGCAGAGACTGGCAGCTCGGGCTGTGCGGTTGGCAAGGGCATTGCCACGAGAGACAAGGTCCATCACGCGTCTGTAAGCATGGCAGTGCATAACAGAAACACGTGAGGGTAGTTGTACGGCCTCAAGAAGGTCAAGAATGAGGGGAGCATGATGGATCAGGCGGCCGGAGGCTATAATGAAACCTCGATGTTTCCAGATGGCCCTATGGGAATGCAAGTTAAGGAAAGCATATTTGGAGTCAGTATATATATTGCAAGACTGAGAGGCAGAGTGGCGCAGGGCAAAAGTGAGGGCATAAAGCTCAGCTTCTTGGGCAGAAGGGCCAGAAGGCAGGGGCCTGAGTCAGAAGTTTTTGGAGGCAGCGAAAAGACCGCTCCTGAAGTTGGGTCCAGACAAAAGGGGCTGAGTCAGCGCCTTTGGTGGAATCATACAGAGGACGAGCAATAGTAGAGAAATCAGGGATCCAGATGGGACAGTATCCTGCAATACTGAGAAAGGTGCTCAGAGCCTTGCAGTTATCAGGGACAGGGAGACTACAGACAGCCTGGACCTCGGTGTAGGAAGGGACCTGGTACCCTTGGAGATTTGAAATCCAAGGTAGGTGACACGAGGAAGGCATACTTGAAATCAATGTAAATATGGCCACAGGAAAATTTAAAAGGCAGACCCACTATCTGAAAGACTCAGATAAATAATAATAATAACAGTTTATATACCGCAATACCGTGAAGAGCTATGTGGTTTACAAAAGATTAGAGAAGGTACAAAATAATTGAACTTAAGATGTGCACTAACACATAAGAATTGTTCTCAATCCCTATTCTATATCAGGTTCCTACCCCAAAGAGCTGACTTATAAAATTAAGCTAAATGCAGTTCTGGATCCACCCACTAAGCAGGGTAGTCTGACACAAGCGCTCTCTAAAGCAGCAGTCCCTTCACTATCAGCTGACTGGCAAAAATATTTACTTCAATACAAAAGCATTCCTAAAAATTACATTCTTATACCTAAACTTACAATTTTTATATACAGAAATACAAAACAAAGATTGGAATATACAGTAAAACTTTGGATTGCAAATAACTTGGTTTGCAAGTGTTCTATAAGACAAGCAATGATTAAATTTTAACTTGCTATACCAGCAACGTCTTGCAATACACGTACATACAGTATAGAAGCATCACATTTTCACAACTGAGCCAATGGTTCCTCTCTATATGACGCTGCAGGAATGCAGTGACTGTTCCAAACGAGCAAGGGCTTACAATACAAGTATGTATATTTTTGTACACTAGTGCCCTGGAATACAAGCATACTTCTGGAACAAATTATGCTCCCAAACCAAAGTTTTACTGTACTCACAAGTTTAAACATTGTTCATTTTTATTTTTTTTTACAATCAACATGGGTCTCAGTAGAGACTTACTCCCCCTTCCTACAGAATTTCACAAAGGAGAGAGAGTTGCTTAAAGATCAAAGAGATCAAATTACAGATGTAGTCCTTTTCAGAACTTTTAAATTTAGACAAATAACTACTAAATTTGGACAAAGAACTTCTTTTTAACATGGAATATAAGTTCCAGAAATCATATTTTTCGTTTATATGCATTTCTGAATATGCATATACATTTTATAACATAGCCAAAAACTTCAAATGCAAAACCACTTATCTGTTTCAGGAGAAACCACATTGGAAGTGCTACACACTTCATGGCCCTTATCAGCACAAAAGGAAAAGTACTCTCCTCTCATGCTGTGAACAACTGACAGTTTAAACTTCACTAATACATTTGGACAGACAGAAGTCATAAAGAACCCGGGATACTGCAGGACTTGGGAATCAGATGAAGGGAAGAATTTGGCAAGGTCTGAAGCAAGGGCAGTGCTGAATAGAGAGGGGCTATTTTTAAAGCCCTGGGGTAGACGGGTCCAGGTTACTTAGGAGGTTTGTCCAGTGGAAGGGTTTTCCCATTGGAATGCAAAAATTGGCTGACTGGAAGAGGAACTGACAGCAAACGAATGCATAAAAACCTGACGAGTTATGTCCTCTTCCAGGGAGCCAGAGGGGGCCAGCCCACACCAAATATCGGCCATTCTAACTGGCACAGACAAATAAGGGTTGATTTGTTAAGTATAATCAAAGACAAATTCCTTTTTTAAAATTAGCTAACATATCAAGGGATCCCCACAGGTAGACAGACATCCCCCCATTGTGCAATGGAGGACAAAAACACTTCCCTGTATTCCTGGCCCCGCCCGTCTCCGGGCTAGGGAAACGCAGTACTAACAGGTCCACACTCGCTTCGTCCTCAAGGACGTCTCAGACACTCTCAAACACACAAAACACAACAGATTTCAGTTCAGTTACTCAACCAGAAAATAACAGTTCCTAGAATCCCTTTCCCACAACTTTTCAGCGACAGATCACGTGGCTTACTAGGCAGGAGACGAGAGACAGGATAGGGATGATCAATCCCCACTTACCAGATAGTGGCCACTCCAGGTACAGATACAGATACAGATACAGATTCTTGTACTTTAAACTGAGACTAGATAAGTCAGTTGAAGCGGTCCAACGTCCTGAGGTCTGCCAACCCCCCAAAAGGAAGGCAGCCGGCTAAGCAGACATATCAGCCGTAGGACCAGAAACAAGTGACCAATCGAGTAACCAGTGGTCAAGAGACCTTCAAGTCCCTGTTCGGGCGCCAAATGAAAGGTCACTTGGACACACAAAGTCAGAGGCGTGAAGAAGTACAAGTTTTATTCACAGCATGCATGCTGGACCCCTGAGCTCCAAGCTGGCTCAGAAGTGCCGAAACCAGGAAGTTACAGAGATATTTATTCATTTTTCTGGCTATACAACTGAATTCTAGAAAAAGCTTTTCACGTGTTACTTTTCTTAACACTCATTGGTTCTAAGCTCACACTAGCAGGTCACTAGCAGGACACCTATCTAACTCTTACAGATAAATGTACAGAAGGGCAGGGTACATCATGGCTCAAACTCTTATCTATTCAGCTTACAATGTGGTAAGGTAGGGACATACATTTTAGGCAGATGCAGTCAATAGATTATACACTGTTTTCAGCTATGTAGGCCAGAGCAATATTTTAAACAACAGTTAACTATTTCATGACCCTACATTTGTAGCTGTTTCTAGTTCCTTTTTAGTCAAGGACACTTAAGTTTCCCATGACCTGCTCTTTCTGTAACATGGTAAACACTTTCAAAGCTTGCTTTATTTGTCAAAAAGCTGATCCCCCCTCCCCCTTCCCCACTACAAAATCTCGTAACTAGTCTGTTTTCAAATACAGTAGACTTTCAGTTAACCAGAACCCGTGGGGATTGATAGATGCCGGATAAATGTAATTTCATAAGAGTTACTATTAAAAATAGGCCTAATTAATACCATACCCCATACTATGTTATACCATAAACTGTTTCAGACAAACTACCGGACATGTGGTGAGCAAAGTGTGGATGTACTTTGATATGACATGCCAAGTTTACACTTAGGGCTCCTTTTACGAAGCCGCATTAGCGGCTTTAGTGCGCACGACTTTTAATCACGCGCTACCCCTGCGCTAGCCGAAAAACTACCGCCTGCTCATGAGAGACGGTAGTGGCTAGCGCGTCCAGCAGTTTAGCATGTGCTATTACGCGTGTTAAACCGCTAACACGGCTTCGTAAAAGGAGCCCCTAATTTTCTGTCAGAAATTGATTTTATTTTCATTTTTATTTAAAGTATTACAGCATTTCTTAGATTTTTTTTCTGGTTGCTTGAGAGTTCTGGTTAACCTAGTTAACATAGAGTCTACTGTATAAAGTGAATCTTAATGTACTAATTTAATTTTAGCCAATTCCAGTTCTTCCAATTCTGTTGAATGTCAGCAATATGAGAACTAAATAAAATGCATGAAATTTTGTACTGAAATTCAAAGCAATTGCTGAGAAAACAGCAAAAAACTTTAGGGAGTTACTTTTTATGCCTCACCCTGTATACCATACCACACCATATAGTTTCTTATATCCCGCAAGTTTCAGCAAGAAGTCATTGCGGTTTACAATAAGTTTTGGGATCATTTATTACATTTAAGAGTTTAGAGAACGTAGTGGGTAGTGAACAGGCATTAGAAAGAAAAAAGACAAGTCTTTAACCTTTTCCTGAATTTGTAATAGGAGTGGGCCTGACACAAATATAAAGGTAGGCTTTTCCAGCCTTTGGGGGCCAGGGGATTTGAAGGTAGCCTCAAATAGTTTTTTTGCGGCGAACATGGTGTGGAGAAGGGAAGGTTAGTTTAAGACGTTGTGTCATTCTTCAGTTGTAGAAGGAATGAAGAACCTTGCCATCTGATACTAGTCCGTCGGAGTTTTCACCATAAATTGCTTTATAGACCATACAAGCTATCTTGACATGAACCCCTTTTTTCATTGGCAGCCAGCAGAAGGTAGCCCTCTCAAATTTGCCTACTCCAAAAATCAATCTGGCCACCGTATTCTGGAGTAGTTGCAATCTCTTATGCTCTTTCTCAGTGATGCCGTAATATAAGTAATTGCAATAATCTAGGTATGGGAGTGCATAATAGTTCTAAAATTAGCTTGGCCTAAAAGGGATCTTTTCATTCTTCCTGGGAGAGTGTGGCGCAGTGGTTAAAGCTATAGCCTCAGCACCCTGAGGTTTTGGGTTCAAATCCACACTGCTCCTTCTGACCCTGGGCAAGTCACTTAATCCCCCCCATTGCCCCAGGTACATTAGATAAATTGTGAGCCTGCCAGGAAAGACAGGGAAAAATGCTTGAGTACCTGAATAAATGAATGCAAACTGTTCTGAGCTCTCCTGGGAGAATGGTATTTAAATTGAATAAATAAATAATTTTTTGACGAGGGAGTTGATCTGGGCTTCAAATGTTAAGTTGGAATCTAGGGTAACGCTTAAAATTTTTGAAGTATTTTTTTTGTCCTTCTAGGCATTTTTAGTATGATTTGGTGGTTTTCCTCTTTTTTCTTTAATTTTTTGTGGCTTTGATTTTTATTTATTTTGGTTTTGGTTTCTTTTTTTTTTTTTGGGTCACACACTTATATCATTCACAACTATTGGTTGTGTGTGAGTGACCAGAAAACTGGTATGGAGCCCTTGATTCAGATAAAATGCTTAAACATGGGCTATAATTCAACAGTTGCACTGAAAGGGCTACTGGATGCTAGTCTGCAAAGATTTTTATGCTTTTAATTTATTATTTACAAAATTCATATTTGATGTGCATAAAGACAGTGCTCTTGTGCTGGTAGATCTACACTGCTGGGTGGGGTTTTTTTTGGGGGGTATTATATATTGTGAAGAAAAATTTGCTTCTGTGATGTTTGCCATTGTCTAGAATGCCAAAATGATGTGTGGGCACTGATCCTGGGCTCTTAATATATGTAGAAGGAAGAGAGAACATTTTTTCTTATCTGTAATGTTGCTTGGATTTTATAAGATTATGCAAACTGAGAAGAATCCTATTGTGACTTTAACTTGATCCCTTTCACATGCTCCTTGATGCCTAGGAATTCCCATCATGTGTTGCTCTTTCATCTGAAAGATACTGAAAAATAATGGATTACTGTCAGCACTAATTTGGCGGATGAACATAAAAGTTGCTGCTTTTGTATAAGGAATGCTACTGATTAGTCTAAGAAGCTGAGATGGCCTGAACAATGCTCTGTTTGGTATATTTCAGATTTGAATGTGTGCCCTTTGCAAGTATGCCTTGCTGGTATGGTTTCCTAGGATGGTACTGCTCCTCTTTATAAGGAAAGAATCTCTTATGAGTGTACAACCAACCAGTACACAAATAAAAAATTCAGATCACAAACAAAATAGTATCTAAATATTTCATACTATTATGATCATACAAAAGAAATCTTCAAACTGCTAAAATTTAAATGGAGAGACCTCAGATAAAGGGCTCCTTTTACTAAGCTGCGATAGCGTTTTTAGCGCACGCAGGTTTTTAATGCGCACTGAACCCGCGCTATGCGGCTAGATCTAATGCCAGTTCAATGCTGGCGTTAAGGTCTAGCACGCGCTAAAATCGCTATTGTAGCTTAGTAAAAGGAGCCCAAAGTGATTGCAAGGACTCATCCTGCTTAATGTAGATCTTTTTTCATTATTCTTATCTCCTCATTACCATCATGTCATTGTGCAATGTTGGAATGCGATGTGTTTTAAATTTTTGTTAAATGTCAATACAATTTAAATTGCTCTTTCGTATATATGATATTCATTTGTATATATAAGAACATGAGACTAGCCTTGCTGGGTCAGAAAAAACGGTCCATCTAGGTCAGTATCCCATCTTCATGGTAGCCAATCCAGGTCACAAGTACCTGCAAAAACCCAGAGTAGCAACATGCCATGCTACCAATCAAGGGCAAGCAGTGGCTTCCCCCATGTCTGTCTCAATAGCAGAATATGGACTTTTCCTACAGGAACTTGTCCAAACCTTTTTTTAAACCAGCTATGTTAACCACTCTTACCACGTCCTCTGGCAATGCATTCCATAGCTTAATTATTCTCTGAATGAAAAAATATTTCCTCCTAATGTTTTTAAAAGTACTTCTCTGTAACTTCAAGTATCCCCTAGTCTTTGCAATTTTTGATGGAGTAAAAAATTGATCCATTTGTACCCATTCTACACCACTCAGAATTTTGTAGACTTCGGTCATATCTCCCCTCAGCCATCTTTTTTCCATTGGGCATCCCTCCTGCCAGTAGTCTTCGCCTATCGATGCCTGGCTGGCCCGGAACCTTCTCCTCGACGTCAGAATTGACGTAGAGGGGAAGACTTGTGAGCTGGCTGTGTGCAGCGTGTGAATCGCTGCGTGCACCCATGCCCGTCCCTGAGCAGAGTTGCTGCTGGATGCTGCTGCTGGAGCGTGTCGGCTCCAGCTCCGGTGAGGTGGCAGGGTTAGCTTTGGGGGTGGAGGGTGGTGCAAACAGGGGGGCAGGGATGGATCTCCTGCGGCGGTGGCTTCAGCAGGGGGCAGGTAGGGATCCCTGGCAGTGCCTGTGGCTTCTGTGGATGGGTCAGCTTTGAGGGGCAGGGAGGGGTTACAAACTCAACACAGAAGGAAGGGAAGGGACATGAACATGGGGGCACTAACTTGGGACATAAGAGGGAAGGAATGGAAAGGGAGAATTGATGTGCATGAGTGTGTGAGTGAGAGATGGTGCACATGGGGAAAGGAAGAAAGAGAGGAATGAGGTAGAGATGCATGGGGAATAGAAGGATGAGAAGGAGAAATGTTGGATATGGTGGTGGAGAGGGCAAATTGAAGGGGATGCAAGGGGGAGGAATGTTGGGCATATTGATGGAGAGAGAAATGTGGCATTGTACTGGAGAGGGGTGATAGAAGGAGAAATGGGCATGGGGCTGGTGGGCAGTGGTGAAAAATGCTATACATGATCCAGGGGATGAGAGAGGGAGAAATTTTGGATGTGGCAGTAGAGAGGGTGGGAGAGATGCCTGGATCTCTCAAATCAGATGGACAGTGAGAGAGAGAGAGGGAGACATATTGCCAATAGAGGTGGAGGAGAGAGGAAGAAAAGTTGGACTCATGGAGGGACAGAGAGAGATGGTTGGGGAAGGGAATGGGGTCCAGAGGAGAGGAAGCATGCAGGAGGCAGAAAGAAATATTGAATGCAGTCAGAAGGAAATGTAACCAGAGACTCATGAAATCACCAGACAACAAAGGTAGGAAAAATAATTTTATTTTCAATTTAGTGATTAAAATGTGTCAGTTTTGTGAATTTATATCTGCTGACTATGTTTTGCTCTATATTTGTCTATTTTTCTATAGTTGTTACTGATTGCATATTTTAAACTAAGCTGCTTTGACCTCTTTGAAAAAACACCCGAATATAAATGATAATTAACATTTACTGTGCGCACAGTGTGCTTTGTGTTTTTTAAATTTTGTGGTTACCATTATGTATTAATAAGATTATATTGTGTACAGTCGACTCCGCTTAAGTGCAAGGCCTCCAGACCAGACCGCCATGTGCGCTTATATGGAGTGTACGCTTAATTGAAGTACCACTTTTTAGTCATGAAAAATCACAGTATGCTTTAGTCAAATGCAATAAAATTTTTATTCAGCAAAAAACAATTTAACACGGTTTAGTTATAGAAACAGCACTGTTCCATCTAATGCAATACACTGTAAACATTTTTTTAAACCAACATTCTACTGAAATAATCAGTCATTTTTTTCTGCACACAGGCTGCATGATTCAGGCTGTGTATCTGACTACTGATTCTGTAAAACTGTCCATAGTCGTGACATCCATTTGACTTCAGTGCATCCGAGAAGGAAACAATCTCTGCAGGTGTTTCATTAGTCGTGATGACCGCAGCAGTATTTCCGTCCTCATCAGACTTGGTTGTCTGCAGTGTCCTTTATGACTGTACAGATATCGGAATTAGTGCTGTCAGATGATGTGGGCACATCGTTGTCAATGGCAACGTATAGCTCAAACTCTTGTGGCGAGAGTCCAACTGGGAATTCAATGGACAAAGTGTCAGCTTCAGTTGTCTCATCAGATGCGTGAATGAAGCTCGCCCGTTGAAAGCAATTTGAAATCGTTGATGATGAGAATTGACTCCATGCCTCCCGTACCATATGAAGAGACTGTCATTTTTCTCGCGAGCTCAGCAGCTTGGGGGCTGGATTCTGTGCTTGCATCAATCACTGCCATCACATATTTTAGGATGAGCGACCTTTAATGATGTTTGAAGTTTGCGATTATCCCTTGGTCCATCGGTTGGATCAAAGAGGTCATGTTTGGGGGAAAAAACACGAGTTTGATGTTGGTTAATCGAACATCATTGCTGTGTGCTACACAGTTATCGCACAGCATTACAATGTGCCTCCTACACCTTCTCATCAGATTGCCAAGCTTCAGCAACCAACCCCTCTAACCATCCATTTGTTGCTTTGAAGTCTTCTACACCCAGTTCTTCAGATAGCTGTGCTGCTTTCTCCATCAGCAGAGGCCCACTGATTGGCAGTTGTCGACTTCTAGCTTCAGCAAACCATCATAGCAATGCCTATTCAACGTCTCCAGCCTTCCCAATTCTTTTTCGTTTTCTTGTAGGATTGCTGTTGTTTTACCAGTCTTTAAATATGGTTTGCTTTTTTTTGTAAATCTGACAAATCTGGCTAGGATGAACGCTGTAATGTTTTGCAATAGAGACCTGACTCTCCCGTTGATCAAGTCTCTTTAAGACATCGACATGTTCAGCCAAAGACAATGACTTTTGTCTAGCATGGTGGACACATTCAGCCAAAGACAATGATTTTTGTCCATGCGACGCCATGGTGCAGTTCTGAAAGTTCAAATACCTGGCCAGGCCTAGACTGCTGTTCCGAAACACGTGGCTCATCCACGTGAGAACGTGATTGTTTTTAACCGGAGTGAACGTAATGTGAATGAATAGAGGTGGAACCTATAACATCAGTGCGCATGTGTGCTTATCAAAATTGTAATTATCTGGAGTTTACGTCCACTGACTTTAATGTAAAAAAACGGGACCATGGTGGTAGGCTGCAGATAACCGAAGCGTGTGCTTAACCAACGTGCACTTGGGTGGAGTCGACTGTATATGAAAAATGGATGGAAGAAATTACGTTACAATTAGTACTATTATTATGGGAGTGGGGTCTGGGGCGGAGCTTCTCAGTTGGTATTTGTTAGGCTTAGGGCAGGGGTAGGGAACGCCAGTCCTCGAGAGCCGTATTCCAGTCGGGTTTTCAGGATTTCCCCAATGAATATGCATAAGATCTATTTGCATGCACTACTTTCAATGCATATTCATTGGGGAAATCCTGAAAACCCGACTGGAATACGGCTCTCGAGGACTGGAGTTCTCTACCCCTGGCTTAGGGGATACTTGGCTTGAAGAAGATGAGAAACACTGCTATAAACAGCACTCTAAGTTGGGTGCCATTTATAGAATACACTTACTGCTGAGATCCATAGCAAAGTTTTAGATGTGGGGATTTACACCAACTGAAAGCTGGGGCAATTCCCAATGACTAGCTTAGGCGTGGACAGGCATATTCTTAAAGTGCAAGCAAATTGTTAGAATGCCCATGACCCACTCATGCCCCTCCCATGGCCAGGCTACCTTTTCAGATCCACACACTAGAATTTACGCGCTCCTCTTTTTAGGATTTGCCTAAAAAGATGCAAGCAAAAATTCTAATTAGTGCCAGTAATTGATTATTTCTGCCCAATTATCAACACCGATGCCCAATTATCAACACATCATTATTCAATTAAGTTGTGCTCACAAATTGGGCATGTGTCCAAATTTGCAAATGCAACACAATGGGCTAGATTAACTAAGCAAACCAATCGTGTACTTATTGGTTTGTGCTCACTTTCTGACTACGGCTCGATTCACTAACCTTCCTCCAGACCCCATCCGCACCCGATCCAATCTGCGCAAGGCATTGATTCATGAAACCATTTCATCCAAATTGACTGGCCTTTCCGATCCAAAAAGTTTCGACTGCTGAGGACCATTTGCTTTACATCCTCGCTGACTATTTATGCCTAGCAACTGCCGCGTGCATGTTAAGAACCCCATTAAAAATATATATCTACCTTGCAAAAAATCCAAAATATATCTAAACTTTAAATATATATGTAAACTGTCATGAACATAAGTGTTGGAAATATTTTTTTGATTTTTTGGGAATGCGCATAGTGAGCGCGGGAGTGAATCTCGAATTTGTAATGTGCATGGCGAGTAAATCACAGATTAACCCTGTGCTCTCCTTGCGCATCGTACATTTCATATATCAAGGCCAAATTTTTTTTAAAAAAATCAAAAATAACTTTTAAGGGCCAGCTATCCCTCCCCTTTCCTTCCAGCTAGATTGTCATGTGCATCTGATGTCACGGGGGTCACCTTTGGTTGCTTCGTGCTTCACAGCAGAAAGAGCAGCACAACCTCCTGGGATTCGTAGGCTGTATATAACAGCGCGTGATCCCAGCGCATTCAACAGCTGTTAACTATTGTGACTTCTAGCAAATTAACAGTTCTTTTCCTGAGAAAAATGGATGGCGCTCGTCGGTTACGCTATCTGCTTCTTATGGAACACGAGTATGCCAAGGAGAGGTTGGTAAAAACTACAGTTTTTATATTGCATTTTTTTACGACAACAATGCTTTGCAGTAGGCACATTCAGAGCCCGCCAATGAGGTCCGCGATTAAACCCTGCCCCATTTCTACACAGTGAAGTCCTAAAGAGCTAGCGCATGTGTTATGTGCTTCAAAACCAACAAGGATACAGTGCACATGCGTGTCGATCGATGTTACAGCGAGACGTGTGCACGAATGGGGGCATGTTTACGATTTGATAATTTGCATGGACAAGCTTTACTGAATCGATCGGCCAGAATGACTCGGAAACGGATAGGACACAAATCAAAGCGATTTGTGGACTTTAGTGAATCTAGCCCAAAGTGCCATATGAGTATAAAAATTAGATTGTAAGCTCTTCTGAGAAGGGACCATCTATTGAATGTTAAATGTACAGCACTGCATATGCCTTTCAGTGCAATAGAAATTATAAATTGTAGTAGAAGTGGTGAAAGCTATTGAGGTGGTGCACATTAGTGCTGCCCGATTTCCAATTCAAATCGATTCACCAATTCTAATTAGGTGAATCTATTCGTTGTTAAGAAAAACCGGACTCGTCGATTCGGCCCCGAGACCCATTCAGGTTTTCCCTCTGCTGCTGCCCGTCGGAATCATTCCCATCTAATGTAACTTCCTGTTTTGCGAAACCAGAAGTTACATCAGAAGAAACGAAAGGACCTTGTGTAGATTGGCGCTGGCGGCAGCAAAGGAGATATTTGTATTTTTGGTTGGCTCTCTCCTTTCTCCTTTGCACATTTATCCTCTCCTCCCCAGGATTCCACATCCACAGTGTACTGTAAGTATATGAATCGGGCAGGGGCGCTGGTGAAACTGAGAACTGGGCAAGGGGGCTGGTAAAATGAGAATCGGCAGGGGGGCTGGGGAAACTTTGGGATGATTTGCTTTGGGGCTGGGCAGTAGGGAAGCTGAGAATTGGCGGGGGGGGGGGGGGGCTGGGGAAACTTTGGGAATTATTTGATTTGGGGAAGCTGTGAATCTATGTTTCTAACTAATTTTACAGCTATGTTATAGTTTGGCTGTTCCTATTTTTGACATGATATTGCCTTGGTTAAATAGAATGTTTAAACTTAAAAAGCTGTGTCATTGAAAGTGAATCGAATCAAAAAATCGATTCAACAGAGTGAATCGAATTGAAATATTTTTCTCTGAATCGGGCAGCGCTAGTGCACATTGGGGTACAGCAGGAATTTCCCTGTCTCCGGCCCCGGCGTTTGTGGTGAAAAGCCCCTCCTGTAGTCAGCCGGTGTCTCTCCTCCTCACCAGCGCCTCTGCTCCTTTTTCCTCACCTCTCCTTCTGCAGCACCCCTACCCACCGGCAGTAATAAGAGGCTCAGGGCCGCGGCTGGAGGACATCCGCACATTTCCGGGTGCCTTCCAGCCGCGGCTGTGAGATTAGTGTGCCACACCTTAAAAAGTTTGCGACAAACTGGGTTAAGCACTTAAGAAGCAACAGTGAGAGAGAATACTAAGCAGGTGAGTGAAAAAAAAATGACAAGCTGTGCATCATGTACAAATTCAAGAAAATGAAACTCGCAGACAATGTGAATAAACGGAGAAAGCAAAATGAAAACCAAAATTCCTAGACATAACAAGATAAGTGACAACAACACATTCAGGGATCACTCATAACAGCAACAGTTGTGGTTTAGTAAAGTGCTGTTTCTAAGTTTTTTAATTTTTAAAACCACACAGACCTTCAGATGAAGAATTGCTGCAAGTTACAGTCATAAGGCAATCCTAATTATCATGATTTTTATTTTTAAATCTTATAATTTAACAGCCACTATTTCCTACAAGTATAGAATTTTTGTGTTGCAGTGACGTGTAATTCCTACAAATATCCTTAGCCTTATATAGTTTGCAGTGAAATATGTCATTTTATCTTTCTAGAGGCATACCTAGCTCTTTCTAGATAAAATGCCTGTCAAAAATGACATATTTCATAGTTTCAACAGTTCACATTCAATTACATGAGTGGATTTAGGGCTAGGGATATATTGTAGGAGTTACTTGGCACCTTTGAAAACATAAACATTCTATACTTGTGGGATATACAGTAATGGTGTATAATGAAAAGAGAGTGCTGTCATGTTTATATTTGGATACCCGTATATACTCAAATATAAAGCGAGATTTTTGGACCCCAAAAATGGCCCAAAAATGGGAGTTTTGGTTTATATTAGAGTCTTCTCCCTCCACTGCTGCTATGACCCCCCTGAACTGGCAGAGCTTTGCTGCCATGATCAGCGCATACCTGCATCCTCACCCATGCTCCAACCCCCACCTAAACATCAGCTAATGCTCCCTTCCTCCCAAGCAAGAGTAATGCCCACACCCCTGCTACCACCAGAACATCAGCTATTGCTCCTTCCCAAGCCAGAGGAACACCCATACCCATGTCCACACCCCCGTCTGCACATCAGGCAGCGCTCCTTCCCTCCCCACCAAGCAACACTGACACCCCCAGGCCCACCGTGATCTCCTAAACTAAACTAAACTAAGCCTTAGGTTTATATACCGCATCTTCTCCACTGAAGTGGAGCTTGACACGGTTTACAGAGTTTAAAAAATATGGGAAGAGAGAAGAGAAAGAGTTTACAAAGCATAAAAAGAGGGGATGTAATCAGGAGAAGAGATTATTATATGCTAGAGAAAAGCCAGGTTTTCAGTTGTTTTCGGAATAGTTGGAGGGAGTCCAGGTTCCGCAGCGGGACAGTGAGGTCATTCCAGAGGCCGGTGATTTTGGAGAGGAGGGATCTACCCAGTTTACCTACGTGGAGGATGCCATGTAGAGAGGGGAAGGATAGTTTAAGTCTGTGGGCAGATCTGGTGGTAGTTGGTGTCGGGGCGAGGAAGGATAGAGGGATTAGGGGCGGAAGGATGCCGTGAATGATCTTGAAAGCCAGGCAGGAGCATTTGAAATGAATTCTGGAAAGTACTGGGAGCCAGTGAAGATTGGTAAGTAGAGGGGAGACGTGGTCATATTTGCGTTTAGCAAAAATCAGCTTAGCCGCAGTGTTCTGGATAAGCTGGAGTCTGCGAAGACTTTTTTTCGTTAGGCCTAAGTATGTGGCGTTACAATAATCGAGTTTGGATAGGATGATGGATTGTACAAGGACGGTGAAATGCTTTTGGTGAAAATAGGATCTAACTTTCCTCAGCATGTGGAGGCTGAAAAAACCTAGTGGTCTAGCGGTGCATTGGGGCAGGAGCAAGTCCCACATGTTCCTACCCATTCTTCCTCAGCAGTAAAAATGGCCACTGGGGGGAAAGGAGGGGACATGGATGCTGGACTGCAAGTTTGGGGGGGGGACCTAGAGGAGGGGACATGAATTCTTGACTGAAAGTTGGGGGAGGGGGAGATAAGAAAGGACTTGGATGCTAGACCTGCAGGGGGAAGAGGAGATGGGAGGGGATACGTATGCTGCACTGCAAGGGGGTGGGGGAGAAGAGGGGACATGGATGCTACACCTGCAGGGGTAGGAGGAGAGATGAGGAGTCATGGATGCTGGATCCATAAGTAGAGGGGAAAGGGGGTGAGAAGGAAACCCAGGCCAGAAAGGGAGGTGAGAAGGAAGAGATGCATGACTGTAGAGAGTGGGAGGGAGAGATGCCAGACCATGGGGAGTAGAGAAGGGATTCAGGGTGCACTCAAGATAGATGGTAGGTAAGGGAATATGGATGCTGGATCTGCAAGTGGGGGTGGGGGAGATGGTTAGGGTTGCAAGGACTGATTGAGTGCCCAGTTAGGGTTACAAGGACTGATTGAGTGCCCGGATGGTTTTTCAAAAATGAGGAGTCTGTCCAGATTTAGCCGGCTCTCCTGACTCCCCCACCTACCTCTTCCTCAGGCCGGCCACTGAATCTTTGGGCCGCAGGCCTGCCCCAGAAGTCACCTAGCTGCAGTGACTTCCTGTCCCTGCATAGGTGGGACTTACAGTGAGGCAGTTTCCAGGGCAGGCCGGTGGCAGCAGGCTTACCTCATTGCTACTGCTGGCTGCCCAAAGATTAAATTACAGCGGCTGGCCCAGGGAAGAGGTAGGTAGGGGAGTCAGGAACTAGAGAGCAGTGTCAGAGGAAGGAGAGAAATGGCTGGAGAAACGGCATGGAGGAAGGGAGGGGGCTGGAAAAATGGCATCTAGGGAAGGAAGGAGGGGGCTGGAGAAACAGCAGGGAGGGAGGAGGGAGAGGGGCTGGAGAAACAGCATAAAGGAAAGGAGGGATGGCTGGAAAAACAGTATGGAAGGAAGGAGGACTGGGAAAACAGCATGGATGGAGGGAGAAATAGCCTGGAGGGGGGCGAGGGCCAGATAAACAGCACGGGTAGAGGGAGAGAAGGAGGGAGAAATAGCATGGAGGGAGGGAGGAGGGCTGGAGAAGCATTGTAGAAAGGAGAGAGTGCAAGAGAAAAGAGCATGTAGTAGGGTAGTGCTGAATGGGATGGGAAAGACAGCAGGAGGTTGGAAGGAGAGGGGCACCTCCAGGGGGGGGGGAGGGGAGGGTGAGGAGGGGAGGGTTGGAGGTTGGATATAGGGTTACCAGACATCCAGGAAAACCCAGACATGTCCTCCTTTTAGAGGACTCTCTGGGTGCCTGGAGGGATGATAGAGAGAGGAAGAAAGAGTGACCAAGACTAGAAAAGGGATAGGAAGGGAGGAAGATATTGTTAGCCAGTGGAGAGAGGGAGAAAAAGATGCCAGATTATGGGGGACAAGGACGGGATTCAGGGTGCATTTGAGAAAGGAGTTGGATTTAGAGGGAGATAGAACTGCAGTTGCAATGAGAGAGGAAACTGGAACCTGAGAAAGGAAAAGGCAGGAAGGAATTTCAGGCATCAGGATAGGAGAATAAACTTTGCGGAATTTTGAAATATTGAGCACAGAATTTTCAAAAATTCCGCCAGGAGTAATTATGGGCTTTGAAAATTGGCCCCCTGAAGTCTACAGTTTTGATCCAGGTCAGGTCAAATAGAGTAAGTGGCAACTCTTGGGGCTCCTTTTACAAAGGTGCACTAGCGTTTTTAATACACGCACTGGATTAGCATGCGCTATAATGCGCGCTAGCTACCCTGCTCAAAAGGAGGCGGTAGCGGTTAGCACGGCAATTTAGCGTGTACTATTCCGAGCGTTAAAGGCCCTAGCGTGGCTTTGTAAAAGGAGCCCTTGGTGATCTAGAGCAGTGTATCGCAAACTGTGTGCCGGGGTACACTAGTGTGCCTCCTGAGATTCCAAGTGTGCCACGGCACACTGAGGAGGAAAAGAGGCACCTGCCAGCTGACTTCCCTATGCGGTACAGCGCCAGCGGCCTGCATGTTTCCCCCTTCGCCCTAGCATCCTCCAGCTTTCCCCCTGGCCTCCCGGTCTCGCCTTTAAAGCTAATTACAGCAGAGGATCGCCGGTAGGTAAAATGATTTTATTTTCAATATAGTGATTGAAATGTGTCAGTTTTGAGAATTTATATCTGCTGTGTATATTGTGTGTATATGAAAAATGAATGGAAAAAATGTATTACAATTAGTAAAGGGATCTGGGGCAGAGTTTAGGTGGTTAGGAGGTCTGTGGTTGAGGTACTCAGTTGATATTTGTTAGACTTAGCTTGAAGTAGTTGGAAAACGCTGCTGTAGGCAATCAGCTGGTGCCAGTGCTTCTCCTCTCCGGCCCTCTTCCCTGCTGGCACCCCCTATTGGTGTCTTAGGGCCCATCTGCAGGGCGCGGATGTCGATGTGATGATGTCACGCATACACGTGATGTCATCACGGCGATGTCCATGCATTTCTGGCTGCCTTAAGCCGTGGCCGCTACCTTTAGTGTGCCTCGGCTCGAGAAAGTTTGAGAGACACTGATCTAGAGCACAGTTCTTCAACCGCCGGTCCGCGGACCGGTGCCGGTCCGCAGAAAATTCCTGCCGGTCCGCGCAGGGCCGGCGAGATGGACGCTGTTAAATTTCCTGCCCTGGTGGTGTTCGGGGAAATCTGTTCCGCCCAGCCTCGGGCGATCAAGACAGGCTGCTGACGTCGGGCATTCCCTCTGAGTCTCGCCTATGCGGAAACAGGAAGTTGAAAAAAATAGGCGGGACTCAGAGAGGGAAGGTCCCGACGTCGGAAGCCTGTCTTGATCGCTGCCCCTGCCGAGTCGCCGAAGAGGGCCGCGGGGAAGCGGCAAGTAGAAGGGAGATGCGCGGTGGTCAGCGCGCGCGGTGGGGGCAGCGTGTAGATTGGGACCATCAGCAGCGTCTGTGCTGAGAGTCTGCCCACGTGCAGGATGCGGCGGATAGGGGCCTCCGGCTCGTCTTGGGCGGCAGGGCCTGCGGTGCAAAGTTTTTGCCGGCTTGGGGGGGGGGGGGGTTGCGAATGTGCAGGGAGCCTTCAACAGTGGCTGTCTCCTCTCCTAGCAGCTCTATACTTACCAGGGCAGTGATTCACTTTGGCAACTTTACCTTCCTCAGAGGCAGCAACGACTTAAGGCTGCCTAAGGAAATCACTGCTGCAGGCAAGTACTGAGAGCTGCTGGATGGAGAGGAAGCCACTGTTGGAAGCTGGGAAGCTGCTGGATAAAGGGAGAGCTGCCACTGCACCTGGAGGTAGAAAGAGAGATGCTGCTGGGAGGGGAAGAGGGAAAGGGATGGTTAGAGAGTTACTGTTGGATAGGGGGGAGGAGGGAAGGGAGAAGGAAACAGCTGGCAGGGAGATTAGAGGAGGGAAAGGGGAGAGACAGGAATGAGAAAGTAGAGAGAAATTGATGCTGGAAAGGGGATCAGCAGAGAAATGAGAGAGGGATAAATATGCTAGATCTGGTGCAGGAGAGATAAAAATGAAGAAAGCAGTGAAGCTGGAATGAATGATGTAAAAAGGAGAGAGGAGGCACAGGCTGGATGGAAAGGAGAGAGGGGCATAGAAAGAAGTCAGATACATATGGAAGGAGGAGAGGCCAGACAGTGGATGGAACGGGCAGACGCTGGAAGGAAGAGTGGAAAGAAGATGAAAGCAGAGACCACAAAAGGTAGAAAAAAATCATTTTATTTCTATTTTGTCATTACAATATATCAGATTTGAAATATATATCCTGCTACTGCTAGAGACATAACTGGGGACTGCAAAGCCTAACACTATTTCTATCATGTGTGACTGCAGTATTCTGTTAGCATGATATTTCTGTGTAGCATTCTGTAATAATTTGGCTTGTTCAGTTTTCTTGATAGTAGAGGGGATATATGTGAAGGGGAGGGGAGACAGGGGTTTTGTTGGTCCTTGCTCTGAATATTTATATTTATAAAATGACAATTGTACAGAATATTGTTTCTTTTTATACTTTAATAAAATACGTTCAATATAAAATCATAACTGAGGCTTGTGCAGATGGGATCAGATGGTTTGTGGGGACCGAGATTGCGGAGACGGGCGAAAATGTGTTTTTTTATTTCGGTCTTAGTAGTTTGCCGGTCCACAAAATAATTCTTTTATTTCTGCCGGTCCACGGGTGTAAAAAGGTTGAAGAACACTGATCTAGAGGAATTCACAAAGCAGTTGCAAGGCGAGCTCTCAGACTCTGCAGCTCCTGAGCAGCTCTTTTAATGATTACCCAGTTCCTATTGAACATGAACAGTGCTGTGTCTCAGCGCTGATAAGGTGAAGAGGCTTGTTGTGTTGAACTTCAAGGAATCTAAAAATGCATTTTACCTATCCATGCCTCTAAACCCAGTGCCTCTCCGCTCGCTGCTTAAGAACACGTTGCCTCTTGATTTGGGGAGCAAAGAGAGAATTAAATGCATAAAGCTGGGAGATTTGCAGCCTGCCTAGCTGATGCAGGCTTTGGGTTTGCCACACGCCTCCCAGCAGCTCCGACTAATTAGCCCAGCACGTGATAGGAATAGGAAACAAAGCAGCAAACAATGGCGTGGGAACGCTGTGCAAAGTGCGGTTCCAGAGCCCTCCCCTCCTCCCAGCCTGCAGAAAGAAATAATAATAATCTAAACCAAAAGTAAGCAACAATAATCAAAGCTGCCAGCATGAGAAGCTGCTGGAAAGGAAAACAAAACCAAACATCCCCCTCCCCCCACCGAGCCTGGGCTGAGGTGAAGTCTGGTAATGCTTTCCCTTCCGTGCACCTCCATTGAAGTGGCTTCTTTTCCTTATACTTAAAAGGCTAAGACGCAACAGGGGGAAAATTGTGTTTTGGGAATCTAAGTACTTGCCAGGTCACTGGGGTGAGGAGGAGGAGGTCAACTAACTTTTGTAGAAGGAGAGGGGAAAGAAAGAGAGCAATTAAACATCCTGCTGGAAGCAGCTTCCAGACACATGGACTTTTGCAGCTAGCGACCAAGAACATTGCTCTGTCTCCTCCAACGGCAGGGAAGGGGACTCAGGAAGCCCCTGGCCTAGGCTGCCCCTTTTAAATTATGATTTATCCCAGAGGTTGGCAACCTTTTTAAAGCAAAGAGCCTTATCCTAAATGTTTGACTCGAGATTTATAAAGAGCCGCAATGGGTAGAGAAGGGGATTTGAAATATTCCAGCTCTCTTCCCTCCCCAAGGTCTAGCTTCTCTCCCCTCTTTCTCCTCCCCCAACCCCTTGCAGGTCTTTGCACCCCTCATCCCCCCTCTAGGCCCTGACCCTTTGATCTCCCTCCTAATGCAGGATTCCCCCTCCCTCCCCCAAAGGGACCACTACAGTAGGTACTGGGTCCAGAAAGGGGGATCTTTGAGGCAAGAGCATGGTCCTCTCATGGCAGATGATCCCTACAATGCCTCGTACCCTCCACTCCACCATGTATAAGTAGTCCCCTCCCGGACCTACTGAGGTACTTGGTGGTCTAGCATGGATCTTTGTAGCAGGAGCGTGACCTTTTGTCTTCTAAAATGCACCTTTCACAGGTGCTTGTGGCATTTCCTGTAGTACCATGAGTTGCCGCGAGAGGTCAAGGCAGCCATTTTAGAAGGCAGCTGCGAGGAGGCAGTAGCGAGAGGGCTGCACTCCTGCCACGAAAACCCCCCACTGGACCACCAGATAATTTGGTGGTCTGGAGGGCCAAGGGAAAAGAGCCACAGGTTGCTGACCCCTGAATTATCCCCTTACTACCAAGCCCAGAACAAAAATTAACATGCTAGAGTCTGAGCCATTGGTTTAAACTTGGCTGCAGCTTTATTTATAAGCCTGGAACACAGCAATTCACCAGGAACAAGCATGTGGCAAACTTATCTAAGTCCTTGAATTTTTCCTATTCAGGCTCTCCCCACGTCATATATTTGCCAGTATAGGAGCAATAAACTGCCCACAGACCCAGCTTGGCTAATCACCTTACCATGGCAGGAAAAAGAATCCTGGCTGAGAAATTCAGGCAATATGTTTCAAGGCATTTAAACTAGAAGGTGGGGGTGGCATATGTATGGAGGTTACTTCTGGTGACTACCTCCAGCAAAAGACAAGATTTGATGATGATAAAGATAGCAATGAAAACAACATTAGCAATTCACTTTCTAGCGATGTAACAGGAAATGAGCTGAAATTTAAAACTATACAAAAAATGAGATTGTTGAGGAATAGTAGCTGGAAAACAATGACAACAATCGCCCACAGTCTAAGCAACAAAATTCAGGATCTACAAGTCCTCATGTTAGAGGCAGACTTGGATATTATTTCTATCTCAGAGACATGATTCAGTGATTCCTATGGATGGGACGCCAACTTTTTAGAAAGGACAAAGATGGTCGAAAAGGTGGAGAAGTAGCTTTCTATGTAAAGACAGATATCCAAGCAAATGAAATGCAGGGGGCCTGGGGAAGAAGCAATATGGATTGTTTTGAAAAGAGAAGATGGAACTTCTATCCACTTGGGTGTTTTCTAGAGACCTCCGACTCAAAATCGCAGCAAATTGACAAAGATCTGATTACAGATAAACAAAAGTTGGAAAAGAAAGGGGAGGTGCTGTTGCTGGGTGATTTCAACTACCGGATGCAGACTGGAAAGTTCCATCTGCGGAATGGAAAGAAGTAGGGAGATTGTGAATGCCTTTCAAGGGGCTCTGCTCAGACAAATGGTGAGCCCAGTGGACTTGTGTGCCTAGGGGCCCTCAACGAATTAATCCTGCCCTGCCTATATAGGTCATTGGTGAGGCCACACTTGGAATACTGTGTTCAGTTTGGAGGCCGTATCTGGTGAAGGATATAAAAAGACTTGAAGCGGTCCAGAGGAAGGTGTCGAAAATGATAAAGGGTTTGAAAAAAAAGAAGTATGAGAACAGACTGGAAGACCTAAATATGTATACTCTGGATTATAGGAGGGACAGGGGAGATATGATACAGACGTTTAAATACTTGAAAGGTATTAATATAGAACCAAATCTTTTCCAGAGAAGAGAAAATGCAAAACTAGAGGGCATAATTTGCGGTTGTAGGGAGGAAGATTCAGGAGCAATGTTAGGAAACTCTTTTTCACAGAGAGGGTGGTAGATGCCTGGAATGCCCTCCCGAGGGAAGTGGTAGAGAGGAAAACGGTAATGGAATTCAAAAAAAGCGTGGAATAAACATAGATGATCTCTAATTAGAAAATGAAGGATGTAAATTAAAGAACTAAGGCTGGTACTGGACAGACTTGCACAGTCTGTGTCCCATATGTGATGATTTGGTGTAGGATGGGTTGGGGAGGACATCAATGGGAACTCCACTAACTTGGAACATGCGGATATTACTGGACAGACTTTATGGTAGATATCCTGCAGGATAGTTGGATAGGCTGGAGTGAGCTTGGATAGCAACTTCAGCATTGGAACCTAGGACAATGCCAGGTGCATTTTACAGTCTATAACCCAGAAATATCAAAGAAGAGACAAGTTAATTTAATCATGTATTTTTAATGGGTATAACTAAAGGGTAGACTGGATGGACCGTTCAGATCTTTATCTGCTGTCATTTACTATGTTACTATGTTAGCTGGGACCCAGATTTTCATCAACATATTTCTCCCCTAATCCTTTTCCAGATCCCTACATCCATCATCCCAGAAGAATCTAGGGGTGAATGATCTTCCCTGCTATAACGGTTGTCAATGGATGCTGCACTCCCACAGTACTGACACCTTTTGCCCCACTGGTTCTGGCTTTCTGACACAGCCATGAGCTGCTTAATTACTCGGGCTTTGAGCTTTTTTCCTCCTTCACATACAATAGCTCTCCTATGGTCTTTGTCAGGGGTAAAGCCACCATTTTGACCCTCCTTAAATGAGCGAAGGCAGCTGGGTTTATCACGGTGTGTGGAAGTTAAGAGGGTCAATGGGAGCATCAGTTCAGCGCCCTGTCCTCCACACAGAGTGTAGAAGCTGTGGGAGTGGGGGTTACAGAATGGAGGCTGCATGGGTGGCGATATGGACTCATCTGGCAAATTATAGCATGTGTGAGGACATTTCAAATCCTTTGTGTGCTGATTGGCTGGTTGAGAATGAAGGGCAGAGATAGGAGACTGGCGGGCTCAAGTGGAATAGGGAAGCCCATAGAGTAGGCTCTGCTGTTTTCCTGCCATGATCTCAGTCTGCATCCAGTCAGAAGAGTCATGGAGAGCAGGGATCACTTTGATCGTAAGGCCACAAGGTGAAAGCAGGCAGCTGAGTCTCCTGCACAGTGCGCTCAGGAGTGACTGACTGGAGTTCAACTCAGAGGCAACAGTTCTGCTATCAGCAAGCTGGCTACTGTTGGTGTCTCTACTTTAGTTCCAGAGAGAAATGAACAGAGGGTGATCAAACATCCTGCTGGAAGCAGCTTCCAGTCACATGGACTTTTGCAGCTGGCAGACAAAGACATTGCTCTGTTTCCTCTGGGGGGGAGGGGGTGGTGGTGGTGGTATGTTATTTAAGGATAAAGAGGCTTCACCCCTAACAAAGGACACAGGAGAGCTATTGTATGTGGAGGATAAAGAAAGCTGTGAGCCTGTGAGCACCTGTTGACACCTCACTGCTTCAGTTACAAGGCTGGTGCAAGGGTGTTAGACGCCTCTAGGCAATGCTTCAGCTTTTGGCTTCTTCCAGATTCCCTTTCCCTTTGAGAGTTTTGATAATTAAAATCAATCATGATTACGCCAATGCCACTTTTCCCACAACAATCATACTTTTAAATAATAAATTGTGTTTAATTTATATCTATGTGTGTGTGTGTGTGTATATATATATATATATATATATATATATACACACACACACATATAAAGACAATTTTCTAAGGCCATCTATTGGGGTAAGTGGGGTGTTTGATAAAGTATTTAAAGACAAGGAACTATTTAATTTTTGTAATCTAACTGGGGTCCAAAAAGCTCTATGTAACAAAAAAACCAAGTTTGTCTCATAGACGCTGACATTGTACATCTCATTCTCCAAGACCAAATTTGTGGCCATTGAGATGCTGAAATCTGATGCTTAATCTCAATGCTCCAAATATCTCTAAGACCATTTTTAGGTTTTTTTTTAACCAGATCACTAATAGTTTTATACCACTGCACGGCCTGGTGACCCAGAAAGTCCACCTGAAAACATAAAAATTCCATTCTGAACTGAGTATTAAGAGTTTTCCATTCAGGGAACCCTGCCTGAATGGCCTGCTTCAATTGCAACCAAAGAAAATAATGTGATTTATGAAGCCCAAATTTATGTTGCAATTGTGTAAAATCAAGCAGTTTACCATTAGAGATGACATCATTTAAAGTTCGAATTACTGCAATTATCCAATGCTTCCAGACGACCTTGAATCCGCCAATTTGAATCTTGGAGTTTAGCCATATGGTTTGATTAGTTGAGTTATTAATAGGAATATCTGTTAAGTTACTAACAAATCGTAAGGTTTTCCAAGTATCCATTAAAATTCTATTTTCTTTGTATAATCTGGGCATCTTGATACTGAGAACATGAGAAAGATGTAGAGGAAACATGAGTCGCCATTCCAAATATAACCAATCAGGAGTGTACTCAATGAGCTCCGGGAGGACCCAATACTGGACAGACTTGCACAGTCTGTGTCCCATATGTGATGATTTGGTGTAGGATGGGTTGGGGAGGACATCAATGGGAACTCCACTAACTTGGAACATGCGGATATTACTGGACAGACTTTATGGTAGATATCCTGCAGGATAGTTGGATAGGCTGGAGTGAGCTTGGATAGCAACTTCAGCATTGGAACCTAGGACAATGCCAGGTGCATTTTACAGTCTATAACCCAGAAATATCAAAGAAGAGACAAGTTAATTTAATCATGTATTTTTAATGGGTATAACTAAAGGGCAGACTGGATGGACCGTTCAGATCTTTATCTGCTGTCATTTACTATGTTACTATGTTAGCTGGGACCCAGATTTTCATCAACATATTTCTCCCCTAATCCTTTTCCAGATCCCTACATCCATCATCCCAGAAGAATCTAGGGGTGAATGATCTTCCCTGCTATAACGGTTGTCAATGGATGCTGCACTCCCACAGTACTGACACCTTTTGCCCCACTGGTTCTGGCTTTCTGATACAGCCATGAGCTACTTAATTACTCGGGCTTTGAGCTTTTTTCCTCCTTCACATACAATAGCTCTCCTATGGTCTTTGTCAGGGGTAAAGCCACCATTTTGACCCTCCTTAAATGAGCGAAGGCAGCTGGGTTTATCACGGTGTGTGGAAGTTAAGAGGGTCAATGGGAGCATCAGTTCAGCGCCCTGTCCTCCACACAGAGTGTAGAAGCTGTGGGAGTGGGGGTTACAGAATGGAGGCTGCATGGGTGGAGATATGGACTCATCTGGCAAATTATAGCATGTGTGAGGACATTTCAAATCCTTTGTGTGCTGATTGGCTGGTTGAGAATGAAGGGCAGAGATAGGAGACTGGCGGGCTCAAGTGGAGTGAGGAAGCTCATAGAGTAGGCTCTGCTGTTTTCCTGCCATGATCTCAGTCTGCATCCAGTCAGAAGAGTCATGGAGAGCAGGGATCACTTTGATCGTAAGGCCACAAGGTGAAAGCAGGCAGCTGAGTCTAGTCCTGATGGTACCTATAAAAATATAGTCCTGATGGTACCTATAAAAATTTGGAAAATTTACCCCACCCTCCTTAATTGGCTTTTGCAAAGATACTAAAGCAATTCTAGGAGTTTTACCAAGCCAAATAAATTTGATAATAATCAAATTCAATTTTTTTATAGAAAGACCCCTGAAAAAATACTGGTATCATACCCATTTGATAGCAAACCACAGGCAATATCATCATTTTAACAGTTTGGACTCTCCCCCACCAAGATAAATGTAATGGATTCCAATGTTCACATAATTCTGTAACCTTTTTTAACAAAAGTATTTCATTCTCTTTTACCGTATCATCTACTATATTTTTAATCCAAATTCCTAAATATTTTAATCCATCTTCCTTCCAAACAAAAGAAAATGAATCAAACATACTTCTTAAACAATGAACATTGAGTGGAAGAATTTCAGATTTATTCCAATTTATTTTGTAACCTGAAAATTTACCAAACATTTCTATCAATTCTAACAGGCAAGGAATGGAGGAACCTGGATTTCTCAAATATAGTAAAATATCATCTGTATAGATGCTGACATTGTAATATGGATGTAGGGACTTTGGATCATCTTTTGTTTTACTGTCTCTATATCTTAGCCTTTTGGAACTCAAGTTTCAAGTTTTAAGTTTCAAGTTTATTAGGATTTTATATACCGCCTATCAAGGTTATCTAAGCGGTTTTTACAATCTGGGATCAAATAAATTGTTTATTGGAAAACCATGTAGCATTATCTTATGATACTGTGATATTTGGAATGTCTATGAGAAAAAGGAGTCAGATATCATCGTGTAATAATAAACTTTTAATGATCATGACTGGAGTCGCCATCCAACATATTACTAATAACTGGAAAGACCATAGTAGGCTTAATTTTAATTTCTGGTGGAACTCGTTATGTCACATATATAGAATGGAAAGATCATTGGCGATACAGAATGGAAAATATAAAAATTTTATTAAAATATGGGAGCCATTAACATCTTTTTGTCATGATTAAATGCCATTTTTCTATTAATTATACACCACTTAATGTTGGGTGGGGGGAGGGTTTCAAGTGTAGAGTTTATGATCTTATAATGAATAATGGGCTTTGAGGGAGAGTGGGGGGAGGGTTATATTTCTATCTATAGGATATAATGATAAGTTGTTCAAGTGGTCAAATTAATAGTGTTTATTATGAATTTCTGTACACTTGATGAAAGTTTAAAAATCAATAAAGAATTAAAAAATAAAATAAAATAAAGGCAAGGAAATAACACTTCAAACGAAGATCAGACTTATTCATGCACAGAGAGATTGATTCATTTGAGCTTTGGTGTTGGAGAAGGATTTTGTGCATGCTGTGGACTGCCAGAAGAACTAACAAATTGATTCTGGAAGAGATCAAACTGGCTATGTCACAAGAAGCCCAAATGATTAAGTTACGACTGTCTTATTTTGGTCATACTGTCAGAAGTGAAAAATCATTGGAGAAGGAGACCTTGTTTGGAAAGATCGAAGGAACCGGGCGAAGAGTGTGACCTGCAATCAGATAGATGGCTAGAAGTTGAAAACAACCATGGGGCTGACCCTGGAGGACCTTACCGGACTAGCAATAATGTTTCTTGTTCCTCGACCTTTTCTGAAACCAGCCTGAACTTCGGGTAGTTCTTGCTCAATGTATGATTGGAGCCTTCATTGTATTATTTTCAGCAATATTTTGCTAGTGTGTGGAATTAATGCAATTGTTCTGTAGTTGCTACATTTCTTGGCATTACCTTTCTTCAGTATAGGTATGAACAGTGATCTTCTCCAATTGGTAGGCCATGTTTTTTCCTTCCAAATCTGTTGACACAGTCGAGTGAGGTCCATGATAGCACCTTCTAAGTCTTTTATTAATTCAATTGGAATACCATCGATGCAATAAAATATACATAGTATAAATAAATTTACACACATTGAAAAAAACCTCATATAGAATCAGGCTCATTTAAAAAAAAGATAGATGTTCAAAAGACAGCATAAACTGGCACTTGGATGTCTTACTAGACAAAACATTCTAGTGGGCATTTTCAACACTGATTTTCTTGATGCCTTTCTGGTTGTTTTGTTTCCAGTGATTCAAGACAAAGTTAGACAAGTTTCTGTTGAACAAGAACATGCGCTGGTAGGGCTAGTCTCAGGGTGCTGGTCTTAGACCAGAGGGCCGCCGCGTGAGCGGACTGCTGGGCATGATGGACCACTGGTCTGACTCAGTGGCAATTCTTATGTTCTTATGTTCTTAAATGTTAAGGGGGGTGTTAGAGGCATGTTTTGGGCTAGATTAACACTTGGATGTTTGGCAGGGATAATCAAAGCTTTAAAGAAACATATGGAGCTAGACCTGTTTCAAAATGCATAAGGGTCAAAAAGGTGCCCAAACTGACATGATGACTACTGGAGGGATTAAGGCATGACCCCCCCTTACTCCCCAGTGGTCACTGATCCCTTCCCACCACCCAAACAGTATTGTCCAGCTTGTCCAAACGGCTTGTCATCAGCTGATTGCAGCAGGAGAATTCCAGTCAGCTGAGCCGGTTCAATGGAGTCCTGCCAGCTCAGCTGATCGGGGATTCCCATGTCAGGATCAGCTGAACTGGCAGGGAGAATGTGATTCCTCTTTCTCTCCCTCCTTCACATTCACCGATCCCCCCTCAGTCATCCTCCACAGAGAGCTGCTGTCCTCTGAGCCCCACACCCCTCCCTCCAACATCCCTGACACCTCCATCATCCAACAACCCCCAACATCATCAGACACCTCCTTGACATCACCTAATACCATCCCAAGATCCCCCCACCTTAATACATCACCCGACACCCCTCAAGATCCCTGACACCTCCCTCCTTAATTGGCACCTACCAAGATCCCCCGACACTCCCTGTACCTTCTGATGAAAAATCAGGAGGGAAGCCCATTCCCTCCTGCTGATAGGGCTGTCTCTTCAGAATGACAGACTTTTCCCTCCCATGAATCTTGGGATGCTGTGGGAGGGGCCTAAGGTCCTGATTGGCTTAAAATGGAAGTCCTGCCTTTCCTCCAAAGTATTCATAGATCACCAAATCTTCCCAGCATATCAAAACATATTCATAGTACTATCTTATAAATCACTAAATATTTTTCAGAATGAAATTCACTGGAGCGTGACTTGAGAACTGCCTGCTAATGTTGGGCTGGGAGCCTCGACCCTGATGAAAATTTTGAAACGTGGCATGTTGGTGGAGGCGCTCCCATAATGCACTTTAAGAATAAGATAAGTTCTTATGCATCTTCTATTTATTACTGCTAAGTCTGCACAAAAAAATGCTGCATTTTCACTTTATATATAAGAAGAAAAAGTTAAAAATATACAAAAAAAAAGTATCCATTGAAGATATTGGCTCATATTATCCTTCTATGAACTCTAAGGGCTCCTTTTACAAAGCCGCATTAGCGGTTTAATGCGCATAATAGCGCATGCTAATTTTCCGGCTGCGCTAGCCACAACCGCCTCCTCTTGAGCAGGCAGTTTTTCAGCTAGCGCGGGGGTTAGCGCTTGCTAAAAAGTTGCATGCGATAAAGCCACTAACGTGGCTTCGTAAAAGGAGCCCTAAATAAAGGAAAGTGAGCCCTCTGAGGATTCTACACACTTTAGAAAAATATTCAGTGGTTTATAAGATAGTACTATGAATATGTTTTGATATGCTGGGAAGATTTGGTGATCTATGAATATTTGAAAAGTCCCAGATGAAGTTTAGCCAAATAGTGAACTGAGTACATTTCCTCCAAAGAATACATATTGAGATCTTGAAATCTGTTCCCATATACCTTATGATGAAGATCACTGATCATTTTAATAGCCATTCTCTTGACTGACTCCATCCTGTTTATATCTTTTTGAAGGTGAAGTCTCCAGAATTGTACACGATATTCTAATTAAGGTCTCACCAGAGACTTATACAGGGCATCAATACCTCTTTTTTCCTACTGGCCATTCTTCTCCCTGTATGCGGAAGAGTAGCATTGTTTGGGGCTATATAAATGTAAGCCCAGGCATCTACACATGTAGGCTCTGTTTTCTGCAACATATGCATTTATGTTCCAGGGCATGTGTATGTGTTGGATGTTAAAATGGTGCACATACAGGAGCCAATTAAGTTGCCAAGAAAAATAATTCTTTTTAATGAATGTTTGAGGTGGTTTTAAACAACACAGATAAGCACAATTCTCCCATGAATCACTCACTGATTGAGTCCCTAGCTTCAAACAATCAAATTGCTGGCACTAGGGCATAGCCAGAAGGCCAATTTGGGATGGGGCTGAGCCTGAAGTGGGTGGACACCAATTTTGTTTCTACTTTTTGAAGCTCATATACTGTGAAACAGGAACATTTCATACTTTATCTTGAATGTGCTTTGTTTGAACATAGGAGGCTGTTGAACAAACTTGAAGGGCTGAAGTTAGGACCCTGTAAGGTTTGTTAGTGCATAAGTTATGCCAACTGAAAATGCTGAATGCTAGCGATAGCTATGCTGACAGACCCAAAGTGGTGAACTGGGTTAGAAACTGGCTGTCGGACAGACGCCAGAGGGTGGTGGTTAATGGAAGTCGCTCGGAGGAAGGAAAGGTGAGTAGTGGAGTCCCTCAGGGTTCGGTGCTGGGGCTGATCCTGTTCAATATGTTTGTGAGTGACATTGCTGAAGGGTTATAAGGAAAGGTTTGCCTTTTTGCAGATGATACAAAGATTTGTAACAGAGTAGACACTGAAGAGGGAGTGGAAAATCTGAAAAAGGATCTGCAAAAGTCAGAGGAATGGTCTAATGCCTGGCAACTAAAATTCAATGCAAAGAAATGCAGAGTAATGCATTTGGGGATTAATAATCGGAAGGAACCGTCTATGCTGCGAGGTGAGATGCTGATATGCACGGACGGGGAGAGGGACCTTGGGGTTATAGTGTCCGAAGATCTAAAGGCGAAAAAACAGTGTGACAAGGCAGTGGCTGCTGCCAGAAGGATGCTGGGCTGTATAAAAAGAGACGTAGCCAGTAGAAGGAAGAAGGTGTTGATGCCCCTGTACAGGTCATTGGTAAGGCCCCACTTGGAGTATTGTGTTCAGTTTTGGAGACCGTATCTGGCGAAGGACGTAAGAAGACTTGAAGCGGTCCAGAGGAGGGCGACGAAAATGATAGGAGGCTTGCGCCAGAAGACGTATGAGGAGAGGAGACGTATACCCTAGAGGAAAGGAGAGACGGGAGATATGATTCAGACATTCAAATACTTGAAGGGTATTAACGTAGAACAAAATCTTTTCCAGCGAAAGGAAAATGGTAAAACCAGAGGACATAATTTGAGGTTGAGGAGTGATAGATTCAAAGGCAATGTTAGGAAATTCTACTTTACGGAGAGGGTGGTGAATGCCTGGAAGGCGCTCCCGAGAGAGGTGGTGGAGAGTAAAACTGTGACTGAGTTCAAAGAAGTGTGGGATGAACACAGAGGATCTAGAATCAGAAAATAATATTAAAAATTGAACTAAGGACAGTTCTGGGCAGACTTGTACGATCTGTGTCTTGTATATGGCCGTTTGGTGGAGGTTGGGCAGGGGAAGGCTTCAATGGCTGGGAGAGTGTAGATGGGCTGGAGTAGGTTTTAATGGAGATTTCGGCAGTTGGAACCCAAGCACAGTACCAAGTAGAGCTTTGGATTCTTGCCCAGAAATAGCTAAGAAGAAAAAATTAAAAAAAAAATTAAATTAAATCAGGTAGGGCAGACTGGATGGACCATTTGGGTCTTTATCTGCTGTCATCTACTATGTTACTATGTTACTATGAACAGTGGATCAATTGGACTCTTGAGGAAGGCACCCACTGCCAATACATGGACTGTGTTGAGTTCCATATTTCATCCGCTATCCCATTCATATTTGAGAACTGTTTAGAATCTACTACAATCAAGAATTGCTCCTATAATAAAATTGTGTGTGTACATCCAGATAACATGGGTTTTTTTTTAAATCTCACTTTGTTTTGTGACTCTTTACTACTGGTGTAGGTAATTTGGCCCCTCCTTTTTTGCTTTACCCTATTTTTTCTCCATTCTCAACCTCCCTGCCCCTGACGCCTTACAAACTCAAAATATAAATATCTGCGTTGCATGAAAGCTGAACATGCATAGGGGGCTGGCAATGGTAGTGGTAACAGCTCGTGAACCATTGGCTACCAAGCTTGGAAGTGTTCTGACCACCGGAGGAGGTCTTCAACTGGTAGGTATGGGGATCCCTGCCAGCCACAGCAAAGGTGTGTGCCAATTCTGGGTATTCCTGCACCCAAAGGAGCCCACCAAGGCCTACCTGTAGGTGTACCAAGGCCTAAAATGTACAAGATGCAGGCTATGTTTATTGTACCAAATATTAATGCACTTACTAATATCACCTTATTACAAACCAAGGGACCCGACATGGTCCGTGTTTCGGAGAACACGCCTTTATCAGGGTTCCTAATGAATATGAATAAAAAACTTGATAAAGTGCAAATAGTACATCATAGATACAAAATGATGTGCATGAGTGACAAAGTGATACTCTTTGTGGGCTGATAAGAAAGTAATATGATACTTGAATGAGTGCAGGTGATGTGAAAAACTCATAGAATACATGTGATCAAAATATAATCTATATATATAAAATCGGAGGTATGTGTGTATGTATGTGTGTATGTGCCGCGATCACGCAAAAACGGCTTGACCGATTTGAACGAAACTTGGTATGCAGATCCCTCACTACCTGGGGTGATATGTTCTGGGGGTCTCGCGGCCCACCTGCACACGTGGGCGGAGCTACAAACAGAAAATCAGATTTCACCCATTCATGTCAATGGAAAAAATGAAAAACGCTGTGGGACCGATTTGAACGAAAATTGGTATGCAGGTCCCTCACTACCGGGGGTGATATGTTCTGGGGGTCTCGCAGCCCACATGCACATGTGGGCGGAGCTACAAACAGAAAATCAGATTTCACCCATTCAAGTCAATGGAAAAAACGTAATAAGCTGTGGGACCGATTTGAACGAAACTTGGTATGCAGATCCCTCACTACCTGGGGTGATATGTTCTGGGGGTCTCGCGGCCCACCTGCACATGTGGGCGGAGCTACAAACAGAAAATCAGATTTCACTCATTCAAGTCAATGGAAAAAAATGTAAAAAGCTGTGGGACCGATTTGAACGAAACTTGGTATGCAGATCCCTCACTACCTGGGGTGATATGTTCTGGGGGTCTCACGGCCCACCTGCACACGTGGGCAGAGCTACAAACAGAAAATCAGATTTCACCCATTCAAGTCAATGGAAAAAATGTAAAAAGCTGTAGGACCGATTTGAACGAAAATTGGTATGCAGATCCCTCACTACCGGGGGTGATATGTTCTGGGGGTCTCGCAGCCCACATGCACATGTGGGCGGAGCTACAAACAGAAAATCAGATTTCACCCATTCAAGTCAATGGAAAAAACGTAATAAGCTGTGGGACCGATTTGAACGAAACTTGGTATGCAGATCCCTCACTACCTGGGGTGATATGTTCTGGGGGTCTCGCGGCCCACCTGCACACGTGGGCGGAGCTACAAACAGAAAATCAGATTTCACCCATTCAAGTCAATGGAAAAAATGTAAAAAGCTGTGGGACCGATTTGAACGAAACTTGGTATGCAGATCCCTCACTACCTGGGGTGATATGTTCTGGGGGTCTCACGGCCCACCTGCACACGTGGGCAGAGCTACAAACAGAAAATCAGATTTCACCCATTCAAGTCAATGGAAAAAATGTAAAAAGCTGTAGGACCGATTTGAACGAAAATTGGTATGCAGATCCCTCACTACCGGGGGTGATATGTTCTGGGGGTCTCGCGACCCACCTGCACACGTGGGCGGAGTTACAAACAGAAAATCAGATTTCACCCATTCAAGTCAATGGAAAAAATGTAAAAAGCTGTGGGACCGATTTGAACGAAACTTGGTATGCAGATCCCTCACTACCTGGGGTGATATGTTCTGGGGGTCTCGCGGCCCACCTGCACACGTGGGTGGAGCTACAAACAGAAAATCAGATTTCACCCATTCAAGTCAATGGAAAAAATGTAAAAAGCTGTGGGACCGCTTTGAACGTAAATTGGTATGCAGATCCCTCACTACCTGGGGTGATATGTTCTGGGGGTCTTGCGGCCCACCTGCACACGTGGGCGGAGCTACAAACAGAAAATCAGATTTCACCCATTCAAGTCAATGGAAAAAATGTAAAAAGCTGTGGGACCGATTTGAACGAAACTTGGTATGCAGATCCCTCACTACCTGGGGTGATATGTTCTGGGGGTCTCGCGGCCCACCTGCACACGTGGGCGGAGCTACAAACAGAAAATCAGATTTCACCCATTCAAGTCAATGGAAAAAATGTAAGAAGCTGTGGGACCGATTTGAATGAAACTTGGTATGCAGATTCCTCACTACCTGGGGTGATATGTTCTGGGGGTTTCGCGGCCCACCTGCACACGTGGGAAGGGTGGGTTCACCCAAGAATGTATATGTTCTTGCTCCTGGAGGTGAAACTAAAAATGTTGTTTATAATCAAGTTTTGTGTTAGTTGTATTGTATTCATTTTGTCAAATATTTCACATTATAATTTGATTATTGTACTTTTTATAAAGCTGTTAAAAAATTTTTTCATTCACCACTATAAAGTATCTTTATTTGAATCCATTTATAGTGTTATTGCTATAATTAAATACCCGTGCAACGCCGGGGCATCAGCTAGTACTGTATATAAATAAGAAGTGAACAGGGATACTTAAGTGATCTGAAGTACAGAATGAGAAGAAAGGGAAAAAAGGGGGGGGGGGAGAAAGAGGAAGATATATGGAACAATAAAAGTTCTAATGTGCTAATATCCATTTGAGTGTACATAAGGTGCTACATGCGCAATGTAAATCACAACATGAGCTGCAATTGGATAAATGAAGTGGGCATAAGGGGACCTACCATGGTTGATAAGGTTTAGGATAAACTTCACTTCTTTGAGGGAGTAAATAGGCAAATAGACAAAGGCGACCCAGTCGACATTGTATATCTGGATTTTCAGAAGGCGTTCGACAAGGTTCCGCTTGAACGATTACTTCAAAAAATTGCGAGCCATGGAATCAAGGGTGAAATACTCACATGGATTAAAAACTGGCTGGCAGATAGGAAACAGAGAGTGGGGGTAAATGGAAAAGCATCACTATTCTCTGTTTTAAAAGCGTTTCCATTCATTTACTTACCACAGAAGTCAGACTTACCAACCTTACTGACTTAGTTCCCTACTTCTTCCTTACTTCCACTTTTATAGAGAGGGACCACATCTACCCTTCTCCAATCCTCTGGTACCACTCCTGACTCTAGAGAAGCATTGAAATGGTCAGCCAGAGAAGCCACCAGAAGTTCCCTAAGTTCACTCAATACCCTCGGATGTATGCCATCTGGCCCTATCACTTTATCTACCTTTAGTTTAGCTAGTTCCCCATGAACACAAGCTGCTGAAAATCGATCAGGATCTACCACACCTCTAGCCCTACTTGCATTTGTTTTCTGCGGCTATACTCCTGGTGCTTCCACTATGAACTCAGAACAGAAATATTTGATAAGCAATTCAGCTTTATCTTTATCAGCTTCTACATATTTTTCCCCTTCTCAAATATACAAGGAAAGCATCCAATGCTCTGTTGCTTGGAATTAGAAAGAGGACTGAAAAATTCACTTAAATTGAATTCCTCTACTAGATGGGAATTTGAGGAAACAATGATGGCAACTCCATGAATGTGTAGATGCAAATAATGATAAAGAGTGTGAAAAGTACTCTGGGTTGAAACCTGAAGAATATTAAAATTATACAAGCCACTTAAATATATTTTAAAACAGAGGATCCCTTGTCTATAAGTCAATATTCTGAAGAAGCCAGGCCAGAGTCTAATGCGAAGCAGGCAGGGTAGTTAGGTGTAATGTAACTTACTCTTTCTTCTCCACTGTGACCTGTCAACATCCTTGCTTACTTCATTTTAATGTACCTGGCTGTCCTGCCCCAACCTTCTCATGAACAAATATGTGCTATCCTGCCAAAAGTTATTTAGGTAATTCAAAAGTTCAAAGTGTTTGACAGGCTGAAACATTTTACAATAGCAAATTTGTAGCAAATAGCATTCACCAAAGTGAATGCTCAGGTTTCTCCTTTACTTTATCCTCAGCAGACATTTGTGTACAGAAAAAAAAATAACCCTGAATTTAACAATAGCCGTAATGCTTCTGTATACATAGCCAGTTTGTAGATGATCATAAACATAATGCTAGGTATGGATAACTTTGGTCTGGAGTGTGTATTTATGTCAACGGAAGATACAAAAAAAGCACTTTGCTTCCTAAACCAGTTATTCCACACATGCAGAAAAAGCTCAGGCTTACTTTAAATAAAGTTTATCTTCAGAATAGCAAATATGCAATTCAGTCAATAAATCACACGTGAACCCAAGGAGATATTGCCATAGATGAAGAAGTTCATTCTGAAATGCTGGACTAGTAGAGGAAAAAAAGATTTTACCTTATTTGGCGTTTTTCCACTGGGAAAACCTAGTTTCCATAGCATTCTTCCCACTATTCCATACCAGTGGGATAGTTATGTTCATTGACCAGCAGGTGATGTCTCCGATCAAACACTCTTGGGCTGTGTAGTACGCCAAGCATTAGAGTTGTGTGCTGAAGCTTAAGAACATAAGAATAGCCTTACTGGGTCAGACCAATGGTCCATCAAGCCCAGTAGCCTGTTCTCATGGTGGCCAATCCAGGTCACCAGTACCTGGCCAAAACCCAAGGAGTAGCAATATTCCATGCTACCAATCCAGGGCATACAATGGCTTCCCTCATGTCTTTCTCAATAACAGACTATGAACTTTTCCTCCAGGAAATTGTCCAAACCTCTGGCAATTCGTTCCTGAGCTTAACTATTCTCTGAGTGAAATTTGTTTTCCTCCTATTGGTTTTAAAACTATTTCCCTGTAACTTCATTGAGTGACCCCTAGTCTTTGTAATTTTTGACGAAGTGAAAAATCGGTCTACTTGTACCCGTTTTACTCGACTTAGGATTTTGTAGACTTCAATTATATCTCCCCTCAGCCGTCTCTTTTCCAAGCTGAAGAGCCCTAACCTTTTTAGTCTTTCCTCATACGACAGGAATTCCATCCCCTTTATCATCTTGGTTGCTCTTTGTTAAGCAATTCAGACTTTTCTTTATCAGCTTCTACATATTTACCCCCTTCATTTTTGAGTTTCACAATGTCACTTTTGCACTTCTTCCTATCACTGATATATCTAAAAAAAAGTCTTTTCTCCCTGTTTTACCGTATTTTTCTTCCATTTGTATCTTTGCTTTCCTGACTACTTGACCAGTCTCTCTTAACTTTTACAGATATTTATACTTGTCTTCCTCTTTCTGCGATCTTTTGTAGTTTATGAAATCTAACTTCTTATTCCTTACCTTCTCAGCTGCTACTTTTGAGAACCAATGCGGCCTTCTTTTCCTCTTACTTTTACTTACTTGCCGCACAAAAAGGTATGTCGCCCTTACAATAACTCCTTTCAGTTTTGCCCATTGCATTTCTACTCCTTCCAGATGTTCCCATCCAGACAATTCCTTGACGTAATCCCCCATCCAAACAAAGTTAGATTTTTTAAAGTCTAGAACCTTTACTTTTGAATGAGCCCTCTCTATACCTGTCTTAATATTAAACTGAACCATGCAGTGATCACTGGATGCCATCAGAAACACTCCCTGTTTGTAAGCATTAAGTCCAGTATGACCCCATCCCTCAAGGTTTCTATTACCAACTGCTGGAACAGTTCTCCTAGTAGAGAATCCAGGATCTCCCTACTTCTAGAAGACTCTGCAATAGGGATATCCCAATCAATATTTGGCATGTTAAAATCACCTATTAGTAAAACTTCCCCTTTTGTAGATATATTGTAGATACATTTCTGTCTACTTCTTCCATCTGTGAGGGGCGCCTATATATCACCCCAATGTAAATACAGGTCCTTGTTGACTTATGACCTATACAACTTACGATGGTTCAACTTTACGACGCGTTTCCCCCATCTCCCATCCTAGCCCATACTAACTATTTTTTATTCCTCACCGCTGGACCACCAGGGAAAAGGTACATGGGGAGGGGTAAAAAATACTATAGTTAGTATAGGGCGACTTACATCCAGATCAACTTGCGAACTGTCAGTCGAAACCAATTGCGGTTGTAAGTCGACGAGGACCTGTATATTCACTATTCCCTCTTAACAAATTGATCAACAGTGCCTCTTCCTTACCCTGCAGTTGTGTTACTTTACTATGATCTTTAACATATAATGCTACTCCTCCTCCTTTTCTTTCTACCTTGTCTTTCCTGAACAAATTATAGCCCAGTATAACAACATTCCAGTCATGGTTCCCCGTGAACTATGTGATCACCATTATATCCATCTCATCTTCTTCCATCACAGCTTCTAGATCTAGAATCTTGTTTCCCATACTTTGAGCATTAGTATATACTGGTTTCCAGACATTGCTCCCTTTTTCCATCATTGTAGAGGTATTCAGTGATTTACTTACCTGAGGGCTTATACTCACCCGGGAGCAACTTCTAGTTTATAGCCCTCTTCAGTAGATTACCCAGCCTGCCACCAAAGACACTTCTTCCCTTCTTTGATATATTTATACCATCCCTGCTTAGTATATGCTAGTTTTCTGGTCATTTAAGTGCATACTTGGTGCCTAAATGTTGGTATCCCCTTTATAGAGTTACCTCTTAACCATTCATTGCTTTAGGTATAAACTTAGATAGCAAGCCTTTGAGGGACAGGAAAATACAACGTGTCTGAATGTAGCTCACTTTGAGCTATGAAAGGGTGTGATCTGAATTTAAAATCTTGCCCCTTTCTCTATCTTGGTGCATTATAGGATCCACAGCACTGATTTCAATAGGGACACTGTGTTACCTGGGTACAAATTATACCGCAAGTATAGAGTAGATCAAATTGGAGGGGGGTTGCGCTATATGTTAAAGAGAGAATAAACATTCTGCATGACATAGATAGCACTGTGGAATCATTATGGATAGAAATTCAATGTGTGAAGGGAAGGAATATAAAGGTTGGGTAATATTACTGTCCCCCGTGACAAAATGAGCAGACAGATGAAGCAATGTTTTCAGAGATTAGGAAAGCTGGAGAAATGGGCAACACTATAATAATGGATGATTTCAATTACTCCAACATTGACTGGTTAAATGTTACATTGGGGAGTGGTAGGGAGGTAAAATTCCTAGATGTCATAAATGACTGCTTCTTGGAGCAACTGGTCCGGGAACTGACGAGAGGGGGGTGCTATTTTAGATTTGGTCCTTAGTGGAATGCAAGACATAGTATGGGAGTTAAGTGTGTTGGGTTCGCTGGGAAACAGTATCCATAATGTGATCAAATTTGAGCTGATACCGAGAGCAACGTCGCAAAAGAAATCTACTGTAGGGGTGTTTAATTTTTGAAAAGGCGACTATGATAAAATGAGGAAAATGGTTAAAAAGAAGATAAAAGGATCAGTTGCAAGGGTTAGGACTGTAAACCAGGCGTGGATGCTATTTAAAAATACCGTCATGGAAGCCCAGACCAGATGTATTCCATGTATCAGCGAAGGTTGAAAGAAGAGGAAACGAGAGCCGTAATGGTTAAAAGGTGATGTGAAAGAGGCTATTAGAGCCAAAAAAATTCCTTTAAAGAATGGAAAAAGAATCTGAATGAAGAAAATAAGAAGAAACACAAGCACTGGCAAGTTAGATGCAAAGCATTGATAAAGACAGCTAAGAAAGAATATGAAGAGAAACTTGCAAAAGAGGCAAAAACTCATAGCATCAAGGAGTGAAAGGGGCACTCAGGGAGGATAAGGCCATAGCGGAAAGACTGAATGAATTCTTTGCTTCAGTATTTACGGAAGAAGATGTAAGAGATCTATCTGAACTGGAAATGGTTTTCAAGGGTGATGATGTGGAGGAAGTGAAATAAATTCACTGAATCTGGAAGATGTACTGAGCCAAATCGACAAATTAAAAAGTGATAAATCACCATGACTGGATGGTATACATCTCAGGGTACTAAAAGAACCAAACATGAAATTGCTGGCCTGCTGTTAGTGATTTGTAAACTGTCGCTAAAATAATCTGTAGTACCTGAAGATTGGAGGGTAGCCAATGTTACGCCGATTTTTTAAAAGGGCTCCAGGGGTATACGAAAAAATACAGACCGGTAAAATGGTAGAAACAATTATAAAAAATAAAATTGTGGAACACTTAGACAAACATGATTTAATGAGACGGAGTCAACATGGGTTCAGCTGATGGAGATCTTGCCTCACAAATTTGCTTGACTTCTTTGAAGGTGTGAATAAACATGTGGATAAAGGTAAGCTGGTTGATATAATTTATCTAGATTTTCAGAAAGCTTTTGATAAAGTTCCCACAAGAGGCTCCTGAGAAAATTGAAGTGTTATGGGATAAGTGGCAAAGTTCATTTGTGGATTAGGAATTGGTTATCGGATAGAAAACAGAGGGTAGGGTTAAATGGTAATTTTTCTCAGTGGAGGAGGGTAAACAGTGGAGTGCCCCAGGGGTCTGTACTGGGATCGGTGCTATTTAACTTATTTATAAATGATCTAGAAATTGGAATGAGTGAGGTGATTACATTTTCAGATGAGCGAGGTGATTAAATTTGCAGACGATACGAAGTTATTCAGAGTAGTGAAGACAGAGAAGGATTGCGAAGACCTACAAGATGACATAAAAACGCTCGAGAAATGGGCTGTGACATGGCAAATGAGGTTTAATGTGGATAAGTTTAAGGTGATGCATGTCGGTAACAAAAATCTTATACATGAACAATAATGTCCGGTGCAGTACTCGGAGAGACCCCCCAGGAAAGAGACTTGGGAGTACTGGCCGACAAGTCAATGAAGCCGTCCGCGCAATTCATGGCGGTGACAAAAAGGGTGAACAGAATGCTAGGAATGATTAAGAAAGGGACCACGAATAGATCGGAGAAGGTTATCATGCCGCTGTAACGGGCCATGGTACGCCCCCACCTGGAATACTACGTCCAGCACTGGTCGCCGTACATGAAGAACACAGTACTACTCGAAAGGGTCCAGAGAAGAGCGACTAAAATGGTTAAAGGGGTGGAGGAATTGCCGTACAGTGAGAGATAAGAGAAACTGGGCCTCTTCTCCCTTGAAAAGAGGAGACTGAGAGGGGATATGATCGAAACTTTAGAGATAATGAAGGGAATAGACTTAATAGATAAAGACAGGTTGTTTACCCTCTCCAAGGTAGAGAGAATGAAAGGACACTCTCTAATGTTAAAAGGGGATAGATTCCATACAAATATAAGGAAGTTCTTCTTCACCCACAGAGTGGTAGAAAACCGGAACGCTCTTCCGGAGGCTGTTATAGGGGAAAATACCCTGTAGGGATTCAAGACAAAGTTAGACAAGTTCCTGCTGAACCAGAATGTACGTAGGTAAGGCTAGTCTCAGTTAGGGCACTGGTCTTTGACCCAAGAGCTGCAGCGGGAGTGGACTGCTGGGCACGATGGACCACTGGTCTGACCCAGAAGCGGCAATTCTTATGTTCTTATGTACATATGACACACTGAATTAGAATGTTGGGAACCAGGGGAAGTTAGACAAGTTATTTTAATCATAGGTTCCAAGTGTGGACTGCCGCACAAAGTAAGATTTGCAGGTGATGTGCTGAGGTATAAATTTACAAGGTTTTATTTGTGAGAAAATCTTCACAAATTGAAGAAGCATTAGAAAATTAAAGCTTTCTGTGGTGCTTCTGGTAATGAATACAAAAGGAAATAAGGTGATATTTTTTTTATTGGACTAACAAAACATTTTTGCCAAGCTTTCAAAGGCAGAACCTTCTCCTGGTCAGGTATGAGCAAAAGATGACAATATCTATCTCTCTATCTATCTATGGTTACCAGATTTTAGTTGAAGGTATGGGGGGGGGGGGGTTGTTATCTGAGGATGTGTGTGTGTGCGGGGGGGGGGGGAGGGACGAAGATGTCAGGGAGGTCCGGAATGTCGGGGGATGTCAGGGGGATAGGGCTTTGGCTCTGCTGATCTTGACAGGGGGAATCCCTATCAGCTGAGCCACTAGGAATCGCTGAAACTGGCTCAGCTGATAGGGATTACTCTGCCGTGATAAGCTGATGGGAAATCTATGGGGTTTTGGTTTTTATTGCTCTTTGGGGAGGGGAATGTGACCACTGGGGGAGTAAGGGGGGTCATGCCTTAAATCCTCCAGTGGTGGTCTTGTCCTTTTGGAGACCTTTGTGGAACTTAGACGCAACTCAAACAGGACTGCTGGCATCTAAGTTCCCTCTAGGACAGCTTTGATTATGGCTGATTCCCACCCATAACACATCTCCCAACATGACCCTTTTATCCCTGGACACACAGCAGCTTAGAAGTGCTGCTGCATGTCCAGAAAGTTGTTTTTGATTATTGGCACTTGGACGTCCCTGCTATTAGGACGTCCAAGTACTGACAGGCTGATTTTTGGACGCTTTAAAGTTTTGATTATTAGCCCCCATGCACTCTCATTCTTAAGTCACACAACCATGAAGATGTATGCATGTTCTCATTCTTCAGATATATGCATAGTCTTGCTCTTCAAATAAACATATGCATGCGCTCTCATTTTTCAGGCACACATGTATGACGCATGACTATCACTTTTCAGATGTTCTCTCTCTTTTCTGGTGATGTTCTCATTTAGTCAGTACCCATCTCAGACAGCTCTCCCACTATCATATAAAGTTCTTACATTTGTTGCCAACTCTCTTTGTCAGCCTACAGCAGCAACCCCCTCATACACTCCCCCCAATTACTCTTACATTCCTATCTCTTCTCAACACTCCCCCTTCCCAGGATACTCATTTGTTCCACTGGCTCTCTCCAAGGCTCCCTGAAGAGCTCAGTCTCCCCCATGGTGCTTGCAGCTCACTCCTCCTTCATGTGACTACAGCAGCTTTCCCTTTGGTTGGATCCTACCACAGTATCTGCACTAGAAGGGAGAAGAGTGGAAAGCTATGGAGGGATAAACTGAAAAATATCCAGACACTCTAGCCATCCATCTGGCTTCAAGAGAGATAATACTCAAATATGTAGAATCTTGTAAAAATCCAGACAGTTGGCGTGTGCCGTGGCACACTAAGGAGGAGGAGAGGTACCGATGCCAGCTGACTGCCTAAAGGACGTACCTCTTGTGGAGAGAGGCACATCCTGTAGGCAATCAACCGGCACCAGCACCTCTCCTTCTCGACGGCCTTCTTCCCTGGTGGCACCCACCACTGCCATCTCAGGGCCCATCTGGAGGGCCTTCGCGCATGCCTCAAGCCGCGGCCACTACGTTTAGTGTGCCGCAGCTCATGAAAGTTTGCGGGACACTGCCCTAAACATTTGCTTTACCCAGTCCTGTAAGCATCCTAATACTTTGTAAATGAAAACTGCAAAATTACACGCTATTTTCTTTTCTTTGATGCCTTTGAAAAGATACAGATATGTAAGCAATCTTCCGTGGAGTTATCTGGGAGAATTCCCAGTGGCTTCAAGAATGCAGATGGGTTTCATGTCAAGTGTACTTGCAGGTGCAGGGAGAAGGCAAGGGGCAAGGGAGGCAAAGCATGTTTAGATTTCTTCCTACTGGTTGGACCACGTGGCTTTTCTTCGGCTTGCTTCTCAGGAAAGTAGTGATCAGGACCAGTGCGCTGGCACTGAGGCTCTAATCAGTGAAAGAAGAATCTCAAAGTGTGAAAGACTCCTAGTGAGTGAGACATGACATTTCTTGGTTTTAAGTTCATTTTTTTTTTTTTTTTTTGCTATAACATACTGTATTTTCTTATATTTTGTTTCTCGGATTATTTATTTGGGGGGGGGGGAGAAGAATAAAAGCTGTGCTTCTCTACTCTTGATCAGGTCCCATTTTTAACTACTACTACTTGTGATCCTTCAGCAATATCCTGGATTTTTGTGCACTATATTACTACTACTATTAATTATTTCTATAGCGCTACCAGACGCACGCAGTGCTGCACAGAGTCACAAAGAATAAGAAAACAGTTCCTGTTCAAAAGAGCTTACAATCTAAACAGGCAAGACAGACAAACAGGATGTCATGGATACTGTTAAGGGGAACGGTTAATCTGCTGGCTGGGTTGGTGGGCAGAAGGGAGTACATTGTGACATCACTGATGAGGTTGGCTCTTATTGGTGGAATGAGGCATTATGACATCACAATCTCAGCTCTGCTTCCCAAAGACAAACAGGATGTCATGGATACAGTTAAGGGGAATGGTTAATCAGTGGGCTGGGTTAGAGGGCAGAGAAGTAGGGATAAGGATTGAAAGCTATATCAAAAAGGTGGGTTTTCTGTCTGCTTTTAAACAAGGGAAGGGGCCTGACGGACAAACTCTGGTAATTTATTCCAGGCATAGCGGGCAGCTCGATGAAAGGAACGAAGTCTGGAATTGCCAGTGAAGGAGAAGGGTAACACTAAGAGTTAATCTCCCCTGGGGTCAGTTCTTCAACTGCTGAAATGCCGAGATCACTACATGTTATAAGGAACAGGCTGAACTAGTCCTCGTTTCACCCTACTGCATCTTTCGACTTGTAGTCCTGCTTCTGCAAGAGAAACTGGAAGTGCAAGTCTTATAATGTAGTAAAGCCATGACAGGTTCCATCCATCCATGGTGACACATAAGGATCTGGTTGTCTGGGTTTATGCTGAGCTGGTGCCCACATCAGGATCTGATAAGGGCTGGCAAAGCAGCCCCCTCTGTGATTTACTTAAAGCTTCTGTTGGTGGGAGTAGATATGGAAGCCTCAGAATACTAATATACACTTAGGCATAATTGCTTGGGAGTTTGGCAAGATAGCATGTTAACTGTTAACATTTCATGGAGATAATGGTCAGTCTTCTGTAGTTTAAGAATAATTAGATAATTATGTCATTGCTTCATCTTCACGTGCTTCCCTCCCCCATCTCCCCCAGTCCCCGAGTCTTCTATTTTCTATTCCCCAGGCATCCTTCTCTCCATTCCGTCTCTCAGGAGCTGCTATCCTCCATCCCTTCCAAATTCATGACTCTGCTCTCTCTCACTCTCTCGCAAGTTCCTGCTCTCTAACTAAACTTCACAAAATCTATTCACCCCCTATGTGTCTTATCTCCCCTCACAAATGCCCACCTACTAACCGGTGCTGGATTTACCTTTAAGCTAAATAAGCTACAGCTTAGGGCCTTACAATCTGCAGGGGGCTCTGAACATTTTATGTGGATTTTTATCAAACTTTTTTGAATGTTCAAGAGGTGGAATTACTTTCATCTGTATTTTTAAAATGGTTTCATGCGTAATGAATTTAGGTACATAAGAACATAAGAATAGCCTTACTGGGTCAGACCAATGGTCCATCAAGCCCAGTAGCCCATTCTCATGGTGGCCAACACTTTAAGCATAGATATTTTCAGGTATCAATTTTCTGATTTTGCAAACAAGTTCATGATTACTTATATTAATAATAAAAGTGATCCAGATTACTAATTTTGTCAGCTAATGTACTCTAAAATTATTTTAAAATTCCAAGCGATGAAGCGACTAGGTAGTAGATTTAAAATAAACTGGAGAAAATATTTCTTCATACAATGTGTAATTAAACTCTGGAATTCATTGTTAGAGAATGTGGTGAAACTGGATAGCTTAGCAGGGTTTAAAAAAGATTTGGATAATTTCTTAAAAGAGAAGTCCATAGGCCATTATTGAGATGGCTTGGGGAAAACCACTGCTTATTTCTAGGATAAGCAGCATAAAATCTGTTTTACTACTTGGGATCTAGCTAGGTACTTGGGACCTGGGTTGGCCACTGTTAAAAACAGGATACTAGGCTTGATGGACCTTCGGTCTGTCCCAGTATGGCAATTCTTATGTTTCATTTCTAGGGTATAAGAGTGGCTTAGGGGAAGAAAAGATGTAGTTGGCTGCCTTGCTCTCCTTCTCCTCCCGCTGCTTAGTCGCTGGCTTTTTTTTCTCTCGCTCCTCCCCTCCTCCATAATGCTCTACCACTCTGAATAATAACTGCCTCTTCCACACGCAGGAACTATGGGTGCTATTTTCATCAGTGAACTGCAAGGAAACGGTTTTGTCCGTTCACTGCTCCACCATGAGGATTGAAAGAAAGAAGAAAATGAAAGTTTGCACTGGTCAGGAGGCACTCCCCCTCCCCTTTAACAAAAGTGTAGTGCGGTTTTTAGCGCTAGTCGCAGCGGTAACAGCTCCTATGCTCATAGGAATTCTATGAGCGTTGGAGCTGTTAAAACCGTGCTACGCTTTTTAAATTTTCTTTGGAGCACAGACGGTTTGCAGCCAGCAGAGATCAATGCCAGCTCTGAGCTGGCAGTAAGTTTTCTGCGTTAGGAGGATGGGGTTTTGTGTGCTGTTCCTCTAGGCATTGGTATGGAATACTTAATGACCCCTTTTACATCCATTTAAATATGACGTGGTAATCTTTGCTGGGCAGGTTGTTTTCTGCTCTAGTGCCCTCTAAACATGAGTGTAGCTTAATGCTGGCACTAGAATAGTGCTAATTGACTCTAGCGCCAGTGTTAAGTTGTGAGCATCTGCCTGTCCCCACTCAAAACTTAAAGTGACTTTAACGTGGTCGCTAAACCGGTTCCAGCTGGTTTATCGTGCATGTTTTTTAGCGGCAGATTATCAAAACGGCTTACCGTGGTCTTTTCCGAGCTTCCTAGCAGTCTCCGATTCTGCCATGCAAATGGGCTCATCAATATTTAAATGAGCACTCCGGGTGATTCTTCATCATTGCCAAGTGATTCTTCAGCGCGGTGTCAGCTTTTGGTGACCAAAAATCAGCGACTGGTCCGAGGGTGCCGGTACTGTGCCAGCACTGTGAAAAGGGCATGTCAGGCATGTGTTCTGACTGTGGCCCCTGAAAAATAAATAAAAATGGCAAGATTTACATAAATTATAGTAGGTTGTTGTTGGTTTGTTTTTGAACATATGTATTATAGGAATGTCCAATGTGTTTCTGGCTGTAGATCATGTTAAAATTTGACATAAAAAACATTAAGTTTTTGGGTGAGAAATCAAAAGCACACTTCTTGATCGCGTGTAGTATTTATTTATTTATTTCTACCATTTCTAGACCGCCTATAACTAAGCGGTTAACAATAAAAGCATTCATAATAGTTTGTGGACAATACAGTTACAAAATACCTTCAGTTACATCGCAATCACATAATAACTTAATCCACTTAAGTTAAAGGCATGTCTTATGTGCGCTTGTTGAAAGTTGATGTTTGTATCTCCCCTCCCTTCCTTTCCCCTTCATCAATAGCTCTGGCACGCCTATGATTGACACACTGCCCCTGATATCTACCCATACCATCTATGGGTGCAATTATATGGCGTGCTTACGGCGTTGATTTTCCCGGCACATGTGCACATTTTTGCCTCTTTTATGGTGCATTCTGCGCATGTGCCAATCGCTACTACCAGCGACTCATTTCAAGTAAATTTAGTGAGCCTCCGTTACTCTCCGCCAATCTCATTTGCATGCGTGGTTTTTTTTTTTAGAATGACTCGCCTTTTTGAAATCACTACAGTAACAGCCTGTCAGTTTTTACCACAAAGTTTTGAGAATGTTCCCCTCATTCCCTAACAATTCCCCACCCCAAAATGCCATTTTCCATGCTAGCTCTGTTTTCTTTTTTTTCATATGCTGTCCTTTATTCTACCTCTTGTTGCTTTTATTCATTGTAAACCATTCTGAATGGATTTATTCCACTAAGAAGGTATAGAAAGCCTCATAAATAATTAAAACAGAAATATACTAACAGTTAATGTAGTGCATTAACTATTACTGCGGACCCACACTGCTAGTGCATAATAATTCCTGTGGTTAAGCTATTTGCGCACCTTAGTAAATAGGAACCTGAATTATTCATTTGATAAAAAGCAACCAAGAAAGTCTTCTGTACAATCTGAAGAACCTGAAAGGGGGTTATTTAAAAACATATTACAACCCCTCCCCCCAACCTCCCCCCAACAAACCAACAATCTGGATTCCAAGCCCTCTTGATAACATGAGAAAAGGGAAAGGTACTGTCGTATATGTCTTATATAGCATTGCATAATACTGTATAAGGCTTATTGCATTAGAATGAAATACAATTTTGAATGCCAGAGCCAGGAGCAGCTGAATTGAAAACAGTAACCATAGGAACGTTTAGTTTCCGGCACTCACTGTGACAGGTTGACTGGATTGCTCTTCAAAGCACTTAGTTGTTCCCTTGGGAGAGAAGAAAGAGTTTTGAGTTCCCTTGGCACACAGAAAGGGGGGAGGACAATAGCCAGCACTGGCAGGGAAGTCTGCAGGGCAAGAAGCAAACATTCTGTATGAGTTGAATCCTGCCTAAAGACGTGTGCTGAGGCCGGCTTAAAAAAGAGACAAAACAAAGACAGGAATCATGTTTACAATAAAATGCATACCCTCGCAAGTGAAAACCGTGTTAAAGAAAGGACTCTCTTAACTACATCAAGCTATCTTTTACTGCTGAACTTAAGAATATAGCTAGAATGTATGAGCAGTGGCGTACCTTAGCATATTTGAAACCTGGGCTAATCATTTTTGAATGCCTCCCTCCTCTATATGAAAAAATTATTTTCAGTATTAATCCATGAATCACACAACAAGGGTGTATCTAGTAAAAGGCAGCATCTTAAACACTATCAATATACCCATTGTAAAATTAAACAAGCCAGATTAGTATAGATTGGTCCTACACAGTCAATGCTACAGAAAACCATGTCTTTTTCATACACATAAAACATAGATACACCCCCGTCCAGTATGGAATAAGTAATCACAAACTAAAAATAGAAATATGTAGAAAAAGATAACCTGAACCGCCAAGAAGTCAGACTCTGCATACATTGCAACACCTTAGAAACAGTGATGCATGTCCCCTAATACTGTGCAAAATTTAAAGATAGCAGATGTAAATTTGAAAAAGTTAGCAAATACCAATCACTACTTTACAAATTAACCAATAGAAATAAAACAAAAAAAATAAAAGGAAAATAAGAAAATATCATTTTATTGGACTGATATATTTTTTCAATTAGCTGTTAGAGGCCAAAACCTCATTCCTCAGGTCAGTTTAGAATATTTCCATCCAGCTGGCAGTATATCAAGTCTGGAATAAACTTGAATAAGGAACAGTTATTAACCCCTGCAGGTAATACTGGGACGGGAATACTCCATGAAGCTAATAGGCGGTAGTTTTAAACAGCACACAGTTAAACTGTGGAGTTTGTGCCAGAGGATGCAGTTAGCACAGTTTGATTTAAAAAAAGGTTTGGACAAGTTCTTGGAGCAAACATCCATTAACCAGTGGTACCAAATATAAAGTCCATGAGCCATTTTTGGCACACAAGGCTCTTTAGTCTGGATATCATGGATCAGGCTTTTAAACAGCACTCTCTGCCTAGTTGCTTCTCTTTAACAACTCTGTCAGCATTCAGATCAGCAGAACTGACACTGAAAACCTCAAGGGTATCCTGTAGTCCTTCAGTTGAAAACTTTCCTCCAGGGAATTTCTTCTTGTCCACATCTTTTAGCTCAAAACTGGTCGAGCATTTTGCTACACCCTCCCCCTCCTAGTTTGACTCAGAGTTTGAGGCAGGAATGGAGCAGCTCCATTTTGATATCTAAACTCCACTTGGCAAAGTGATTGTGCAGTAGGCTGGAGTTTTAAAAATCACTTTGCCCTTGCAGAGCCATTGCTGTCCAAAGAACTCCCCTTGAGAGCAGGTTTGCAGCAGCTGAAGAAAAGGGGCAGCCAACGACATTGAGCAGGTTGGGTCATCCTGCAGTATACTGTACACTACATTTTAGCTCATATCTGATTTGGGTCTTTTTTGGTGTGATTTTCAAGATATCCCTAATGAATGTGCATGAAATGTATATATTTGAGACACAGTATTTATTTATTCAATTTTTCTATACTGTTCTCCCAGGGGAGCTCAGAACAGTTTACATGAATTTATTCAGGTACTGAAACATATTTTCTCTGTCTGTCCCAGCAGGTAATGGAGAGATTAAGGGCTGGATTCACTTAGCTCACTGATCCGATCCGATCCAATCCAATCCGATCCAACTGATCCACAATGTGTCCTCATGCAAATGGGGGAGAATGGAGGCATGCCCCACACCGACCACACAGATCGCTGCACAGCAATCCTGATGCATGCGCAGACCATCTTCTTTGTCTGTAGATGGTCTGTGCATGTGCTTGCTCTCCGTGAAACCCAGCACTTATCTAAACTTTTTGCTCTATAATTTTTGACTTTTCTCACTAGCCCGTGGTTTTAACCCGCAGATTTAAAGCGGGGCTGCGCTGCAGCGTGTTCTGGAACAGAACAGAACACGCCGTAGTGCAGTCCCATTTTAAACCCTTTTGTAACTGGGTTGAAGCTTTCTACGCAACCCCTAAAGCGTGTTTGCGGATTAATAGGGGATATACCGAGTTTTTCCCCATAGTACGAGGCACCAGACAGGGGTGTCCTCTTTCTCCTTTGTTGTTTGCACTTTATATTGAGCCTTTGGTGGTAATGGTTAGGAATCATCTACATCTTCCGGGGAATGTGATGGGAGGGGTGAATCATCATATTGTGTTGTTTGCAGATGATGTCTTACTATACAGTATATTACAGAGCCGGAATCCTCTATTCCAGTCTTAATGTCTATTTTTGAGGAATAAGGAAGGCTTTCTGGCTTTCAAATTAATCTGGAAAAGACGGAATTATCTCCCCTACTATTCAATATCTTTCTGGCCCTTCTCCTAACATTAGGGCAATCTATTGGCTTTACTATGTTCTCTTATGCAGAAGATGTCCAACTAGTTCATTCGATAGACTTACATAACCCAAATAAAGTAATACTCATAAACCAAAAAAAGGAAAAAGATCAATTCTTGGCTCGATTCTAACCTGCTTTCTTTGAAACTCAAAGCCCTATCTATCAACGTCGTATCTTCATTAAAATTACTTGGAGTCACTTTTGATAGCAAATTCAATTATTATCTTCATGTTAGTACAGAGGTCCAGCGTTGCTTTTACCGGCTGCGCATGATCACAGCCCTATCCAAATTGCTAGAACAAGCCTCTCTGAACATTTTGATCCACCCCTTGTGATCTCTTGTATAGATTATTGCAATGGCCTTTACAAAGGCATAACAAAAAGAGAAATAAGAAGACTCCAGATAGTACAGAATACTGCAGTAAAAATCATATTCAATGCAAAAAAATACGACCACGTTACTCCTCTTTTACATAAAGCTCACTGGTTACCAGTAGAACACAGAATCACCTATAAAATACTTTTGTTAACTTTCTAAATCCGACAAAATAACCAGCCAGAATTCATTAATAATCTTCTTATCCCATATAACCTTTCCAAGACTCTTCGATCGTCAGCCCAAAATCTTCTTTTTGTTCCGTCACTAAAATACATAAACACAATGAGGTCTTCCATTTTTTTCGTGACGGCTCCTTCTCTTTGGAATAGTATCCCAACTTATTTACATGAAGAAACAATTCTTAATCAATTTAAGACAAAGGGAGCAGTTACCCTTTTGCTGGGCACCCACAGGGTTACACTACTTAGGTATTCATATTCTTAGAGATGTTACTAGGTTATATGCTGTTAATTATTTTCCTGTACTCCAACAGATTAGATCCGTTTTGCAGCACTGGCATGGTCTTTGGTTATCATGGTGGGGGAGGATTGCAGTTCTTAAAATGAATATACTGCCAAGACTTTTGTTTCTCTTCTAGATGTTGCCTATACCTGTCCCAACCTCGACTCTTTGGAGGTTGCAGGGTGATTTCAAATGGTTTGTCTGGCAAAATAGGCTGCCATATATTTTGCAAAAAGTTATGTGGGGAGCGAGGGAAGCAAGTGGTAGGGGTGTGCCTAATTTACTCTGGTATTTCCATTCTGCTCAGCTCCATATCCTTTTGGAGTGGGACAGAGGGGACACCAAATGGGGGTCCAATTAGAGCAGAGTATACTTGGTCCGGGAAAGCTGCGTTCTAGAATGTGTTCATCCTTACCGGAGCGATAGTAGCTGGCGGAGATAACTAACCCCTTTTTAGTTCATTTAATCAGGGTCTTGGGGACAGGAGAGGTGCATGTTTTATCATCACAGGGTGGTCTCCTCTTTAGTATCATTGCGAGAGGAACCTCAGTTTCCAGGTGGTCTGACAAATTGGGTATTTGAGAAGTGGGCCAACTTGGGGTTGGTGACTTTTCAAGATTTTCTTCACATAGGGGGTATAGTGCCCTTCACAGTTCTGCAGCATAATTTTGGGATTCCTGAGGGGGATTATTTAGCTTATCTCCAGGTGAGACATTTTATGTGTTCTAAGCGTTGGGTCCGAAAGTCACCAGTGGAGGGGGAACATTTGGAAAACCTATGGATTTTGTTGAGGATGGTCCCTCGGCCTCTTTCCATTCTTTTTAAATATTGGAGAGGTAGCGCGGTTCCAGTTTGTTCTTTTAGGACATTTGGGGAGCGTGATCTGGGGAGTATTTTTTTCTTTTAAGGATTGGTCTAAAATCTGTGTTGAAGTGGGTAAAGTGACGTCTTGTGCATTAGTGCCAGAAAATGCCTATAAGGTTCTCTCCCAGTGGTACTACACACCTGAGCGGTTACATCTCCAGGTATCAGATCAGTGCATGCGCTGTAATGTCGGTGTCAGTTCTTTAATACATACTTGGTGGGATTGTGCAGTTTTGTCACCTTTTTGGGAGGGGGTCATAGAGTTTTTGAGTTGGTTGTTGGGCATCTGAGTGAATCAGAGAGCTATTTGTTGGGGCTATATAATATTTGCTCTTTGAAGTGGTGAACCCGCTTGTTACGATGGGGCCTGGCAGCAAATAAGTGTTTGATAGCGGGTTCCTGGAAACTTCATACTGCACCTGATCTGACTGCCTGGAGATTGTGATTCTATAATATGAGGAGGATGGAACTGATGATTGCTAAGCGGAAAGGTTATTACGCTCAATTTTAGACGCCTGGACCAAGATATCTACTAAATTGGAGCTTTTATGAATGGAGGAAATGGTTGTGCTTCTTTTGCTTGGGGGATGATGGGCAATTGTACTGTTTGATGTTTCTGCACCAATCTTGGGTTTTGACATTGCAGGGGGTGGGGGTGGAGGGATGGGAGCCTGCTTTATTTGCAGGCACTGGGTTTGTTGTTCACTCTGCTTGTGGGGACTTTGTTTTGGATGGTTGTACTTACCTTATGATAAGAACATATGAATAGCCTTACTGGGTCAGACCAATGGTCCATCAAGCCCAGTAACCCATTCCCACGGAGGCCAATCCAGGTCACTAATATCTGGCCAAAACCCAAGGTGTAGCAATATTCCATTCTACCAATACAGGGCAAGCAGTAGCTTCCCCCATGTCTTTCTCAATAATAGTCTATGGACTTTTCCTCCAGGAAATTGTCCAACCCTTTCTTAAAACCAGCTATGCTATCCGCTCTTACCACATCCTCTGGCAACGTGTTCCAGAGCTTAACTATTCTCTTAGTGAAAAAAAATTTCCTCCTATTGGTTTTAAAAGTATTTCCATGTAACTTTATCGAGTGTCCCCTTGTCTTTGTAATTTTTGACGGAGCAAAAAATCGATCCACTTGTACCCATTCTACTTCACTCAGGATTTTGTAGACTTCAATCATATCTCCCCTCAGCCATCTCTTTTCCAAGCTGATGAGCCCTAACCGTTTTAGTCTTTTCTCATACAAGAGGAGTTTCATCCTCTTTACCATCTTGGTCGCTCTTCTTTGAACCTTTTCTAGCGCCACTGTATCTTTCTTGAGAGAAGGAGACCAGAATTGAATGCAATACTCCAAATGAGGTCGCACCATGGAGCGATACAGAGGCATTATGACATTCTTAGTCTTGTTAACCATCCCTTTTTAATAATTCCCAGCATAATGTTTGCTTTTTTGGCCGCCGCCACACATTGGGCGGAAAGTTTCATCGTATTGTCTACAATGATACCCAGATTCTTTTCTTTTGCGCTAACCCCCAAGATGGACCCTAGCATCTGGTAGCTGTGATTCAGGTTATTCTTCCCAATGTGCATCACTGCATTTCTCCAGTCTTCCAATTTCCTAAGGTCCACCTGCCATTTTTCACAATCCGAATGTGTTTTAACAACTTTGAATAGTTTAGTGTCATCTGCAAATTTAATCACCTCACTCGTCGTTCCAATTTCCAGATCATTTATAAATAAGTTAAATAGCACTGGTCCCAGTACAGACCCCTGCGGCACTCCACTGTTTACTCTCCTCCATTGAGAAAAATTACCATTTAACCCTACCTTCTGTGCAGAAGAGGATCCCTTCGACTCGAGTTTCGCAATATACATGCTTTCTCAGGAAGGGATTATCTAATAATTCAAAACAAAAACCATAAATATATAGTGCTTCATAATTTCTTTTAAACACTTTACCTCAACTTAATTTTAATAAACTATCATCTTATCACTGTCTTAGCCAATCACCAATCAAATACCTTACTCAGCTACCAAGGCAGGAACAAACCATACTGCTCATACAAAGCAGGCTCTTGACTCAGATTACTGACGAAGCGACGCTGCCACTGTCCTTCCTTAATATGAATGGAGAGGGCTACGTCACCTCCGGTGTTTTGTTTCATACACTTAAACACTGAAGGTTGTGGGTCTGAGCACTATTTATAAGAATGTTTTAATTAAAATATTGTGATATACATGTAGAAAATAACATACAAACATCTATGTATAAATGAAGAAGAAAATCAGGACAAGCAAACGATGAATGTAAGTAACAATAAATCAAATAAATGTGAAAAAGAGAACACAAGGAGTGGTTGCTCATAGTCCATGTGCCATACATACTATCACAAGCTGTAAAGAAGGAACGCTGAAAGAGGGTTTCACAAAATCTGTAATAGAGATTGAATTGATTTTAGAGAGAAAATCAAGCACTGCTGGTAAAAGACTAAAGAAAAAAATGTTCTAGCAAAAGTGAACATATCAGACCTGTTATGGGAGTATTCTAAAATGTGTAGGATGGGATTTGGTGATGTTTGTTCCATTCTAATCTTATCTCAACTAAAGCAGCTGTTGTGTTAGGCACTCGGTCTAATTATTAGTAATTAACTAGAACAGGTGTTTCACAGTTCAAAAATGTAAAATAAATATGTCAAAGATGTCTGTACCTGTAAAACACTAAACAGTCAAGCTGTTAATTGTCTGGACCACTAAGGTCTGCAGGCCTGTTAATATAGCCACAGGACAATCCAAACAGCACAGGCAGCAAAAAAATTTCGATATTAGCAGTTCAAAAGAATCATTTGTTCTGAGTACTTTTATGCAAACAGAACATTTACCAGTTGTGCAGTGCTGCTACTCCTGAAGAGAATAACACCTTTTTCAGAAGTTCACAGGCAAAAATGAAGCCAGAAAAAAAATCTCCCAGGAATAGTCCATACAGAAGTATAGCTGTTGGTCTAAGGGTAGCCCTATAACTTCCCTTGTATAGTTAGGACGAGTAATGGGGACCTTGCTGTGAAAGGTGGTAGCTGATCAGTGAAGGCCAGGTGGGAGGTGGCAGGGGTGGGCTAACATTCAAGTCCCTGGTTATAGAATTCCCTGCGCATTGGGAAAGACAATTTGATGCCCAACTGATGAGCTGAGGACATCCTTTACATGTTCATTTACATAAGCCAGAGAACTTGATAAAGTTCCAGAAGGGAGAAAGGACCCTCTCATGCCTGAAAGGGGCTGGGGGGGGGGGGGGGCGGTAGCTCTAGGCGTCACTGGAGGGTTTAAGGCATGACCTCTCCCTTATTCCCACAGTGATCACGACCCTCCTCCTCCTCCTACCACCCAGAGATTGGGGGGGGGGGGGACCAGCACATTGAGGGCATGTCATCAGTTGATCGCGACAGAGGAATCCCCAACAGCTGAGCTGGTTTGGGGGATTCCTGCCGGCTCAGCTGATGGAATCCCCCTGCCAGGATTAGCTGAACTACAGAGCCCTACACTCCTTCCCCCATCTCCCTGACATCCCCTACATTGCTGGACCCCCTCCCCACCATCCCCCCACATCTCTCAACATTGCTGGACCCACCCACCCACCGACATCCTAATTGGCAATTTTGAGCCAATCAGTGCCTACATCCCAAGATGCTGAGGGAGAGAGAAGGCCTGCCATTTGCAACACACAGTCCTGTAGGAAAGAGGGAGCGGAATTCCCTTCTGCTAATCTGTCTTTGGCAGGAACAGGGGAATCCAGGGATGTGGGAGGGGGGTCCAATAATGTTGGGGGATGTTGGGGAAGGTCCAGGAAAATTGGGAGAAGGGGGATGTCCAGCAATGTGGGGGATGTGGAGGGGGATCCAGGGATGCTGGGGGGAGGGGTGTAGGGCTCCTTGACTCAGCTGAACCTGGAGTCCTGCAGAGACACATCTTCACATCAATCTCCTGGAGCTACAAGCAGTGCCCTGTCCACTTTCCAGGATCATCTCCTCAATAAAGTAGTACTGGTTCGAACCGACAACCAAGAGGCCATGTACTACATGAACAAGCAGGGTGGAATGGGATCTCATTGCCACTGCCATCCAGATTTGGTCCTGGGTCACTGCTCACATTTTCCTGAAAGCAGTCTTAGTTAGATGCCACTGACTTGAGTTCAAGTCCTAGCAACTTGATGAATTACAGATCTAAAAAGAAATTGGTTTTGTGCTAGTCTGGTAAGGCCCTCCAGCATTATCCCCCATCGTTGTTTTCAACATGTCTAGCCACCTGGTTGCAGGTCACCCTCTTCGCCTGATTCCTTTGATCTTCCCAAACAAGATGTCCTTCTCCAATGATCTTTCTCTTCTAATGGTGTGACAAAAAAAAAAAAAAAAGTCGTTGCTTCATCATTTGGGCTTCGAGTAACATAGCTGGTTTGATCTCTTCCAGCACCAAAGCTCAAATGAGTAATCTTCTTTCTGTCTTGTTTCCGTATAGCGTATAGCGTCTAGCTTCTGCATCTGTAATTGATCGCTCAGAAAACGTGTGCTTGGACAAGTCTATGTGGAGTGTTATTTATTTGCCTTTGAATTCATTGTCAAGAGCCTTCATTGAAGAGTGACCAAGTGCTATTCTGTGAAGTATTTCTTCCCTGCTATTTGCTTCTTTGTTTACAAATGAGCCCAGATTAAAATCCTTTATAACTTCTACTCTATCACACCCAAGCTTAAAATCTTCATCATATTTGGCTGGGTAGACTTGCTAGAGTCGCCTTAGTATCTCTACAAAATTGCAGAGGGAGGGGTAAATTTTCCAAATTTTTATAGGTATCATCAGTCCTATATTATGCGCCAGGGTATGTATTGGGTCCTCCCAGATCTCATAGAAAAGCTCCCAGATTGGCTGAGGTTGGAATGTCTTGTTTCCTCTGAGGCTGTGTCATGTTCTTAGTATCAAAATGCCCAGGTTGAATAAAGAAAACAAAATATTAACAGATACACGGAAAACTATAAGATATATTAATAATTTAACACCTATTCCAATAAAAAATTCTACAAATCAAACTATATGGCTTAACTCCAAGATCCAAATTGGTGGATTTAAGATCGTCTGGAATCATTGGATTATAGCAGGAATATGTATTTTAGAAGATGTTATATCTAATGGTAAACTGCTTGATTTTTCACAGTTGCAACACAAATTTATCAAATCGCAAAGTTATAAATGGTTGCAACTGAAGCAGGCCATTCAGGTGGGGTTCCCTGAATGGAAAAATCTTAATAATCAATATAGTTTAGAGTTCTTATGCTTTCAGACGGACTTTCTGGGACACCAGGCCGCACAGTGGTACAAATTAATATCTGGATTAATTATTAATAAACCAAAAAATGGTCTTAGAGACATTTGGAGCATTGAGATTAAGTATCCAATTACTGCATCTCAGTGGCCATGCATTTGGTTTTGGAGGATGAGATGAACAGTGTCTGCATCTATGAGACAAACATGGTTTTTCCTGTTGCATAGAGCCTTCTGGACCCCTGTTCGTTTAAAAAAATTAGATAGCTCTAAGTCTGATAGATGCTGGCATTGTCATCTTGAAGCAGGGACTTTAGACCATTTATTATTCTATTGTCCATTTATTATGGAGTTTTGGAAATCAATTTGGAGCCAGATAAATTGCTTATTAGAAAATCATGTGGCACTAACATATGACACAGCATTATTTGGCATAGCGATGAGGGCCAAGAGCCAAATATCCTCTAATAATAATAAACTATTGCTCATTTTGACAGGGGTTGCCATACAACAAATAACACATATTTGGAAAAGTTGGAATAGACTGAACTTTAGTTTTTGGTGGAATTCAGTATGCCATATTTATAAAATGGAAAGAACATTAGCCATTCAAAAAGGGAATTTTAATAAATTTCAGGATCTGTGGAGGCCATTATCAGAATATTGTAAAGAATAAGTATATATTTTTCTTCCCTGTTATGTATAAATGAAAAATAGGGCAGGGGGGAGGGGGGATTTTATTATTGAAGACAATGATTTTATGAAATATAAAATGTAGGGAGGGAGGGGGGATAAATTTAATTTGATAAAGATCAATTGTAAAATCTCAAGTGAATTATCTATGTTACAATGTTAATATCAATATTGTTGTACTTGATGTAAGTTATAAAATGAATAAAGAATTTAAAAAAAAAAATCTTCATCATTTTTCATGTTCATGATCTTCTTTTTTTTTATGTTCAGTTCTAATCCCATGTTATGATTTTCAGCTTTGTGGATACAGCATGTCTACATAGGTATGCATGACACACAAATAGAAGATTAGATTAGATGTCTTCTTTCCTGCTGGTGATGAGCATTGTATCATCTGCATAGCGCAAGTTGTTTATATTTCGGCCACCAATTTTGAAACCAATGCTCTCTTTTTTCATAATTACTTTTCTGAAGATGACTTCGCTGTACAGGTTGAACAGGTAAGGTGATAAGATGCTTCCTTGCCTGATACCACCACTGATTGGTTTGGGTATTCTCATTTGTGCTAGAGTTCTCCATAGTTTATCATGTTCCACATAGTCAAAAGCTTTGCTCTAGTCAATGAAGCAAAAGTATAGGGGCTTTTGGTATTCTTTGCTCTTCTCCAATATCCATCTAACATTAGCAATAATGTCTCTTGTTCATTGACCTTTTCTGAAACCTGCCTGAACTATGGGTAGTTCTTGCTCAATGTATGCTTAGAGCCTTTGCTGTATTATTTTCAGCAATATTTTTCTGGCGTGTGGGATTAAAGTAATTGTTGTGTAGTTGTTACAGTCCTTGGCGTCACCTTTCTTCGGTATAGGGATGAACAGTGATCTTCTCCAATTGGTTGGCCATGTTTATTCCTTCCAAATCTGTTGACTGTCATGTAAGGGCCATGATAGTACCTTCTGAGCCTTTAATTTAGTTGGAATATCGTTACCAGTTGACTTGTTTTTCAATAAAGCTTTAATTGCTGCTATGACTTCTTTTAAAATATCTGGTTCTTCTTCGGCATCAGTTTCCAGTTCAATTTCCCTAATGTTAGCCTCATTTTTTTTTTTTGCATAAATTTTCTGTATATTCTTTCTATCTTCTTTTAATGCTTTCTGGATCATTCAATATCATTCCATTGGCATCTTTATGCATCCAATCAAGGCTGGAATTTCTGCCGCAATCTCTTGACTTGATCCTGGAGTCCTGCTAATATCATTTTTTTAAATGTAAATCGAATAGAAATTATATAAGCGTTTTATCAAATTTTTAATAAAAACTCGGAAACTCCTGATATGCTAATTTGTTTTTTTCCGTTTACATGTTCTGATTCAGTTTTCTGACAAATATCTTTTAGATATCGTTGTCTTGCCGAACTTGACATTGAAACACTTGGTTCATTTATGATACTTTTTTACCTATCACTGGAAAGTTTTGCTTGTCTTCTTTATTCTGCTACTTTTCTGGTTTCTTCTGAGATCAAAGATGATTTCTTCAATCTTTCTAAAACACATACTATATGTATGTAAAATAAGCCTGGAAATCTATATGTGTATATTTTGTATGCTTGGAAATGGTAATCCCCTACCCTCTGCTGAATATGTACATACTTGCACCACATCTAGGGGAGTTTTTAATAAATGGTGTTGAAGAGTTTATGAAGGAATAGAATAATCACACTGCAATTCCAAAGTCATGCTTCTCACCAGAACCTCCATTATTATCTCTAATCCCGCAATCACCACTGCAGGCACACTAGTTTCTTTTCAATCCTCCTTGGAGTCACTTTTGATACTACCTTCTCCTATCATTCTCACATCTCCACAGTTGTCCAACACTGCTTTCTTAAACTTAGACTGATCTCATCTATTCACCATCTTTTCATTACTCAAGCTTTTTGAGTCTTCATTCATTCACCTGTCATTACCAAATTGGATTATTGTAAGTCTACTATTCAATACCACCCATAAAGAATGACGTAGGCTTCAACTGATACAAAACACAGCTGTAAAGTTAATATCAGGTTCTAAGAAATATGACCATGTAATGCCCCTCTCAAATGACTACACTCAGGCATACCCCTTCATCTATCCCCCACATCTAATTTCATACTCTCCCCTTCTAGGGGGTCCATGGATGGGTTTTTGGGGGGTCTGTGAAGGTTAGATAAAAATTAACATTTATATTCACTAGTAGTAGTAATGGTAGTAGAAAATGTAGTAGATCTGTTTTGATTTGCACAAGAGGATTGTATTTCATAATTATAATGAGTGGCCATTATTTTTGCATAAAAAAGGAGTGTTTTTTTAGATTGTTTACTTTAAAGTTTAATAATACTTTGGGGTCCTTTTATCAAGCTGCGGTAGGGGTTTAACGCACGTAATATCGCGTGTTAAACCGCCTGCCGCGCTAGCTGCTAACGCCTGCATTGAGCAGGCGTTAGTTTTTTAGCTGGCCATGGGGGTTAGCGTGTAATGAAATATCCGACGCGCTAACCAAGCTAGCGCGGCTTGCTAAAAGGACTCCTTTGTGTATGTCACATATGTATGGGACAATCAAATCAAGACAAATAAAGTACATTATAATTCATTGCATGCAAGGTTGTGTTTATGTGAATATTTCTGGGGAAGGGGGTCCACAGCTTTCATCAGATTCTTAAAAGGGTCCGTGACTCAAAAAAGGTTAAAAATCACTGTTCTAGAACCTTGAGATCTTCACAGGCCAATCTACTATATGTTCCTTCACTTCATCAGATATGCTACAATTCAACCTGCTCTAAAATTTTCTGCGTCACGGGCCCCACTCTTTGGAACTCACTACCCCATGACATTCATTCACAATCGCATCATTTTAACTTTTGTATTACTCTCAAAACTTTTTCTATTTAAGGATACATTTCCAAGCTAATCTCCTGAAACTCCTTGACATCTCCCCTTGACTGCATATTCCCAGCACAGGGATGTGTGGATAGTCTTTCAGAGCATCAATATCACTATATCTCTTTCTTCCCTTTCCTAGCACAATGGAATTCCTGATCCACTCGTCTCCCTCACCTCTTTCTTTCTTTTATAATTTTATGTACTATGTAAACTGCTCTGACGGCTGCTGCTAAAGGGCTGTATATCAAATTAATTAATAAACTTGAAACTACTGTGTTTCCCCGAAAATAAGCCACTGTCATTAATTATGGGTCCAAAAAACGCATATCGCTGCTCTGAGGCCTCCAAAAACAGAAGGTGGCAGCGCTCTGAACGGGCTGCATCGCGGTCTTTCCTGCCGGGGACAGGTCTTCCCTCTGCAGCATCTTTCTATCCCTACTACCCCACTGACCCTCCCACCGTACCGTGGCAGAGGGAAGGCCCCAGCGGGGAAGGCCACAAAGCAGCCCGTTCAAAATGCTGCCGCCGCTGCTGCTTTAGGAGGCCTCGGAGCAGAGGTATGTCAGGTCTCATCAAGGTGGGGGGTCGCTGAATTAACAAGTTTGATTTTTTTCAGCGAATCAGGCAGCACTAGTGTCAAGGATGGCATTGTGGAGTGTTGGGGACATGGGGGGGGAGCTTCGGGGCAGGGGTCGATCTTAACTAGGGCTTATTTTGGGGGTAGGGCTTATTTTCAGGTAAACAGGGTATTAGCAATAGGGCCATGCTAACAGTAACACAGCAGTACATTTGAGAGTACTGCTCCTGGCCAGGAAAAGAAATGAAAAAAATTAATTCTGATATTTGTCATGTTATGTTCTGATATTCCTGCCATGGTATGCACAAAACTAACCCATTTGAAGAAATTGCACCCCCCCCCCCCCTTTGGAGGGGAGAAGTGGCCTAGAGGTAAGAGTTGCTGCCTCAGCACCTTTAGGTTGTGAATTCAATCACAGCCAGCTCCCTGTGACCTTAGGCAAATCACTTAACCCTCCCTTGCCCCATTGCTATACTGCGAACCTGCCCACACAGTTAGGGAAAATACCCAAGCATACCTGATTAGTATTCAATGTATTGTAAACCACTTTGGGTGAATCTTTCATGAAAAGGCAGTTAAAAATCTAAATACACAGCAACTTGACTGCACATGCTAATTCCTGCATTAACTGCAATGTGGAATAGAGCAGGAAATAGACATGGACTGCTTTTTGCAGGTAACACGCAATAACAACACAGAACAGTTAACACCACCTCAGCAGGTAATGCTAAATACATCTACCAGTAATGCTAAATACAGCTACCAGTATTTGCAATGCAGTTAACGTGTAGTAAGTTACTGCAGAGATTTGCAATTACCATGCCTGGATTTTTGCAGCTAACGTGTGGTCACTGAGAAAAGCACTTGAAAGAGGCCCATAGATCAGTTATTTTCTAAAAGAAGTAATTTCTGTGCCTAAACCTGTTTTATATGCAGAAATGTCTTTTAAAATGACCCCTCCATATGAAAACATGACAGCTTCAAACAGGTGATGGACTACCTGGATGTTTAGACAGATCTGGAAGTTTCTGGAAGTTTACTTCCAGAAGTATTAGTTTGATCTGAATTAGAAAGCTGATGCAAATGCATTCGACAAAATGCCCGCACCCCCACCCACTTATTTTTTTTTTTTAAAACAAAGTAACTGTGGGAGAACATTCACATCAACAAAAGAAAGGAAATTCCATAGTGAGAACCGATCTTATTGTTTGCTCCCATGGGAAAACAAAATTCAATTGCAATCCAACACTTTTTCTGACTTTAGCCCACAATGAGACCTTTCTATCCTACAAACTGAAGCCCTGCACTTTGTTTTTAAAGGTAAAGGTAGCTCTCCCTTTACTCAATGATCAAGTCATGAATGACCTATGGGAGCTGCTACTTGGGTGACAGTTTCATGCTTTTCCCAATTATCTTCCCCCTCTCTCCTGTCCTCAAGATATTCAATAACATCCTCTCAGTGTACTAAGTAGAGGTTCTGATTTTTGTCTCATAGAGGTACACAATGAATATTTATAAGGAATATTTGAATTACTAACTGCTTACATGTAAATATGGTAACTGAAGAATTTATTTAAATATGTAATCAAGTTTATAACATACACAGTTGTATAACTGATGAAACTTGGCGTACCCAAAACACTGAATTACAGAGCTATAACCCTGATTTTGCCCATGTTGAATCATGTAAGATTCATGCAACTGAAAAAAAATAAGGTAAATTTTAAAAAGCCTTGCTCCTATATAACTTGATACTCTGTGAACTTAGCTCACTTTCCAGATTAATTTGAAAGTGCTCCGTTAGGAGGCTTAACTCAAGAGTTTTAGAGAAAAAAACCCACTGATACTGGATCTCACTTATTATGAACTCTTTGTGCTGGGAATTTCCAGTAGCAAAAAAAAAAAAAAAACCAACCAACAACCATGTTTTTCATTTTCCTCACTCCCTAGCCCTTTTCCAAGAAAATCCAGTGGTTTTTTAATCCCCTCTGGACCCGCACACTCCTTCCCTCCCAGTCTACTTTTCTTTACAATAAGAATTGTGAGCGCAAGTCTGTCATTGTGATCATTACGGGTGATAGCCGGATCCCATGCAAAGAACAACAAACAGTGGGAGGAAGCAGACTACTAGAGGGGGCTCAGGCTCCTGCAGGACTCTTGTCTCTGTGTGCCAGCCTCGCTGCGCTGCCAGCAGCTCCTCCCCGGGACACAGGCTGCAGCCGAGCGTTGATTTACAAGTACTGGGAGCTGGGAGTTGCATTACCGCTTCACACGGTTAGCTGCAGACCGCCCGTCACCCCAACCAATTGCTCCATTCATCGCAGCGCAGAGCTCAGCCGCCGCCCCCGGATTGGCTGTCAGCGTTCGGCTCAGGAACTTTCCCACGGCCTGCACGTGCTTACAGGCAGCCCTGCAGACTCCTTGACTGGCCCCAGGCCCTCCCAATCCCCAGCGAGCCGCCGGGAAGAGGCGGGACCAACGCTGCAGTCAATCACCCCGGACTAGGGGGCGGGCCCGGCGAGGAATTTTATTGCCTTCCATTGGTTGTTGTGACGTCTCCAAAGGGGGGGTCGGGCGGAGAAGCCCAGGTGGGATTGGCTGTCGGGGCGTGCAGGCGTTGCCTAGGGGGGGGGGGGGGGTTGGGGGTAGGTCCCGCCCGCTGTACCGCCGAGAGAGGAAGCGTGGGAAAGAGATGGTGGAGGTTTAACCGGAGGGAGAGCCTGAGGTCGGAACAGTGTGTGAGAAACAGCGGCAGAGCACAGAGCAGACTGTGCGCGCAGACAGAAGCGCATTCCTGCTGTTAACTCCTTCCTACCCGCGGCCATGAAGCGGACGCACGATTACAGTTCCTCGGACAGCGAGCTGGACGAGACCATCGAGGTGGAGAAAGAAAGTGCGGACGAGAACGGGTAAGGTGGGCACGGATGTCCCTGTTAAGGGTTATGCAGCAGATAATTGTGTATACGTGTGAAAGGACCCTGTGCTCTCTCAATGAATGCCATCACAGGCTGATTCCCGCGAACTAGGTTTGTCAGCCAGCTTCTAGTTTTCTTGGCTCGTGAATGATGCTCGTCAGTTAGACTTGCAGCAGCAACTTATTTCTGTCTCTCTCTCGTCTCTTTTTGATTCTGTTGTATTCAGAAACTTGAGTTCCCCTCCGGGATCGATGTCTCCCTCAACAACTTCTCAGATCCTGGCCAGGAAAAGACGCCGAGGCGTGAGTATTCGCTGCATGCATTGCTCCAGGAAATGAAAAAGAAAAGAAAAAAAAAAAAACAACCCAAACCTTATGATATTTATGTTAATTCCACTTTAGTTGCACGGAGCTTAAGTAGCTTTTGTCTCCCCGCTTCAGATCATAGAAAAACGTCGCCGGGATCGAATAAATAACAGTTTGTCTGAATTAAGAAGATTGGTGCCTAGTGCTTTTGAGAAACAGGTAAATAATGCATTGAAACAGCCTTCTCATTTTTTGTGGAGTTACCTGATGTGTCTGCCCAGATAGGGTTCAAATAAATCCATGGTTTCATTTCCTCTCTATTGTTTCTCTTTCTTATTCTCCTCAGGGATCAGCAAAATTGGAAAAAGCTGAAATTTTGCAGATGACTGTGGATCATCTAAAAATGCTGCATACAGCTGGAGGGAAAGGTAGATGTTGTGGTTTTAAAAAAAACCAAAAACAAAACAACAGAAAGGGTGCAGGCTTAATAATACTGCTAAAGGCTTCATAGGAACAAAACTATTGTAAACTTGACTCTACAGTTGGTAAATGTGTTGGGTGCATTACAATGAGATTATAATCCCCCCCCCCCAATGTGACAACTTTAGAATGGACTTTCAAAGCAGAGGGTCCACAGCAGAAAATTCACAAGCAGCCACAGGTGGTCATCTTTATTCCTTGGGGGTCCACTGGTTGGGTGTGAAGCTTGGAGAATATATCATTGATTGGTCTCATCTTCCAGTAGACTTTCTTAAAGAGTTTTTACTACAGGCTGCAGAATACAAAAGAGCCTAAACAAAAGCTTTCTTGAGAAAATTTACTGCTGCCCTAAGGGTCTGTTCAAGTTATATAATGCATATTCAACTGAACTAACCCTTTGGTTTAACTACTAAAATCCTTAGAATTCTTCCTGCACTTCCCAAAGTGGAAAGAAATGCTGGTGATCAAGCAGGAAGGGAGCATTGTATTGACTGGAACTGTTTAAATATGCCTTAACTCTTTGTGGTTCTCCTCCCTTGCCCAGGTTATTTTGATGCTCACGCACTTGCAATGGACTATCGGAGTTTGGGATTCAGAGAATGTTTGGCTGAAGTAGCCCGTTATCTCAGTATTATCGAAGGCCTGGACTCCTCTGATCCTCTGCGTGTTCGACTAGTCTCTCACTTGAACAACCATGCCTCTCAGCGAGAGGCAGCCAGCAGTGCACACCCTGCCATTGGACATATCCCCTGGGGCAGTGCCTTCGGACATCACCCTCCTCTCTCTCACCCTTTGCTGCTGGCACAGAACAGTCACAATAATAGCAGTACCACAGCCTCTCCTTCAGAAGCGCATCACCAGAGCAGACATGGGGAAGCTGCCTCGCTTAGAGTGCCCCCCAGTGGCAACGTTGCATCTGTGCTCCCTATGGTGGCTGCCTCCAAACTCTCCCCTCCTCTGCTGTCTTCCATGGCATCGCTGTCTGCATTTCCATTTTCCTTCAGCTCTTTCCACCTTCTGTCCCCAAGTGCATTGGGCACATCCACACCAGCGCAGACAGCAAACCTTGGCAAGCCATACAGACCATGGGGCACAGAGATTGGAGCATTTTAAGAACTTTGAGCATTTTATAGGGCGTGGGGAAAGGGGTGGGTGGGAAAGGCTAGAAGCCTAGCTGGGCTGGGCGTTTTATCAATGTGACTTCAAGTACATCCATCAGCTTTAGAGAGAAAATGGTACCGTTTCAGAAGCCTTTGTAAGCCTAACAGCTGCTTTTTAAAAAATAATTTTCTCTTGTTAGCAGCAATTTAATTAGTTTATTCAAAATATTAAGGACCCGACATTGTAAAGGGGTTTTCCCAGTTTATGTTTATGGGAGAAATGCAGTGTACATAGGGCCTTAAATTAACAAACATTTGACATCCTGTTGTGCTGCGTATTTAACTTGCTTTGTAAAATTTACTTGTCAGAATGACTTATGCTTTTTGTCTGCAAACAGTGGAACCTTTTAAATGAGAGTACTAACGTGCTTTTTTTTTTGGGGGGGGGGAGGGATTACTGGTTAAGAGTAACAACATCTATTCAAACCTTCTAAGTTTAGCACTAGCTTCTTAAAGGCCCCTTTTTACAAAGCCACGGTCAATGTACTAAAGCCCTTTCAGTTCCTATGGGATACTCCACCTTTGTAAAAGGGGGCGCCCTAAGTTCTTGTTTGTTTAATATTTGGAAAGATATGTTTTATAAAAGAGTATTCTTCCCTTTTTTTGTAAAGTATATTTTGAGTTTTATATTTGTAAGTGCGATGACAAATCGGACCTTAGCATTGTCCAAGAGACTTAATGATGTGGAAGAGGTTATTTTCTCCTGGAGGCAGACAGTTCATACACTGTAGAAGCCCAAAAATGACTCGGAGCATATTAGTTCTGTGCTGGGATCAGAGTTTTGTTTTCACCTTTTTTTTTTTTTCCACTAGAAGTTAACCCTTCTAAGAAGTTGCCTGTTTGTTCTTCTCTTAATGGATTAATTTTGAAGGGTTTTCCTGTATGCCTTTCTGTACATATTAGCATTGTGCATGGAAATCTATTACCAGGTTGATTCTTTTAACAGATATTTCCTGTAGGCTGAACTATACTGGGTGTGATCACTGTTGCACTGGCCTGTTGTGAGTAAATAAAAGGAGAGAATGGTATGTTTTATTGGGGAAGGCCCCGAGTTGCAGATGTGATTTGTTTGAAAACTAGGTGGTGCATATTACACTTTGCATCCTTTCTTGCCATCTAAATACATAAAGTACAAACGGAAACTGTATAATTTGGGGGTTTTTCTGACGACTTTTTTTTTTTTATTGCAAAAAGATATAGTTTAGCTTCTAGTAATTTATAAACTGTCCTCTAAATTTTTGCATAAAGTTTGAAGTTTTTTTTTTCAAAGGCCCCACAACTGCAAAACTCCCTCTGTTTTAAAAAACACAGGATCTTGCATTCCTTACAGTGAAACTGTTTACTGGGGATGGTGCTGAATTAAAAACATTTGCTCATGTCTTGAATGATCTCACATTAAAGGAACTAAGTTGTTTACAGTGCTCCGGTTCTTTGCTGATAACTATTTGTTCCTTCTTTTTATTTGGTTGGAAGCTTCTATAACATATGGATCTGGAATGGCCAAGTTGTCGTCCCCTCACACCCCGTCAAATCTATCCCCAACCCCCCAATTTACAAGACCCTCTTCAAGGTACTCACGCATTTATATCCTCAGCAATAATGTTAATGATAAATAAAACTCAGACATTTTATTGATGGTAATAATCAGGCTGGAGCTTAGTTTATTGGGACTACCAAGAAGCAATGAACAATTGCTTCACCCCAAGCTGCAAGACATTGCAATTTTACAAAACTTACAATTGTATTCCCCTGACCCTGCCATCTCAGCAAGATGGTGGCATGGATCTCCATGCCACGGGCCTCAAGACATATTCGCTCACTTGAGCTCGCTTCCCCTTAACCGCTCATCCCCTGATGAGCCTAGGGGGTTAGGCATGGACCGCCCTGCCCCCCCTTTACAGGGTCACCTGACCTGTGGCATCACCATTCAACTGAGCTGACTGCCAAATACCCACTCATCTTCCGATGAGCCAAAAACCTTGTAGCTGGGTTTACTGCTGCTGCAACAACCCTAAACCCCTCAATCACCTGAGTGAACCCTATATCCAAAGGGGAGGGTGAGCGGGAAAATTGCCTCCAAGGGATAGGGATGCATACTGTTCCTAGGAGGGATGCAACCTATAAACCCCTTCCCATCATTCCCTGCTTCCCCTTGCACAACCATTCCTTTCTCAGCCTCTTGCCAGGAAACCAAGTCCCTCCTTTCCACTTCCAACCCACTCTTACCCAGCTACCTCCCCCATACCCTTGCAAACTGTCTCAACATGGGTGACTACTTGGGCCATCCAGCCCATTGTTATAGTTGCCCATTGAGACTAGCTCTTGGGCTCTTTTTTTCACTGATACTTCATAATGAGTTCTGGGGTCTGTGCTTGCCTTTCCCACGTGCTTTTGAATTTTCTGTCTTTTGCCTCTGCACCATCCAGTAGGGTGAGAAATGAGGCACGAGACTAAGTGAAGTTGGAAATCTGGCAAATGCTTTTTAGCTTTTCAAGTACTGACCTACCAGAGGACATTAGGAACAGTGGCCACGTCCAGCTAGTGCACAAATGCCAAGGCTCCTGCCTTTTATTTCTGGCACACAAGGGTATTCACAATTAAATGCACACAGGTAGTGGAGGTGCACATTTATTATTGCTAGCCTGACAGTACACTTCCCCCTCCCCATTCGCGGTTTCGGTAATTGCGATTCCACATATTCGCGATTTTTTGGGGAGGGGGAAAAAAAGAAAAAAAAAACACAGTTTAGCCTTCCCATTGGCATCCCAGCCTTACCTGGTGGTCTAGCGGGCTTTCGGGGCAGGAGCGATCTTCCTACGCTCCTGCCCCGTGTAGATCGCCAATAGGAAATGGCTGTGGGGAGTTCCCGTCCTCTCGAGAGACTACGGGAACTCACGGCAGCTATTTCCTATTGGCGATCTGCACGGGGCAGGAGTGTAAGAAGATCGCTCCTGCCCTGAAAGCCCGCTAGACCACCAGGTAAGGCCGGGATGTCGGAGGGAAAGCAGGAGGGAGGCGGGGGTGGGTCAGAGCCGGACCAGAAGATATTCGCGGTCTGGCTCTGCCCCTATCCCCCGTGAATCCAGAGGGAGAAGTGTAGAGCCTAGTGGTATGCTAAGTGGGTCTGAGAACAAAGGGGGCTCCTGCAAAATCCCAAACACTAAACTACATATGCAACAAAGTTGCAACAACTTATTTTATGTGGCTTGCTATTGCTATGCTAATTAGGTGGTTATATGAACGGCACTACAGAAACCAGGAGTAGCCTAGAGGCCCCTGTAAGGGCAAGAAGTGTTCCTTAAAATGCCTTGGACTAGATATGAATTATACTGTATGTGAGTTGCAGGGTGCACTCGTTCTTGTAGAGCCCTTACAATCTAGTTCCAGCATAGCACATAAGCCTGCTGTACCAGGTCTAAGGTTCTTTGACCCCCCAGACTCTCTGGAGGATGGAAAGAGGGATACAGGACTTCCTGCCTGAATCTTGCCCCACAGAAATGGTGAGTTGGATGTGCAGTTAAATCTGCTAAATAAAGTGCTAATGTTAAGGGTGAAAGTCAGAAGTTTGGGCATTAATAGACGCTCTAGAAGATCAAAGATTGAGTGGCTATGCCAGCTGTACTTTCTGTCCCTTGAATGTGGTTTTTAACTAAAGTCAGGAGAATTAAAAAGCCAAGCCTTTTGAGGGTAAGCATGCTCTTACTTCTAAAACCTGGGTCCCCAGCAGGGCAGTTAGTCAGAAATTCTGTTAACTGCCCACCAACCCAGCCAGCAGATTAACCGTTTCCCTTAACTCAGGAGTGCCCAACTCCGGCCCTTGAGGGCCATAATCTAGTCAGGTTTTCCCCAGTGAATCTGCATGAGATCTATTTGCCTGCAGGTTCATTGGGGAATTCCTGAAAAACCTGACCTGGCAAGGGCTGAAGTTGGGCACCCCTGCCTTCACTGTGTCCATGACATCCTGTTTGTCTTGTCTGTTTAGATTTTAAGCTCTTTTGATCAGGGACTGTCTTTTTGTGACTCTGTACAGCGCTGCGTAGATCTGGTGGCACTATAGAAATAATATGAGTAGTAATAGTAGTAAGCAGAAAATTAAAAAAATTCATTCTTAAAGAGTAACAGCAATCACCCCTGCCTCACAAGCCAATTCTACTTTTATGCTCTCTTGACTGAAGAAGTACATGGTTGTTGCTGGCAGGACAAGAGTTAAAGATTATGTCATTCAATAGCAACTGTTTTTGCATTCTAATTTCCTGCCTGAGCTGGGATACTGTGGCATGTGAGTGAATGGATGATGGTCTTTGTAACTTGGCTGGCAAGTGTTTGCTTGCTGAAAAGAGAGAGTTGTGAGTCTGTAATGCTGCAGTTAAGAAAAAAAAAAACAAACAAACTAGTAAGCATGGGCTTCTCTTCGAATTTGTACCAGTAGATGCTAAAACAAAATTCTGAGGAAGGAAGATAGTTCTAAAGAAACAACACAAAGTGACCTCTGAAGAAGGAACCTGTTTCTTTAAAAAATTGTATGTGTTTATGACTTTTTTTTTTTTTGTTGGGCGCTTTTGAGATCCTAATTTTAATTTTTTTTTAATGTGTATTGCCATTGTATTTTGTTGTTTGTTAATTGTTTTTGTATGTTTACATTGGTCCCCGCCTAGACTTGTAGACAGGCAGGCTACAAATAATTTTAAATAAATAATAAATAAATAATAAGGTCCTGGAGGCACACTGAACTGATTCTGGTTTTCAAGAGAGCCACGTCAACTGTCTGTGAGATGAATATGCATAGGTCTCCTATAATTGATGGTTCAAACCAAAATCTTATCCAGAACATTAATATTTAGACGTTAGCAATCAAAATCCAGAACTGGATATGGAAGTTCTATCTTATTTGGCCTCAGACCCACCACTCCACCGCTTAGCAAAGACTTTTAGCAGGGAGAATTACATGGCTCTTCATCATCGGCCCAATCTCATATACTTTAAATTCTCTATTGTATTTTATTTAGTTATTTTAATAATTTATAGTAAAACTTCAAAGATTTAAGCATTCAAAATTTAAAAAAACTTAGCTTTAGTAAGTACAGCCTGGGATGGTCGTTTCCTCCCAGGCTGTATTTACTAAAGCTAAGTTTTAAAAAATTTTGAATGCTTAAATCTTTGAAGTTTTACTATAAATTATTAAAATAACTAAATAAAATAAAATAGAGAATTTAAAGTATGATATTGGGCCAATGAGGAAGAGCCATTCAGTTCTTCCTGCTTTAGTCTTTGCTAAGCAGTGGAGTGGTGGGTCTGAGGCCAAATAAGATAGAACTTCAATATCCAGTTCTGGATTTTGATTGCTTATGCTAAGTCATTTCATTTCAAAATATATCGCATTTCAAAATATATCGAACATGCTTAATACAGTAAGGGATCAATATTCCCTATCATTTTAAAGCAGGGGTGTCCAACCTTTTGGCTTCCCTGGGCCGCATTGGCCGAAAAAAATGTTTCTGGGGCCACACAAACGCTGCAGCAAGATAGAGGAGGGAGCCAGCAAGACAGTAAACACCTGGGGGCAGCAGAGGAAAACACTGCATCGCCCTTGACTGGGGCCACACAAAATACTTCACGGGGCATCAGGTTGGACATCCCTGTTTTAGAGCATTGGGTTAGGAAGGGAGGCTAGGGTTCAAATTCCATTTCTTCCACTTCCCTCCCCCTCCCCCCCCATATTTCATCTAGTGCCTAAGGGCTAGATTCACTAAGGGCATGGATGCGATTTGCCCTCATGCAAATGAGGGCGAGCGGAATAATGCCTCCAATTAAGCAGGGAAGGCAATCAGGGCAGAGTGCTGGAATGTCGGGCTGAGAGCAAGAGATCGGGGAAGACAGAGCTGGAAAGTCGGGGACAGAAGCAGGGTGGTGATCGGGGTAGATGGAGCTGGAAAGTTGGAGGCTGAGAGCAGGAGGTTGGGGCAGAGAGCAGGGCAGTCGGCAAGGACCTGAGCGCCTGGTCCTCAGCAGTTGCTTATTTTTGGATCGGTCAGCCCAGTCGGTGTCCCTCATTTTGTTTAGTGAATCGCTGCCTGCCTGCATTTGAATGCTGTTTCCCCTCATTTGCATGCACAGATCAGAAGATGATCAGGATAGGTTAGTGAATCGGGTCGCAAAAGAGTCACAAACTGATCGGTACACGATCGATTTGCATAGTGAATCTATCCCTAAATACTGTATGTGCTATTTATGCACTAACTCCCAAATTCTGTATATAGTGCCATATGTTGTGTGCGCCAATTTGCACAGACTTTGTTTAACAAGACCAATGGGTGCTGATTAGCAATTAACATCTCATAATTGACACTAATTGGAACTAATTAGAAATTATGAAGAGCATGAGGGAAGGGGTGTTGGGTGTTCCTAAAAGTTAGCACTGGTATACATAAGAACATAAGAATTGCCGCTGCTGGGTCAGACTCGGGGTCCATTGTGCCCAGCAGTCCACTCACGCGGTGGCCCTCTGGTCAAAGACCAGCGCCCTAACACCAACCCTACCTGCGTGCTAACTGAGACTAGCCCTAACAGCGCACGTTCCTGTTCAGCAGGAACTTGTCTAACTTTGTCTTGAATCCCTGGAGGGTGTTTTCCCCTATAACAGCCTCCAGAAGAGTGTTCCAGCTTTCTACCACTCTCTGGGTGAAGAAGAACTTTCTTACGTTTGTACGGAATCTATCCCCTTTCAACTTTAGAGAGTGCCCTCTCATTCTCCCTATCTTGGAGAGGGTGAACAACCTGTCCTTATCTACTAAGTTTATCCCCTTCAGTACCTTGAATGTTTTAATCATGTCCCCTCTCAATCTCCTCTGTTCGAGGGAGAAAAGGTCCAGTTTCTCTAATCTTTCACTGTAAAGCAACTCCAGCCCCTTAACCATCTTAGTCGCTCTTCTCTGGAACCTTTTGAGTAGTACCGTGTCCTTCTTCATGTACGGCGACCAGTGCTGGACGCAATACTCCAGATGAGGGCGCACCATGACCCGGTACAGCGGCATGATAACCCTCTCTGATTTGCTCGTGATCCCCTTCTTTATCATTCCTAGCATTCACAACTTAGGTGCAGGTATGTAAGCTCGTTTTTTTTTTTTGGTTTAAATGGGTGTGCCTAAATGTTATGCTGCGTACGGCTGCTAATCATGATTCTATATAACAGGTGCCTTTTATAGAAACATGCTAAGTGCTGCTATGATTGGTGCTGATTTTTCGGTGCTATATATAGAATCGGGCAATAAGATTATAAAATGTTACATTCACACATGTACGATGACAGCAGATAAAGATCTGCATGGTCCAGGGAGTCTGCCTAAAAGATATAGTTGTAGCATACGCTTTGAATGCAACACATGTATTCTTGATCTTGTTCTGTCCTTTCCATTTTCACAGTACAGACTGTAGAGGTCTGGCCTGTACTGGACACACTGCTCAACTACTGGAGTTGTTGTGGAAGCCAGTCCATACAGATCTACGCCGCCATAATTAGGAGACAAACCGTAGAAATCTGCTCAGCATTGGCCTTATTTCCCAACTACTGGAGTTAACCGTCTAAGAACCGCTAAAGTTTTGTTTTGATTCCATTCTGTTTCCATAAAGGAGCCCTTTGTGTTTATCCCACACTCTTTTAAATTCTGTTACCGTTTTCGTCTCCACCACCTGCAGGAGGGCATTCCAGGCATCCATCACTCTTCCTGTGAAAATGTACTTTCTGACTTTACTCTGAGTCATCCCTCATGCAACCTCAATTCATGCTCTCTAGTTCTACCACTTCCCCTGCTTTGGAAAAGATTTGTTTGCATATTAATACCTTTCAAATATCGAAGCCCCTCCCAAATGTTCCCAACTCCATCCCTGGATTCGCCAGCAGCAGCAGCGCTCCCCCTGAACCACCCATCCCCCTGCACAGCATCTTTCCATCTCTCCCTCCCATCCGAACCCTACTGACCCTTCCACCATGAGACCGACATACCTCCCTCCAAACAGCAGCGTCGGCAGCACTTTAAGGCTGCTTTGCGGTATTCTCCAGCTGGGTCCTACCCTCTGCCACATCACTGATGATGTCATCAGCGACATGGCACAGGGAAGTCCCTGGAGGGAGAAGGCCGTGAAGCAGCCTGTTTAGAGTGCTGCTGATGCTGTTTGGAGAGAGGTATGTCAGTGGCGATTCGGCAGAGGGTAGGACCTGGTGGGAGAAGACCATGAAGCAGCCTGGTTAAAGTGCTGCCACCGTGGCTACTTGGAGGAAGGTATGTCGGTCTCGTGGTAGGAGGGTTGGCATGGTTCTGCACAGGGAATGGGAAGGAAGGAGGGATAGATGCTGTGCAAGGGTTCTGCTGCACAGGAGGATGGGAAGGAGGGATAGAAAGATGCTGCAGAGGGAAGACACAAAGGGATGGGTGAGAGGGGAGGAAAGATGCTGCACAGGTGGGGGAGAGAAAGGAAAGAGGATTGGGGTGGAGAAGAGGAAGAGAAAGATGATCATTGTAAGTGAAAAAAATAAGATATCCCTTGAAAATAAGCCCTAGTGCATTTTTGGACCCAAAATTAATATAACACTGTCTTATTTTCGGGAAAACATGGTATGTAGGTGCTCTGCAAGATCCAAGCTAGACAACAAGCCAGCAGATTAATGACAATAAAAGTCCAATATTTATTCCCCACATAAAAGCTTAAATACATAAAAGCCCTAAAAGCTTTTAAATATTTAACTATTATCTGTTTAGAATATGCCACTTGGTTTTTATCAGTCCCTGATGCAGCCCATTAGAGCAGGGGTCGGTAAACAATGGCCCGTGGGCCAAATCTGGCCTGCTGCCTCTTTTGTACGGCTCACGAGCTAAGAATGGATTTTACAATTTCAAATTCTTTCAAATTTCAAAATACGCGCTATAACAGCTGACATCCAAATTGCGGTGTTGCGAGAGAGACTGCATGTGGCCCTCCTGTAGCTTCTCATTCTCTCTCTCTTGGTGGCCTCTGCTATGACGCCATGCGTTTGCAGTTACAATATGGCAGCGTTTATAGTACTATGTGATTGCTATTCTGCTCGTGCTGTTCTATCATGAATCTGTAATAGTTCTCTGTATTGTTTATCATTCTCGTTTTATGACCAGTGCATATCCATATCCAATATTTCATCGCAATTTCTTCATGAAAATGAGGCTGCAACTAAAGTAAGTTTACGATTATCGCATTTATTAGCCAAGGAAGACGAGTTAATTAAATCATGTTTAATTGTCGCAGCTGAAAAAATGTGTCCAGAGAAAATTGATTTATTTAAATCTATTATTTATATTTTATATTATTATTTTGATCACTATGGTATATTTTGTTCAATAATCCCCCTTTTACTAAACCGTGATAGCGGTTATTAATGCAGGGAGCCCCGCTGAATGCTTCATGCTGCTCCTGACGCTCATAGCAGGAGCATTCAGCGCGGCCCCCTGTGCTAATAACTGCCATTTTGTAAACAGGGGTTAAATTTGTAAAAACTTGTTTTTTGCTTGTTATTTAAGTAAAAATATCCTTGAGTTTGCCCCTTGGTCCGCAGAAACAAAAATATTTACTATTTGGCCCTTTAGAAAAAATGGTTGCTGAACCCTGCTTTAGAGGGCGAAACATGACTGTGTCAGGCTTTAAAAAAAACCAAATTATTTATGTTAATGCATTTTATCTAATTGAATTCATCTAGGATACAGGATATGGAAATTAAAAGGAAATAATACAAAAACAAAACTTTCAAATAATACTACATTATTCCACCAAGCCCATAGCAAGAGAGAATAATACCTAAATTTTAAGAAAAACTTTTGGGAAATCTTGGATCATAGAATCTAACATTTTATAACATTTGAAACTAACATATTCAGGAAATTTTATAAAGCAAAAATCCAACAACCATGTTAGGCTTTTAAATATGTATGCTTTTATGTGGTGAATAAATATTAGACTTTTATTGTCATGGATCTGCTGGTTTGCTCCTTAATGTTTAGATCGGCCATAGAATTCCTCTTTGGTACCTGGATGAAGCATGCTGACCACTAATTCTTTACAAGCACCTTGGTGCCAAGATTATGTTACGGTACAATTCTATAAATTGCATCTATGAACCTAGATTTAGGCATGTCCACTTATGCCATTTCAATAACAAGCGCAAATACATGTGTCTAAGGGGTCCTTTTACAAAGGTGCGGGTAGCGGTTTAACGCCTGGAATACCACGCGTTGAACCACCTGCCGTGCTTGTACCTAATGCCTCCATTAATGAGGCTATGCTGACGATATCCTCATCCTCCTTGAGACCGACTCGAACCTCACTAACCTCGCTGAGAACATATCCGCATGTATAATGAATCTTCAATCCTGGGCACATTCTGTACAAATGAAATTGAACGAGTCCAAAACAAAACTACTTTGGCTCGGCACAATATTAGGTCATTTACCCACCTCCATCCCATTATCTTCTGGCTCCACTCTTCAGCTTGAGTTTTCAAGCAAAGTCCTTGGCATCATCATAGCTCCTCTTTCTCCTTCAATGACCACCTCAACTTCTTGGTAAAAAAATGCTTCTTTAGTCTTCATATGCTTCATTCTCACTTCGTCGTCCTTGTTCAATCCACCATCCTCTCTAGACTGGATTATTGCAACTCCATCTATTTAAGCCTAACTTAAAAAAAAAACTCCATAGACTTCAGCTAATCCAGAACGCTGCGGCCAAGCTTATTTTCGCTAAAGGCAAGTTCGACCACGTCTCCCCACTCCTGTCCAAACTTCACTGGCTCCCAGTTCACTCCAGAGTCCTCTTTAAATGTGCCTGTTTAGCTTTCAAGATCCTACATGGCATCCTCCCTCCCGTTATCCCACTCTTCTGGAACTCCTCTAACCCTAATTCCACTAGATCCTCCCAAAAACTGAAACTATCATTCCCCTCTGCAAAAGGTATATCCCGCGTAGGAAAACTAGGAACATCCCTCCTCTTTAGAACCACAGCACTCTGGAACAACCTCACATCCCCGCTCAGAATTTCAAGCTCCCTCCAATCCTTCCGCAAACACCTGAAAACTTGGCTTTTTTCAAAAATCTAACACCTCCCGCTCTTTGGTACCCTGTCCCTCTTTATCTTCCTAGCTCCTTTCCTATAACCCTTCATTGTAGCTCCTTTTCAACCTAACCCTGTAAACCGTGCCGAGCTCTATGCTTGTGGAGATGGTGCGGTATACAAACCTAAGGTTTAGTTTAGTATTTTAGGCTGCCGCAGGGGTTAGCGCGTGATGAAATGTCTGACGTGCTAACCCCCGTAGCGCGCCTTGATAAAAGGAGCCCTAAATGTAGCACTGTAGTTACATGTGTAAATGTTGATCCTGTCCATGTTCCTCCCCTGCACACCTGTGTAAGTTCTAGCATAATTTAAGCACCATGTTATAGAAAGGGGCTTAGATGCAAGCTGATTTGTGCTAGAGTCCTGTTGTGCCCAGATACGGTGTCAGGTCAAAAGCGCGCCGGGACAAAGGCGCGCCCAGACAATTGAGCGCAGCGCGGAGGCGCGTGCTGCTCAAAATTACTGTTTTTAGGGCTCTGATGGGGGTGTGTGGGGGGGGGACCCCCCCACTTTACTTAAAAGACATTGCGCTGCATTGTGGGGGCGTTGTGGGGGGCGTGGGGGTTGTAACCCTCCACATTTTACCGAAGACTTAACTTTTTCCCTGTTTTTAGGGAAAAAGTTAAGTTTACAGTAAAATGTGGAGGGTTACAACCCCCCAAACCCCCATAACGCCGGCGGGATGTCTATTAAGTAAAGTGGGGGGGTTCCCCAACAAACCCCCCCCCGTTGGAGCCCCTAAAAACTGTAATTTTCTTTGGCGCGCGCCTCCGTCTTGCGCTCAGTTGTCGGCGCGCGCCGTTGTCTATGAACCCCCAGATACTTATCACAGTTCAATGCTATGGCTCTGATTCTTTATATTTTGCCCCCAAAATTGGCGCTGACTAGTGTGGCACTAAGCACGATTCTATAAAAGTTATGCATCCTGTATGGAATCGCGCATAGTGCTACCTACATGACCTTAGGTATCACTAGGCGTTCTTTTTCTTTTAAACTTATGTTTATTGAAAGTGAAAAAGATCACAACCAAACAGAGTACAAAATGCAGTAAAGTACAAAAACAGCAAAATGTAGAGAAATTGCAACAAAGGCAGTGATACTCGCACACTAGACATTCTTATATGCGCATCGTATTTATGCATCATGCTTTGTCCCTAGCCCTATTCAAATCCAGGCTAAAAGTCCACCTTTTTGTGGCTGCTTTTAATTCTTAATCTCTTATCCACCTGTCCATCCCAAAATAAATATACTCTGTAATCCCTTATTTGTTCTATTTGTCTGTCTTGAATAGCTTATAAGCTCTATTAAGCAGGGGCCATCTCTTAGGTGTTTGTATGCAATGCTGTGTACATCTGGCAGAAATTACATTACATTTAAATATTTGTATTCTTCAATGCTTATTAGGTAGTAGGAGAAGAAGTAATATAGTAGGTGTGAACAGAAGTGATCCTCGGCCATTGCTGCCTTGGTGGCTCCATTCTCAAAAATGCCTGTCAAGTCAAAAAACAAGCGGTTGGGTACCTACATTTTATAGAATTGTGTTTTCGATTTAGGTGCCTAACTTTCAGTTAAATCCAATTAATGCCAATTCTGAGGTGTTAAGTGTCAATTCCTGGTGTTGATTAAGCCTATTAATCAAGTTAGGCAGACTTTACAGAATTGGGGGGAATGTGTATAAAGTATCACTGATAAAATTATTAATCTTGAAAAGGAGACTGGTGTGGTGTGCCTTCAGGGTAGTGTTGAAAACCAGTGTGCAGTATAACACGCTGATCTTGATGGGATTCTTATGCATAGAGGCACCAGCCTGCTCTGATTTGGTCACAATTATTGTATCACCTACCATTCATCTTTAGCAATTCTTGAGGGCAAAATGTAAGTTTTGATTATTTCAGCCCTTGACAGATTTCATTTAAAACATAGAATCATGATGGCAAATAATGGCCAAATGGCCCAGCCAGAGCATCTACTATCCTCTCCTTTCCCAAAGCAATCCCACGCGCCCTGTCCCATGCTTTCTTGAATTCAGATATAATCCTTATCTCTACCATCGGGAGGTTAATCCATTCATCCACCACCTTTTCTGTTAAAAAAAAAATATTTCCTTAGATTACTCCTGAGCCTATAACCTAGTGTATCACAAACTATGCCGCCTGAGATTCCAGGTGTGCCGTGAGAAATGGGGGAAGGAGGAGAGGCGCTGGCACCTGCTGACTGCCTCACGGTGAGAGGCATATCCTGTAGGCAGTCAGCCAGCGCCGATACTTCTCCTCTCTGCGCATCTTCCCTTCCAGCACCTCTCACTGGCGGCCCCTCTGGAGGGCCTTCGTGCATGACATTACGCATATGCATGATGTCATCACATCGACATTTGCGCACTTCTGGATGCCTCTAGCCGCAGCCACCATATTTAGTGTGCTGCGGCTAGGCAAAGTTTGCGAGACACTGCTATGACCTCTTAACTTATAACCTCTCGTTCCATTTGAAAAAAAGTTCACCTCCTATGTATTAATGCCACAGACATATTTAAACATCTCTTATTATGTTGAACTTAGAAGCCATACCAAAAACTTAGGAGTCAACAATCGAGAATTTTCACACCCTCTCCCTTCCCACACCTGTTGTCTCTACTGAAATTCAAGGGTGGAGGGAGGAAGATCATTCTGGCATGTTACCACAGCTGCTTAAGGGCCTGATTTACAAAGGGTGTTTCCCCATTTGGTGTTTAAGGGAAGCTTAGTAAATCAAGGTCAAGAGTCATGGATTTGACATACTGCATTTCTGTGGTACAACCAAAGAGGTTTACATTTATTATGAAGAACAAAACAATCAAATGATGGGTAGTAGGAAAAAAATCACCAACAAACAAAAATTGCTCCAAAAGGGGCTCAATTTGACTGTTATTGATTTACAACTATAGTAGGTGAGCCCCTTTTGGAGCGATTTTTGTTTGTTACATTTATTATATACAGGTACTTTCTCTGTCCCTAGGAGGATAAAAATCTAAGTTAGTCACTTGGGAGCAATTCTATAACAAGGCACTTCCATTTGGGCATCCTGAAGGCAGCTAGTAGGAGCCTAGTTTAGAAAGGAACCTCGGCCCTCGGTATTATAAAGAATGATTCTTTATGGAAAACATGTGCCTTATATGTCCGGCAGTCACTGCAACCTCATGCAAGCGCTTTCCTGCATCTGTACGCGATTGTGAGGTGGAGTCCAATCGCGTGCAGACACAGGAAAGCACTTGCGTGAGGTTACAGCACTGAGGCAGGCAACGTTCCAGAACTTAAGGTAACCATTGGAGGCAGTGCAGCTTATACGTGTGTCCGGTGCTGGAAGAGGTAAGAGCTGAAGGCGGTTGTGAACGCAACCGCCGGACACGTAAGATACAAGTTTTCCATAAAGAATCATTCTTTATAATACCGAGGGCCTCAAAATAGTTGGTCCAAAATCTTGTCTCTTGCAGTTGATACTTTGGTAGTTTATCACTTTCTGCATGTTGCACTGCTTTCAGCTGTGTATAGCTGAAATTATCAGAAGCAATTAAGGAAAGATTGATAAACTATATTACAACTATATGAGTTATAGTTATAAGATTTATAAACTATATTACAACTATGCGACAACTTTGCATGAGGTAAAACTTGTTATAGTTACTATAACGAGTTTTACCTCATGCAAAGCTAACATTTCTTTAATAAGACATTAACTATTTTTTTCTGTGGCCCTCCAAGTACCTACAAATCCAAAATGTGGCCCTGCAAAGGGTTTGAGTTTGAGACCGCTGATCAAAGTGCACCAGGGACATGTATAACCTAACCGTATTCTGTAAGTATGGGCATAAGTATAATTCTGCCGATGTTCCAACCCTGTGTACGCCCTCCTTGCCAATGCACACTACAGAAGTTAAGCAGGTATTTGCAGCCTAGCATTTAGCATGCTAGCATATGCTAATATTCTAAATTTTTGCGTAACATGCTTGTAAATATTAGTGCCTAGTTTGTAGAATTGCATGTGCTGAAATATTATTCCTGAAATCTTTATTTATTTCCTAGCGGTTTTGGTTGGGTACAGGCACAGAACTAGCTACCCTGAGCGCAGAACCTTGTGTGCATGCGTCTAGCCCACTCTTCCTCATGAGCTCACAAATTCTGTGCACATTTGTGTGTGTGAAAATAGATGAATGTGATACAGTTCATTGAATGGATTCACAAACAAATTTCAGTGCTGATGAAGTGAATAAGTGCGGGAGCCCTCCGTTCACAGCCGTGGCTTCCAGCATCAGTTCTGTCAAAAAGTTCTTTAACGGAATTATGTGATTATAACAGACATTACTGTATAATGTGCTTTTATTGATCTTTATTTGAGACTAATCAGTCAGTTATCACAGTGTTAAAGAAACTGTGTGTGTTTAAAATATATACACATTTTTACACACAATAATATATAGAACTTAATTGCACATTATACAGTTGTGGGAGTCTGGTGATGAGTAGTGAGCATTATTGACAGCCCTGTATGGAGGAAGTATTTATTTAAGCTCTTACAAAACAAGCGCTGGGTGCCTTGGTTGTACATAAGAACATAGCCTTACTGGGTCAGATCAATGGTCCAATTAAGCCCAGTAGTCCATTCTCATGTTGGCCATTCCAGGTCACTAGTACCTGGCCAAAACCCAAAGAGAAGCAATATTCTGTGCTACTGATCAAGAGCAAGCAGTGGCTTCCCCCATTTCTTTCTCAATAACAGACTATGGACTTTTCCTCCAGGAAATTTTCCAAACCTTTCTTAAAACCAGCTACGCTATCTGCACTTACCACAACCACTGGCAATGCGTTCCAGAGCTTAACTATTCCCTGACTGAAAAATATTTCCTCCTATTGGTTTTAAAAGTATTTCCCTATAACTTCATTGAGTGTTCCCTAGAATTTATAATTTTTGATGGACTGAAAAATCGATCCCCTTGTACCCGTTCTACTCCACTCAGGATTCTGTACACTTCAATCATATCTTCTCAAGCTGAAGAGCCCTAACCCTTTTAGTCTTTCCTCATGAGAGGAGTTCCATCCCCTTTATCATCTTGGTCGCTCTTCTTTGAACCTTTTCTAGTGCCGCTATATCTTTCTTGAAATAAGGAGACCAAAATTGAATGCAATACTCCAGGTGAGGTCACACCATGAATTGATACAGAGGTAATATAACATTCTTAGTCTTGTTAACCATCCCTTTTTTAATAATTCCTAGCATTTTGTTTGCTTTATTGGCTGCCACCACACATTGGGTGGGTGGTTTCATCATATTGTTTACAATAAGACCCAGATCCTTTTCTTGGACGCTAATCCCTAAGGTAGACCCTAGGATCTGGTAACTGTGATTTGGGTTATTCTTTCCAATGTGCATCATTTTGCATTGGTCCGCAATAAATTTCATCTGCCACATGGCTGCCCAGTCTTCCAATTTCCTAAGGTCTAACTGCAATTTTTCACAATATGCATGTGTTTTAACATTGTTGAACAATTTAGTGTCATCTGCAAATTTAATCACCTCACTCATTCCAATTTCCAGATCATTTATAAATAAGTTAAATTGCACCGGTCCCAGTACAGATCTCTATGGCACTCCACTGTTTACTCTCCTCCATTGAGAAAAATTACCATTAAACCCTACCCTCTGTTTTCTATTCAATAACCAATTTCTAATCCACAACTGAACTCTGCCACCTATCCATGACTCTTTAATTTTCTCAGGAGTCTCTCATGGGGAACTTTGTCAAGAGCTTTCTGAAAATCTAGATACACTATATCAACTGGCTCACCTTTATCCACATGTGTATTCACACCTTCAAAGAAGTCAGGCAAATTGGTGAGGCAAGATCTCCCTCGGGTGAACTCATGCTGAATCTGTCTCATTAAATAATGCTTGTCTATGTGTTCCACAATTTTATTTTTTATAATTGCTCCTCCATTTTGCTCAGCACTGAAGTCAGGCTTACCGGTCAATAACTTCCCAGATCTCCCCTGGAACACTTTTAAAAAATTGGTTTAACATTGGCTCCCACACTTTTTCATTTCATCATATAGATGGCCTGTGTCAAACATCTCATTTCGGTGGCAGGACTAAAGCGTGCGGGATAATCACATGTGGACAAATGAGCAAAGACAAATGCACACAGGACGTCAGTGCGCCGGATTAAAAGTTAAATTTAAAGCATTCCAAGGGGGTTGGGGGAACCCCCCCCATTTACAGAGGAAACTAATTTTAACTTGAAACAGGGAAAAATTACACTTTCCTCTGTAATGTTATTTTTTTTTACCCCCCTGAACCTTCCCCAATGGCAATGGCAACACTTCTAAGTAAACTGGGGGGGGGGGGGGGTTCCCCCCAAACCCTCTCGGAGCGCTTTATATTTAACTTTTAATCTGGTGCGCTGATGTCCTGCGCGCATTTGTGCGTGCTCATTTGTCTGTGGGCGATTGTCCCACACGCTTTCATTTCACTAGTGACATATTTCACTAGTGGCATATAGGGAAACTGTTTGCCTAGGCATTTTTTGTGTTTTTCCTAGTTGTGTTTGTTTGATTTGTACCTTCTTGCAGTGGCAAATCAAATCTTTGGCATGATGTTCACATTAAAAGCTGTGAACTCATCCATCAGTGCATGGCTCTAATGCAAACTTTTCTGCATTAATCCTTCAGTTTCTTGTTTCCCCACCCTGTTGTTACCTTGGCTCCCTTTTTTATCCTTCTCCCCATCACTCTCCTTTCTCTGACCCACCTTTTCCCTCTTCCTTCAATCAATCACTCCAGCTTGCCCTCTCTTACAGGACTTTTGTCAGCTTGTTTACTTTAATTCTCTCAGCTGGAGATGTGGGGCAGGATTTTCACTGCTAGTTTGTGAATTATATTGATAGTAATTGCATTATCCTATATAATAAAATCCTAAGGGTTTCGTGTTCCCTGCCGCCATGGTGTGCGATCCGTGGCCGTGTTCTATTTTAGAACCCGGTGGCAGGGAACACTCTGGCCACTCCCCTCCTCCCGCCCTCACTCACCACCGCTGCTGCTGGAGGAAGCTGCAGGCAAGCTGTCTCCCAGCGGCTCCAGAGACGCATCATCGCCGCCAAGTACCGCTGCCGACGCCGCTCTTCAAAGGAGCCTGGTGAGAATAGCGGCCGCCTGTAACAAACTTCGCAGGCCGCTCAGCACCTCAGTAGCACATTTCCTCTGACGTACGCGATCGCTTCAGAAGGAACTTGCTACTGAGGTGCATAGCGGCCTGCGAGGTTCACTTCAGCTGGCCGCTATCCTCACCAGGCTGCAAATGAACATGCTGGGCAAGGGGAGCAGGTAAGGGTGCTGATGGGCCGGGGAGCAGGGAAGAGGGACAGGAGGAGCACGGAAGAGGTGCTGAAGGACGGGGGAACAGGAAAGAGGGACAGGGGGAGCACGAAAGAGGTGCTGATGGGCCGGGGAGCAGGGAAGAGGGACAGGGGAGTACGGAAGAGGTGCTGATGGACGGGGGAACAGGAAAGAGGCTGCAAACGAACATGCTGGACAGGGGGAGCAGGTAAGGGGCGCTGATGGACCGGGGAGCAGGGAAGAAGGACAGGGGGAGCACGGAAGAGGTGTTGATGGAACGGGGGGAAGGAAAGAGGGACAGGGGGGAGCACAAAAGAGGTGTTGATGGACTGGGGAGCAGGGAAGAGGGACAGGGGGAGCACGGAAGAGGTGCTGATGGACTGGGGAGCAGGGAAGAGGGACAGGGGGAGCACAGAAGAGGTACTGCTGGACACGGGGGACATAAAAGGAAGGGAGAAGGGCTACTGCTGGACAGGGAGAGCTGGCAAGGGGTGGTGGTGGACAGCGGAGGAAAAAGAGACAGACAGAAAGAAAGACAGACAGAAAGCAGCCAAGGAGAGAGAGAGAGAGAGAGAGAGAGAGAGAAAGACACATCTATTCTAGCACCCGTTAATGTAACGGGCTTAAAGATAGTATTCATTATATTTACTCACACACAAGCTCTGATGTCTGTTTGTCTTCTGTTAACTCGCTCCATGACCAACAAGTTGAACAGACTTACTGAATTGGTGCATCATGCTCTGTCCCTAGCCCTATTCAAATCCAGGCTAAAAGTCCACCTTTTTGTTCTCACTATGATCTACCACAGTGGTTCTCATCCTTACTAATGCTGCAACCTCATGTTGTGGTGATCCCCCGAACATAAAATTATTTTCGTTGCTACCTCATAACTGTAATTTTGCTACTGTTATGAATCGTAATGTAAATATCTGATATGCAGGATGTATTTTCATTGTTACAAATTGAACATAATTAAAGCATAGTGATTAATCACAAACACAATATGTAATTATATATTGTGAAATATTTATTTCTAATTACAAATAAATGTATGTGGGTGGACCCGCCTTTTTATTTATTTTACCTCGATGTATTTTTGCACCTTCCTAACCTTGGATCCTCCTGTGTCGGTATGTTCATGTCTAATAAACATATTTCTTTTATGAAATGTCCCCCCTTTTTCTTTACTTTTATCCTTACTCTCTTTTAATCTTAGTATTGTAGGTACACGTCTGGGTACGCGTTGATAGATGGTATATCAAGAACAGAATAAACTTAGATTAAACTTAGATTGGAGCTATAGCCTAAAAAAAGATGAAACAGTGATTTTTAAGGTTTTGCAAAAGATCTGAAGAGATAAACACGATTTAATTTGAGGAGGTAGTCCATTCCATATCGCAGTTAGTAAGTATGGAAGAGTGTGAAATTTTACTAATGTACTTGATTCCTCTTAATGATGGAAAAGAGTTTATACATATGAGTTGTTCTCGTACCCGAAGATCTCATGGTGTTTAGAGATAAAAACATCAAAGGAACAAATAGTCCATGTAAAATTTTAAAGACTATACAGGTTATACAGGTACATTTAAATTGAACTCTCAATTGAAATGGAAGCCAATATAATTTCCTCAACAGAGGTGACACGCGATCAATTTTTTTGTTTCCAAAAATCAGTCAATTGCTGGTGTTTCTCGTTTCCTTTGCATAATCCCACATAAATGGAATTACAGTAATCCAGCTGTCCTACCTGTTCAGCATTTCTTCTTCCCATCACCAGTGTGGAAATAGGAAGTGGCTTCAAACAGAAGACTCTAATGTCAGCATGAGCAGCGCATTGTGAATCACTGCTTGCTGCCGGCAACCTTTTAAAAAAAATAGACAGCTTTGAAAAGGTATAGGGGTAGGGAGAGGGAGGGAGGAAGGGATTCCATCACCCATTAGATGCACCGGAGAGGGGAAAGACCCATTTTAGATGATGCAGTAGCTGGGAGGAGGGTGTCCACATCCCTCCAGATCTATTTTGTGGTAAGGGAGAGGGGGCGGCAGAGACAGGGAAGGGGGGTCACTTGAAAGTGGAGGAGAGTAGGCATCTCTCCTGCTGTTAGGGGACAGTGAGGTCGCAGCGGGGAGTTTAGTGCAGCAGGAGAGAGTGGGTATCTCTCCTGCTGCAAGGGTGGATGTCACTGCTGTTCGGGGCGGGGGAGTGTTGTGTTCGCTACTGCAGGGAAGGGGTGTTGTGATGCAGTGGAGAGAATGCGCATCTCTCCTGCTGCAAGGGTGGGTGTCGCTGCCATTTGAGGGGGAGGGGTTGTGTTCACCACTGCAGGGAAGGGGTGTTGTGATGCAGTGGAGAGAATGGGCAACTCTCCCATTGCATCACAACACAGGGGTTGTCTAGCAGCCTCTGACACTGACCGGCACCCCTGGACCAGTCGCTTATTTTTGTTGTCAAAAGCTGATGTCGCTTTTTGAAAATGGCTCGGCAATTTTTAAGAATCCACCAGAGGGCTCATTTCAATGTTGAAGAGTCCATTTGCATGTCAGTGTGGGAGACTGCTAGAAACCGTGCTAAAGACAGAGATAATCTCTTTACTAAGTCCTTCTACTTTTCAATGTAGTTCCTTTCTATATCAATTCTTGTAAACCGTGCTGAGCTCTACTTCTGTGGAGATGATGCGGTATACAAACTTAAGGTTTAGTTTAGTTTAGTTTAATCCCTTTTGAAAATCCGCCGCTAAACTGCGACAGGCTAAATTGCCAGAAAACAGTTTCGTGATGGCGTTAAAGTTTTGAGAATCTGGGCCTGAGGGCATTATCAAGCTGTATTAGGGGTTTTCTGGCATCTTGTTTGTTTGTCCTGTCTGTTTAGATTGTAAGCTTCTTCGAGCAGGGACTGTCTCCTTCGTGACTGTACACCACTGCATACATCTGGTAGTGCTATAGAAATAATTAATATTAGTAGTATTTAAGTTGCATTATTCACCCCATAACATGATTTAAAGGACCCTAATGCAGCTTGACTTAATTTACTGTGGTGATATTTAAGTAGCCATTGGTTACATATTAATGAAATGCAAAACATGTGTTAGGGCAACAAATCACAGTAAAATAACCCCAGCTTTTTAATGGTGTTATTTCACTGCCCAGGAACATCAGGCATAGATATAGTTCTAGGGTGACCATATCTGTGAAGGCAAAAGAGAGGACACATGGCCCCACCCCTTGCTCTTCCCCTCTCCTAAGCAATTGCCTGCTGTGTGCAGTCAGGTTCATAGCAAGCTATAATTGCACTCCTTGTGACTTGCTCTCCATGGTGCCCCCATCTTTTCTTGTGCTGTGCCCATGATATATCAGACTTTCAATTGTGAATCTATAAAATACTGAGTGGAATGGACCAACCCTTGAGTTGCTAACTATGTGGAAACAACATTAAACAGTCCTCCAGCCTAGGGTTATCATATGGCTCCAGAAAAAGGAGGATGGATTGAGATATCCGAGTTTTATTTCCATCAATTTTCCTAGAGCCATATGGCAACCCTACTCCAACTGTAACAGATCTGAAGCATCAGGGGCAATTGCAAACACCAACCAAACCCCCAAATAGCAAGCTCTGTGGCCTTTATTTCAAAGCCTAGCCAGGGAAACTAGCACTCTTTCTTGGCCATAGTCAGGTTCAGTACCTCTCCTTCCCAACCTTTTGAAAACATTCAGCAAATGGTCACATATTGCAAACAGCCCCAGATGTCTCAGCAACGCAGAGCACAAGTTACAGATAGTCACCCCACAAAAACAAACAAAAGAAAATCCCAAAACAAAACAACTCTACTTATCTTAAATCAATAGCATCCATTCCATTGGAGTTTATTTCTTGAGGACTTGACAGCCAATCCATAGTCTTTTCTTTTTCTCTTTCCCAGGGAACAGGCAATTGGGAAGAACTTCCTGGTACATCAACCTATTGGTTGCCCCTAATCTTAGGATAGAGAACATATTTTATTTTGTCCCAATTTTAGGTTAACTCAGGCAGCAGAACACTGGTGCACCTGCCCTGTCCATGCAGGTCCTGGCTGGCCTCTTGAATCTTTCCACCTCTCCTCGGGCCTCAGCGGTTACCAGCTACGTGTAGTGCAAAAGGTTGGAAGAGAAAGGAGGCTTGCACCAGAAGATCAGGTGATCGGCGTGACCTGGCACATCTATTGGCACATGCTGGGTATTTGCTGCAGCATCAGGTCTGGAGCTCAGAGTCCAGTCAGCAGTGGCACAGGTACCTAGCATATCTGACACTCGGGGACAATCATTTTCAACACCCTCTTATCTATATGAAAAAAATATTTAGTAATGATCCATGAGTTACACCCAGTGTTATAGCGCCCCTCCCCAGCTCTTTTCTCCACCCTTTCACCTCATCCGCTCCTTCCATTCCCCCTCCTGCCACACATGCACCCCGACGTTGGTGCGAGCAGAAGGTTGGGGTTGCTTCTTGTGCCCGGAATGTTAAAGAGGTACAGGGAAAGAAAGGGGTGCATACCAATTGCAGTACTTCCTTTCTTGGGGAAACTTATAGAGAAGTCTGCCTTGTTGCAATAGGAAGGATTTGTAGAGATAGTGAAAAATGATTGGATGACCCTCAATATGGCTTTGGCATGGGTCACAGTGTTGAGTTACTGTTAGTTACAACGGTAGATGAAATACGGAAAGGCATTGATAAGAACAAAATATTTTGTATGGTATCTTTAGACATATCAGCATTTGATACAGTTGATATTAAAACCTTGCTGCGGATGCTGAGGAAGATGGGGATAGGGGATGGGGTTTATAGCTGGTTTGCTTCATATTTTCATGACCGTTCAATTGCAGTGAAGAGTAGTGGACGGGTATCACAGACTATGCCCGTTTCTAAGGGGGTACCTCAGGGATCTGCTCTCTCAGCTCTGCTTTTTAATTTGTATCCCTCTACATTAGGCTCTATATTTCAAAAACTGAATGTCAGCTATCGACTTTACGCCAACGATATCCAAATTTTTTCCCCCCAATGTCAGACTAAAACAGAACTATGTACAAAGCTAACAAGGTGATTGGCAGTCATGAGTTATTTGATGATAGCACATAAGAACATAAGAATATAAGTATCGCCTCTGCCGAGTCAGACCATGGGTCCATTGTGCCCAGCAGTCCGCTCCCGCGGCGGCCCCCCAGGTCAATGACATGTAAGTGATCCTTTACTAAGACATCTTATCCTGTATATTACCCCTCTAATTATACCCTTCAATCCCCTTTTCCTTCAGGAACTCGTCCAATCCCTTTTTGAAACCTAAAATCGTGCTCTGCTCTACCACTTCCTCTACTCTGTTCTAAACTGGCATTAAATCTAGCTAAAACAGATAGAATGTTGATTGGCAGATATGAGGATCCCATGTGACCTTAGTGTATAGAGGTAAACAAAATGCAACTTGAGATACATAAACAGCTGAAAATCTTGGGAGTGTGGCTAGATACAACACTGAGCATGAAAACCCAAATACTGGCTGTAATTAAATCTACATTCTACCAAATGTATCTGCTTAGCAGAGTCAAGCCGATGTTATCTGGCTACGACTTTCGGTTAGTGGTACAGACCACAATTATTTCGAGGTTGGATTATTGCAATGCCCTTTACTTGGGTATACCATCTTCACGATGTAAAGCATTGCAAACAATTTTAAATGTGGCGGCATGCCTGATATGTGGCGGAAACAAATTTGATCATGTTTCGCCACTATTGAAAAAACTTCACTGGCTGCCTGTGCATTGTCGCATCATTTTCAAAACCCTTACACAAGTTTTCAGAGTAATCCATCAAAAACTCCCCTGGTATTTGGCACAAGTGATGGAATTATATCCACCGATTATTATGAAAGCACAAGAACATCAGTAATCTCGATAGCAGGGAAATAATCTGAAGGGATCCGCTGCTCCTTGTGACCCTGGGCAAGTCACTTAATCCTCCATAGCCCTAGGTACGTTAGATAGATTGTGAGCCCACCGGGACAGATAGGGAAAATGCTTGAGTACCTGATTGTAAAAACCGCTTAGATAACCTTGATAGGCGGTATATATAGGCGGTATATATAGGCGGAGGAGTGTGTGGCGCGGTGGTTGAAGCTAGAGCCTCAGCACCCTGGGGTTGTGGGTTCAAACCCCACGCTGCTCCTTGTGACCCTGGGCAAGTCACTTAATCCTCCAGAGCCCCAGGTACGTTAGAGAGATTGTGAGCCCGCCGGGACAGATAGGGAAAATGCTTGAGTACCTGATTGTAAAACCTCTTAGAAAACCTTGATAGGCGGTATATAAAATCCTAATAAACTTAAACTTAAACTTAAACATAAAATCCAAATAAAACTTGAAAACTTGATATTAACAAAGGTGGAAAGAAGAGAAAATGACAGCTGGCATGGTTAAAAAGTGAAGTGAAAGAGGCTATTTTTCCTATTTGTCCTGATGGGCTCACAATCTATCTAATATACCTGGGGCGTTGTAAGATTAAGGGCTCCTTTTACAAAGGTGTGCTAGCGTTTTTAGCGCACGTGCCGGATTAGCGCGCACTAGCTGAAAAACTACCACCTGCTCAAGAAGAGGCAGTAGCGGCTAGCGCGCGCGGCATTTTAGTGTACGCTATTCCACCCGTTAAGGCCCTACGCACCTTTGTAAAAGGAGCCCTAAGTGACTTGCCCAGGGTCACAGGGAGCAGTGCAAGAAGCAACATAAACACTGGCAAGTTAGATGCAAAGCATTGATCTAGAAGGCTAAAAGCGAATATGAAGAGAAACTTGCCAAAGAGGTAAAAGCTCCTAGCAACCACTTTTTCAGGTACATCAGAATCAGAACACTTGTAAGGGAATCCGTGGGACTGGTTACCCTTACAGGGGGACAGGATGGTAATGGGACTCAAGGATCTCACGTATGAAGAAAGACTAAAGAAATTGCGGTTGTACTCACTTGAGGAAAGAAGAGAACGGGGAGATATGATTGAAACGTATAAGTACATCACGGGATACATCGAGTCAGAAGATGATATCTTCGGGCTAGTGGGACCCTCGACCACCAGAGGGCATCCGCTGAAATCAGGGGAGGGAAGTTTCATGGCGACTCCAGGAAGTACTTCTTCACTGAAAGAGTGGTGGATCACTGGAACAGACTCCCACTCCAGGTGATAAAGGCCAGCAGCGTGACGGATTTTAAGAAAAAATGGGATACTCACGTGGGATCTTTAAGGGAGTAAATTCTGGGGAGGGGATACCTGGAATGGGCAGACTTGGTGGGCTATAGCCCTTTTCTGCTGCTTTTTTCTATGTTTCTATGACTGTTGGATTATCAAGGAGAATAAGGCCATAGCAGAGAGACTGAATGAATTCTTTGCTTTGTTCTTTACAGAAGGGAGGGGAGGAGTGGCCTAGTGGCCTCAGCACCCTTAGGCTGTGAGCTCAATCCCAGCCTGCTCCCTGTGACCCTGAGCAAGTTACCCAACCCTCCATTGCCCCAGGCGCCTGCCAGATCAGATAGGGAACATACTCATGTAACAGCATGAAAAGAAATGCACCATATTTCTGTGTGCATATACAGTATTTCCTTTGGCTGTTTATCAGCTATCAGCTCTTACCCAGTGATGGCTGGCAGTTCCCCTTAGCTGACAGCTTTGCAAAAGGTGCATTATTAGTGCCATGGATTTTTCTTGTAGCCTTAGCTAATTAAAGCTGCTCTTTTGAGTTCATGTTTTTCTGTTGAATCTTTCTGCATCTGCTAAACCAGGGGAACTTCAAAAGAAATGTTACTTCTTGCAGACCTGGTGGCTCCAGTAGCTATCGGAGGCCCTTTTCAAGGTTTCTGGTCATTTCTGGAAGCAGATCCTACTAGAAGCCAAAGTAGTTCTTGGATTTTCTGAAGGGGTGGGCTAGTGGCGGTAGCTACACTCCCAAAGAAGTTTTAAGGTTTGCTTTTTGGTGTCAAAATTGACTTTTGGATTCTCTCCTGCCATCTGACCAACCATTCTGAAGGAGAGCATCTTTATTTGCCTATGCCTGAAGCTGAACACCTGAGAAAATTAAAGACTCAGCCTGTGTATACCACCCAGGTTAGACATTATAGGCACTTGCTACAAGAGCAAGGAATCAGAGACTGGGGCAAGTACCATGCCTGAAACCCAATTCTGGCTTGCTATAGTGGGAAAGTATGGGGAACCCTTCTCACCCTGTGGAGTCTGAGAGGAGTTTAAGGAGAGCCTCAGGGATTGTGCAACACTATTATCCAGGTAGCCCATACTCTATTCCTACATCTGATGTAAATCCTGCACAAGGTCTGGATTTACAAAGATAAATTTATGTGAACAGCTTTTACCATTTGATAAGAACTGTGATATTCTGAACTATGCATTTACCATCTGAAACACCACCAGCCTCATATTCATTCGCCCCTTCAAAGAAATGCAGTAGATTGGTGAGGCAAGATTTCCTTTGACTAAGGGCTAGATGCACTGAAGTCAGTGATCATCGCTTTAGCGATGATTGCTTTTACCAACCCGATTCACAAAATGGGCCACCGCATGTTTTTCCCCTCAATTGCCAGTTTTATGATCTAGCCATGCAAATTAGCCAAGCGATTGATGCATTAACATCGCTTGACTATGGAAAAAAAAAAAAAAGCTGTGCCATTAAAAAAAATAAAAAAACAGGCAGAGGCAGACCTGTCTACCAACAGGTCTGCACCAGTCAGTTATTTTGGATCGGTAGGAGTGATCGCAACTTTGTATGAAATTTTAGGGCATCGTTCGGTGGGCTAGTTTGCATGAGATTTTAATATTAATGGGGTAATTTGCATGGCCGGATCAGAGAATGAGCGATTACTTGAAGTTTTGTACATAGTGTCAGCGAATCCGATTAATCGCAAAACCAGTCAAACCGGTTTAGCGACGATCTTTAGACAATTGGTAAGTGTAGTGCATCCCCTAGTTTGTTCTTTATAATAGTCTCTACCATTTTGCCCGGCACCAATGTCAGACTCACCAGTCTATAATTTTCTAGATCACCTGTGAAACCCTTTTTAAAAATTGACATCATGTTGGTCACTCTCCAGTCTTCCGATACTATTCTGGATTTTAGAGAAAAATTACAAATTACTAACAATAGCTCTGCAAGTTCATTTTTAAATTCTATCAGCACTCTGGGATTTATACCATCCGGTCCAGGCGATTTATTACTGTTAAATTGAACCATTACACCTTTCAGAGATTTGTTTGAGTTTCTCTGATTCAACAATGTCACCTTGATAATAATTTCAATTTCAGCAACTCAAAACAGCTGAAAAGTGGTATAGCAGTGAAATGGAATTCAATTGATGAAAAAGCTGAAATTGGAATTATTATTAAGGTAACATTGTTTTAATGCACAAGTCTGTGTGATCCCTCAATAAACTTGAACACTCTTGTTTGTATCGCTGATCTTGTTTGTATAATTGACTATTGTTTTTAGTATTTTTGTCATTTTATTCAGTGACTTTATATATGCAATAAACCTGTGATTTCCAGTTCATTAACTCCACTTTGCCAACTTCTATTTGTCGATTAAATGAAAAAACAAAATACGGAAGAAAAATATTCCAAAAAAAGGAAAACGTGAAAAAAAATCACACAAAATAAATAATACAACACGCTTTCATAAGATTTTTGTTATTGAAATTAAAAATAAATTAAACTTATTCTCATATTATTTTTTATAATTAGAGGGTTGTGCTCAGATACATGGAGGAAAAAGGGGAACAAGTTCCCCCCCAAAACCTCACCACCCAATCATTGCTATACCCTCGAATAAACATCAAAAAGTAAACGTGAACTTATCTGTTAAACAGTGTTCTTTGGCTTCGACGTGCCACGTTTCACTATTTCTTCAGGATGCCAAATAGAAGTTTCAAAAAGACACAAAGGGCTCCTTTTACAAAGGTGCGTTAGGGCCTTAACGTGCGGAATAGCGTGCACTAAATTGCTGCACGTGCTAGACCTTAACGCCAGCATTGAGCTGGCATTAGTTCTAGAAGCGTAGCGTAGGTTTAGCATGCGCTAAAATCCTACGTGCACTAAAAACGCTAGCGCACCTTAGTAAAAGGAGCCCAAAGTCTTTCCTATGGATGTCAGTCTCTGATTTTCCTGCCAAGTACTTGTTTCTTGTCTTTTAATTTTTGGTTGCTGAGGTCTGTTCCTTCCAGAGATTTCAGTAACTCTGAAGGTTTGTGGCTGCCTTCTATTTGTCGGCATTGTTTTTGTGGTTCTCTGATATCAAGTGGAGTCTGAGGTTTTTCTTTTTGTTGCTTTAATAGATGGATTATAAACAGAATAAAATGAAATGAGATTTTAAAATGTATTTTAGGGCTGCATACAGTCAACATTTGGAGGTTGTTAAACGCAGGGGTTTTCTTTTTGTACTTTTAAAATTGCATGTAGTTAGAAATGAATGCCTAGAATTTTAGACATAACCATGAAGGGTTAAACCAAAAAAGCATTTCTAAGTTGGAGCTCACCTGTGGATTTCCAGTGTGCTTTCCAGAGAGCAGAGCAGTATGTGGGTTTTTTTGTTTTTTTTTTTACATTTACTACTTCAGCAATTGCTGGGGCTTGTAGAACATCAAAGGCTGCTATCACATGTCAAAGCCTGTTCCTGGCTCAGGAAGAAATGTCTCATTTATGTACACTAAATAGGTAATGCAGCGAAGATCATTCCCCTGAGGAAGTATGTCTGCTCTGTCTGGCACTGGGGACCTTGAACTTTTCATAGTATGATATCATGTGTCATGACCACGTTTGACCCTGGCGTTGCTCTGTCTTTGCTCAGGTGCATCCTTCTGTTGTTTGGTCATCAGAGGATACCTGTGTGAGCACCAGTTGGGTTCTCTGGTGTAGTCTGGTAGCTCTTTTCAAGCCTATTAGTTGTTAATTGAATTGCCACTGCATTGTAGGGATGAGCAGCCCAAAAATGTTTAATTTTGTTTCGTATCCTATGTGGATAGCAGCATGATTTGCTTTGTTTTGTTTTGATTAATCTTCATTTTTGTTTCAGAGGCAATATTATTACAAGTACTGTATGCCCTCTTTGCAAAGAGGTCGCACGCTCTTTTCTGATCATGTGTTTATGCTTATTAGAATACTTACATACCGCCGTTCACTTTCGCTTTTGATTTTGCACTGCGAAGGAGCCTACCCAGCTCGCTTAGCTGTCTACACAGCCACCATTTCCAGTTGTTATCCATATGGTACCCTAGTATGTGATACTCTTTAGGACCCCTGAGGAAGAAGTGTTTCTTCGAAACACAGACCGTGTCGGGTCCCGGTTCATCAACTTCTTGGACGATATTTGGATACATACTGTTTTATGCTTATATCGATGTTTGTTGATTAAAGACTTGGCATCTTGCACACCATTCCTGCAGTTCTTCCTTTTGTTCATTATTCGACATATCACTGCAGTTCCGTTGGATTTTTGATTGTGCCCGCCGTTCATAAAACCATCAAAGCGGTTTACAATAGTCTAAGAGCAGACGAGAACTCCATCTAGATAGTACAATAAGCAGTAGTAGAACAATAGAAGGGGGAAAAAACTGCGCAGTTAACTCTGGTGGGACCTGAAAACTCATACACCCAAAATGCATGTGAAAATTACTCGAAGGGGTCCAGAAAAGAGCGACTAAAATGGTTAAGGGGCTGGAGGAGTTGCCGTACAGTGAAAGATTAGAGAAACTGGGCCTTTTCTCCCTTGAACTGAGGAGATTGAGAGGGGACATTATCGAAACATTCAAGATACTGAAGGGAATAGACTTAGTAGATAAGGACAGGTTGTTCACGCTCTCCAAGGTAGGGAGAACGAGAGGGCACTCTCTAAAATTGAAAGGGGATAGATTCCGTACGAATGTAAGGAAGTTCTTCTTCACTCAGAGAGTGGTAGAAAACTGGAACACTCTTCCGGAGTCTGTCGTAGGGGAAAACACCCTCCAGGGATTCAAGTCAAAGTTATACAAGTTCCTGCTGAACCAGAACGTACTCAGGTAGGGCTAGTCTCAGTTAGGGCAATTCTTATGTTCTTAAACAAGTGAGCCTTCAGTAGGACCCGAAACGGGAGATATGAAAATTCTGAAGGAAGGGAATTTCAAAGGGACAGTGCAGTGGAAAAAAAAGCTGAGTGCCATGTAAACTCAAGCCTAGTTATATGTAAAGAAGGAGTAATGAACTGGTGATCTGGGCACTAAGTCCACACATTCACGCACTACTTGCAATGAAGACGCATTATTATTGTTGAATGAAAAAACCATGTGGAGTAGATTCAAGAAAGTATGCCACAAATTAGGCGCGAAAAATATGGCTGCTAAATGCCGATTCTGTAACTGCAATTGGGCGCCATGTCAAAGGCTAGTGTAAACGGTCATAACCTAAAGTTGGCAGCTTTGTGCATAAGTGATAGTGTTCTATAACTTATATGTGCAACTGCAAGACATGCCCCTGATCCGTCCATGTGCACGTCCCTTGTGTAGTTGCAGTTATATGCATAATTAGAAATTAGTGTCTATTAGCACCAATCAATGTCACTTAAGGGCTATTATTGTTACTTAAGGCCAATTAGGGCCGGATTCTGTATAGGATTTAAGAATCTAGGGGCTAGATTCACAAAGCAAACCGATTGTGTACCGATTGGTTTGCGACCCTTTTGTGACCAGATTTCCCTCCGGCTCCATTCACTAACCTCTCCAGCGATCCGCTTCAAATCTGTGCATGCAAATGAGGGGAAACACATGCAAAGTAGGCAGGGACGTGATTCATTAAACTAATTTGGGACACCGATTGGGCTGGCCGATCAAGAATAGAAGCAACTGCTGGGGGCCAGTCGCACAGGTCTCTGCCGATTCTCCTGCTCCATTGCCCTGCTCTCTGCCCCGATCTTGCTGTGTAGGAAGAGGTTTGCAGCACTGGGAGAATAAACACGTTCAACCTCCTCGTGCGGCTCCTGTCCCTGCTCTGCTGTCTGCCCTGAGCTCTGCCCCGATCTTCCAGCCCTGCTTTCTGCCCCGAGCTCCAACAACCGAAAAGTTTCAATCAGACTCCCCTACCTTTGCCACTGCGTTATCTGAAGCACAAGCAGGGTGCAGGAAAGAAAGAGAAGGCAGGAAGAGAAATTGTGACTTTCTCTGCCGTCTTCCCTGCAGTGCGAGCCCATGGGTTTAAAGAGGGGCTGCACGCCACAGTACAGCCCCGCTTTAAACCCGTGGGCTCACACTGCAGGGAAGGCGGCAGAGATCAGGAGAGTCTGGGCGGCAAGAGCAGGGCTTGGCTGGAAGGGGAGAGCAGGAGAGTCGGTGCGCATAAAAAACCCAAACAAACCAGCAATTAAAAAAAAAAAACCCTGGATAAAAAATGCATGTGCAGACCATCTGCAGGGAAAGCAGATGGTCTGCACATGCGCTGGGATCGCTATAGAGCGATCCGGGCAGGCAGATGGGGGCGTTTCTCCGATCGCCTCCATCTGCATATTGAAGTTTTGAAATTCATCGGACCTGCCCGGATCGGGCCCGGATCGGTCCCAATCGGGCAGGTTCATGAATCTAGCCCTAGGATGCCTAACTTTGGAATCCATGCACTACTTTATTTTAATTGACTTAATTGCCATGGTAATTGACTGCGCCAGTTTTCAGCCAATCCCCCCAAATTTTAATTACCAATTAAGAATTCCACGCAGAACTCTTAGGATGCCTAGCAACACCTATGTCGAGGCGCCCTACGATGCCTACCTGAAAAATAGGTATGGCTAGGTGTGGAGAATAGGCATGGTTGACTTAGGCATTGCTAGGCATCTGAGTTAGGTGCCGGTAGATTAGACAAAGTAAATCCTGGCCTAATGTACCGTTGCCTACCTCTAGGACGCCTAGCGACACCTAAGCCCGTCTAGGCACCTTTAGGTGGGATTCTATAAAGGATGTCTAACGGCTGATTGGCAACCACACAGAGTGGCATCTACAATGTATGCACGCTTAGGTGCTGTTTATAGAATTTGGCCCTCGGTGCCTAATGTGACATTTAGGGCTCCTTTTACGAAGGTGCGCTAGCATTTTTAGCGCACGCACCGGATTAGTGTGTGCTATAGCAAGCGCTAGCTGAAAAACTACCACGTGCTCAAGAGGAGGCGGTAGAGGCTAACACGCGTGGCATTTTAGCGCACACTATTCCACGTGTTAAGGCCCTAACGCGCCTTCGTAAAAGGAGCCCTTAATTTAGGTGCGCAACTGGCAATATTCTATAGCTTGTGTGCCCTAATTTTCATGTTAGTCGGAAATGTAGATATGTGATTTTATAGAATTCAGGAGTTAATGTCTTCTTTTTTCTGCTAATGACGTGCAATAAAATGGGATATGTCATTGACGTCTCCTATGTTGTTGCAAATGACAGACCATCCCTGCTACATTGCTCACTATAGCCTTCCTCTCTAGCTAGGAGAAAATGGTACAGTTCTTGAAGAGGTTCATGAATATAATTAGAAAGTAGAAAGAAAGGTTTCAGCCTGTGCGTTGCATGTTTGCTTTATGAGAAAACTGGGCCACTTTCCCACTGTGGAGTTTTATTCCAAAGTGCCCATCGCCTGCATTCAACTAAATATATATTTGCCAGTGTGGTTTGCAGTAGTGGTGACGCTTAAGATTAATTTCCTTAAACCAGTGAGTTCAAGTGTTAAGTGAACCCAGGCAGTGGCAGAGAAGCACTTTGTCAATACTTTTTTTTCCCTGAGAAAGTTTCCTCCCTTTTTAAACTGAAGTGGTCCATTTTTATGTCAACATAAAGAAAGCGCCTTCAAGTCTCCAGCCCCTACAATACAATAGAGAAATAGCCAAATACAAATGGATGGTGTGATGTGGTGGTAACATCATCTGAGCAGAAACTGGTGATAAACATATGGTTCTGAAATACAAGGTTACAGAGACTTCAGAAGCATCAACAGTTTAGAAGGACAAGGTAGGTCAGCATAGCAATTATTTCACTTGAAAGGAACAGGAATAAGAGAAGACTGTATTATAAAGACATTTCTGAAATGAAAAGATGAATATTACACAGCGACACATACAAGTGATTATGTCACAGGATGCAACAAAGAAGAGGGGGGAGGGGGAGTAACACTAATGTTTCCCCTAATGATCTTCTTGTTCTGTACAATGATTTTCTGATTGAAGGGGTGGTCAGTTGCTGCAAACAAAAATCCAAGCAGTGTTCAATGAATGAGCATCTTCTGAAAGTTTTAAACAAGATAACTTGAAAATATAGTTTCCTGCAATGGCAAAAACGCATTCATTTCTAAAACTCAGCTAGCATTAGATCAGGGATCTCAATGTCCCTCCTTGAGGGCCGCAATCCAGTCGGGTTTTCAGGATTTCCCCAATGAATATGCACTGAAAGCAGTGCATGCACTTAGATCTCATGCATATTCATTGGGGAAATCCTGAAAACCTGACTGGATTGCGGCCCTCAAGGAGGGACATTGAGACCCCTGCATTAGATGCAACACTGGTCTGACAGGAGCAGTACTACCATCATTTATCATTTCTATAGTGCTGAAAGGCGTACACAGCGCTGTACATTTTAACATTCAGTAGATGGTTTCTGCTCACAAGAGCTCACAATCTACTCCTCTATGGTAGTCTAGTGCAGTGCATCTTGGGATGCACCAAGTGGGTCAATCTGCCAATTAAGGGAATGTTTCCCTTATTTAGGTCCTCTTTTACAAAGCCATGGTAGAGGTTTCTACCGCGGGCTGGCAAGGTAAATGTTCCGACGCTCATAGGAATTCTATGAGCATTGGAGCATTTAACTTACCGGCCCCCTGGTAGAAATCTGTACTGCGGCTTTGTAAAAGCCAGCATTAGTAGTCTTCATATACACTACTGAATAAGGTAATAATTCTTTTCATTTGCAGACTAACCCTACTTGATATATCCCAAGATGCACTGCACTCGAGGCAGGATTAATCAATAGGCCAAGTAGGCATGTGCCTAGGGCCCGAAATGGTCAGGGGGGCCTGATGAAGGAAGGCATCAACATTGTTTTTTCTAAATGGCGATGGGCCCCTCCAGCATCAATCGGCAACATGGGCCCCACCTCAATTGGCAACGCGGTTCCCCCATCGACGGAAAGTAAGACAAGCAATCAATGCGGGTAAGAAAGGCAACGAGAACTGTAATTGTGCAAGCGGTACTGCTTGCCCAAAGCTTCCCTCTGACGCAGCTTCCTGTTTCTGCCTGGGCGCATGGTGGGGTAGTGCGGGGCAGGGGGCCCAGTGTACTTGTGTGCCTAGGGGCCCTTGACGAATTAATCCTGCCCTGACTGCACTGTGTCAGGCACTGTGATATTCTAGTAAATGTTGGCAGATAAAGACCTGAACAGTCCACCTGACTTCCTAAAAAGATGGTCTGAGTTAATACTGTCATCATAAATAGAGCAGCTGGCAGCATGCCACCTTGCCAGCCTCATATAGGCAGTCATATGATGTAATCTTGGAACATAATAACATGATACTGTTGCTTTCAACCCTAAGAATGTCTTCCCCTCTCCCACTACTGAAAAGCATAATTTATTCACTAATATTAAATTTATGAATCTACTCTCCCCCCCCAATAGAGATATGCAGCATCTGCAATCATAGCAAATGCTTTATTATAGTACTAGTGTTTTAGCCCGTTACATTAACGGGTGCTAGAGTAGATGTCTGTCTGGGTTTTTTTTTTAAATTTGTCTCTCTCCTTGGACGCTGTCTGTCTGTCATTCTTTCTGTCTGTGTCTCTCCCTGGCCCCCTGTCTCTCTATCTTTATTTCTAACTCTATCCTCTTCCCTCAATCCTGCATGTACCCTTTTTACTTTCTCCTCTCCACTTCCTTCCAACGTCTGCTCCCCCTGTCCCCCACACTTCCATTCAGTGTCTGTCTCCCTCTCTCTACCCCTTCCATCTACTGTTCACCCTCTGTCTTGCCCCTTCCATTCACTGCTCTCTCTTCTCTTTCCATCCAGTGTCCACCCTCTCTCTCTGTTCCATATGGCATCTCCTCCTTCCTTTCCCCTTTCCTTTTCCCTTGGTCTGGCATACCTTCCTCCTTCCCTCCATGCCCTGCCATGTCTTCTTCTCTCCAAGTCATTCTCTCCCCCTCTGCTCCCTTTCCTCCTTGAACTTCATCGGGCAGCAGCAGCATTTACAATTCATTGCTTTTGCTGGCTTCAGGTCTTCCTCTCTGGCGGGTCCTTAGGCAGGACCCGTTGCAGATCTTCGCAATCCCACTGTGTCTTCACTACTCTGAATAACTTTGTATTGTCCGCAAATTTAATCACCTCACTCGTTGTACAGGGCTACAGTCCTATTGGACTTTCTAGTGGATTTCTTTTTTCAGTTGCCAAATGAAAACTTATGCTTCCTGTAAAGAGATTCCACAAAGTAGATAACTAGAAAGTAAATGTGGGTCTTAGGATTTGTTTCATTTATTGCAGAGAGACAGATGTGGTGTAAGTACTGTTCATGTTTAAAAAAACGCTGTGAGTTTCTTTATGACCTCTTATAAGGAAAGCATTAATTAGGTTGAACAAAGTTCCATAAATAGCACTGATGACTAGAGGCCTCGCGTTTGCTCCACGGAACTTTTCTATGGACATCTTTGTTTCATCGAAAAAAAGGAAATTATCAACAACAAGAGGATATCCTGTACTGGTACTGAATAGGTCTTATTTTCAAGGTATTTCCCTTCTTGTGGGAATTTTATTTAGTCAGGGGAAAGTTATAGAACAGTTGCGTTGTTTCAGAGGTCAAGCCTTATAAATATGATTTTTTTTTTTAAATTGTAACCAAGAACCAGTCGTTAGGCTTGAGAGCAATCTTCCAATCTTGAGAGCAATCTTCCACTCACCACAGCAATGCAAAGCTTAAGGCACCAGTTGCAGGAAATCTAAGCTCCACAGAGATGTGCCCTCAGCTTCCAGTACCCAGTGATTGATTACTGTATACACTACATTTGCTTTCAAAGGCTCTCCAGGCAGCATGTAACAAACATTCCTTTAGAGTTAAGGGCAAAATGAGTTCGGAACTTCTCTGAGGTTTTCCCAACAGTCACTCAAACTTGCATGGTTAGAATGATGTATTTGAGAAAAATATTAACAAAACAGAGAGGATAGGACATCCCGTCAGGCTGCAATAAAGATCGACAGCTAATAACCTTTTCTCTATTCCGTCACTGAATTATATAAATACAATGAGGTCTACTATCTTCTCTGTTACTGCCTCCTCTCTTTGGAATAGTATCCCAAATTACTTACGCGAAGAATCAATTCTTAATAATTTTAAGACGAAGCTAAAGACATTTCTCCTTCTTGATGCCTTTGAGACCTAGCTGTCCTTTTAAGGGCAATTGAGTTCAACATTATTTATAGCAGCCCCTCCTATTGTTTTTTCCTTAATTGTTCTCTTTTACTTTGACTAATGTAGTTCTTTGCCTTTTTACCTTTTGTTCCTGTTTGTCTTTGTTTTTAAAAGTCTTTGAATTTTATTGTTATAGTTTGGTGACGCAATGTCTCTTAAACTTGTATTTTAGCTAAAGCATGTTTTATGTTTTTATGAATTTGTACACCGCCTAGAAGACTGATTGGGCAGTATAAGAAATTTTAAATAAACTTGAAACTTGAAAATAACTTAAGCGATTTTAAGTAAGGAAAAGACAGAGTTGAAAGATTCCAAATTATTCCTGTAAACTGCTAAGCTGGTTGTACATATGATCAAAAAGCTTAACTTTTAAATGTCTTTGTAATCTCTTTCTTGCCTTGATTAGTCTGAGTAGGGTAACTTTGGGCTCCTTTTATCAAGCCGCACTAGCGGTTTAACGCACGTAATAGCACGCGTTAAACCGCCGGCTGCGCTAGCCACTACCGCCTTCTCTTGAGCAGGCGGTAGTTTTTGGCCAGCGCAGGGGTTAGCGCATGATTAAAAGTCGCGCGCGTTAACCCCGCTAGTGCAGCTTGATAAAAGGAGCCCTTTATTTTGAGTGCACTAGTTTCTATGCTGGTTCCAGGTCAGGACCACTATCACAGGTGGAAGTTCTTGCATTCAAGCCAAGCCAGAGTCAGATGTTTCCTTAAAACAGTCTTCAGCATTAAAGACAAAAATCAAATGACAATAAGATAAGGCGGAGAGCAAAAGTAATGCGGAGGGACATTTTTGATTTAACTTCTAAATCCGAGTTTAGATGTTTCACAGAAAATGTCTAAAAATCCAGTAACAAACATGACCATTTTTAAAGAAGAAAAATTGTTTTGAAAATGGCCCTTTCCTAGATGTTTTTGCCCTCAGTGTGTCTATCGTTTTGAACCATTAAAAAAAAAAAAATAAAATAAATAAAAGCATCCAAATTAAAAACGCACAAAAACTAGCCACTGTGGTGTAGAAGGGGCCAGCATTCTAAGCAGACTGGCCACAAAGCCATCCCAACAGAGCAGAGCCAGGTACACGTCTCACCATAACCTCCTTGTATTGGTTGGTAAACCCTCCAAAACCTAATGTTTACCACTCCAATATACGTTATGCCTGCAGGTGTAATCTATAGGTTATGGGTGGGTTTTGGCGTGCTCACACTTTCCACCACAAGTGTACTAGTTAAAGTGGGATATGGATCTGGGTCCCCTTCTCTGCAGTCCACTGCACCAATCGCTAGGCTACTCCAGAGACCTGCTTGCTGCTCTAAGACTGGCCAAAACATCTGAAGCTGATATGTACTGTTTCATTCATATCTTTAGGGGATGGGAGGGGATCGGTGACCACCGGGGTAGTAAGGGGGGACCATGCCTTTATGCCTCCAGTGGCCATCTGGTCAGTTTGGCTACCTTTTTGGCACATGAAACAGGTCTAACCTCAAACATCCAATTTCTGCAGTGCTCCCATATTACAGAATAAAGTCCAAATCATAAATCTACCTAATCCTGACCAAAACACCCCCCAACATGCCCTCCTTGAGGTTTAGACACACTGTAGACAAACAGTACAGAAAAAACATCTAAAAATAAGTTTTGAAAACGGCAATTTGGATATTTTAGCAAATAAAATGTCCAAATGGCACTCTATGCCATTTTTGGGACATTTTTCTCTTTTGAAAATGAGCCCCATAATCATTTTGTAAATTGGTATTTGTAAATTGTAGTCACTTTATTTTAAAACTACATTATTTTATGATTTTGTTTTGAGAGTATGGGATCTATATTGCTTGTCTGATTGAGACTTAGGGCTCCTTTTTATAAAGCTACAGTAGTGGCTGCTGCTGTGGTAATCACTTTGACGCCCATAGGGATATAATGGGCGTCGGAGCATTTTCTGTGCGGCAATCGCTACCATTGCTTTGTAAAAGAAGGGGTTAGTTAGGGGGGCAGGGAGAGTGTTCGCATCTTGTTTGCACCTGGGAGCAGGCCGCAATTTTGCTGCCACGTGGTTCTGGGAGGAGTGGTGGTTAACTCTTTTCTATTCAAAGATTTTACCTTCTGTCGAGTTCCCTCTCCTGTCCTATTCATATGAGGACATGATGCAGCTGAAGATAAGTTATGGTGATTCTTTGTGTTCAGCCATTTTCTATTGCCTATTTTCTCTATTTCATGATAAAAAGTGAAGCGACTATGTCTGATCTGGTGGCTAGGTACGGCAACACCCTACTAGTGGGAAACTTTAATTCTTATGTGGTTTTCTAGGACATTTTTTCCCCCAAAAAATAATCCTAATAGACTGATACACTAAGCTCAAAAACATCTAGGAAATGGTCATTTTCGAAACAAAAAGTTAAGACATTTTTCTGGTTTGAAAATGGTCATTTCTTTTCTGGATTTATGGACCCAGATTTTTCCCAAAACGTCCACAATCAGATTTAGACATCAAATTGAAAATGCCTCTCTATATGCTTTTTTTTAGTGAATATTTGAAATCAATTTATTTTTATTTACTTATATCTGTGTACTTTATGAGTGAAATAGTATGGTGGCTGTGTTAGTCCACTTTCCAAGGTAATATAAAGAAATAAAACAAAAACAAAGAAAATAAGGTGATACCTTTTTTATTGGACTAACTCAATGCATTTTATGCTTTTTGGTCAAAGGGCGCCTTATTGGTGCCTAAGTTAAGAGCAAAATGCTATTTAAAAGACCTTTTAAAACAAATTTCAATGTGCCTACTGGCACCTAAAAAAAGGGCAGCAGAATTGAGCCTACAGAGACACTTTATGGCGGCTAACGCTACTATAGGCGTGGCTATTGCTAGAACTGGCATTAGGCGATAGGCCATAGGTGCGATTCGTGTCAAAGTTAGGCGCTAGAAATGTAGGCCTTGTAAACCCTGGCCTACATTTGTGGTACCTACCTTTCCCAAAGGCGTAATTCTCTAAACCAGGGGTGTCAAAGTCCCTCCTCGAGGGCTGCAATCCAGTCGGGTTTTCTGGATTTCCCCAATGAATATGTATGAGATCTATTAGCATACAATAAAAGCAGTTAGATCTCATGCATATTCATTGGGGAAATCCTGAAAACCTGACTGGATTGCAACCCTCGAGGAGAGACTTTGACACCCCTGCTCTAAACGGTGCCGTTTAGAGAATCTGGGCCTTTGTGACAATTTCTAAATATTGGACATTGCATGAAATATCAAACTTTGAATATTATTGAATATGGTATATGAAGCATTGAGTATTAGTGGAGTTTTTTTTAATGACCAGCGATAACACAGCTTCCATCCCATCTTTTTTCTGCACTATTTATTTTGAATTATTAATTTTGTACCAATTGTTTTACAACACAGTTGCCTGAGCAAATTATAATCTATTTGCAGTTTTCTACCTTTTGTTTTGCTCAGTTCCTGGAATTATTGTTCTAGTGATAATTGAAATCACCCAGTGTTATTGTGATGCCAATCTGTTAGCTTATCTTATTTCTGTTAACATCAGGGCTTAATTTGTAGACAAAAAAGGAAGTGAAACCATGGAGCCAGAGGAGAAGGCAGGGCAACAGCAACAGGAAAAGAGACACTGAATTAGGGAGTAAAGTGACTGTTCTCTGCTGCTTCAGGCTCACTCCATCCCCTCCTGCTCCCTGCAGGCTTCTTGGAAGGGAGGCTCTGGAGCAGAAGTGGTGGAACTGCATTCCAGGCCATTCCACCAGAAATTAAGCCCTGGTTAATATTTCATGATCTATCCATTCTGGCTAGGCAAATGGTAGTATATCCCACCATTATTCTCTTCTTCTGTCCAAAAGGATTGAACTTCTAGCAATAAAGACTTGCAGAACTTTGATTCAGTCAATACTCAGTGGCGGCAGTCAGTGTGCTTTTTAATGCTGACTGTCACTAGATAAATCAGACCCTGATATTCAATGCCAGGCTCTGTCTGGGCATTGGCATTGCATACCTGGGTCTGAATGGACTGCTGTTGGCTGCTTGCAATTATGCAGGCCTTGTGTGAATATCGACTGGGACCCGTATGAGTAAGGTTACCACATGGCTCCAAAAAAAGGAGGACGGATTGAGACATCCAAGTTTTACTTCCATATGGTAACCCTACACATAAGACCAGACCAACAAACTCAAGTTTAAAAGGTTAGTAAATATCAAACTATACAACACCCTTATATCTAAATAACACACTCCTTAGTGTCAATCTGTATACTTTGGAGAAAAGGCGGGAGAGGGGAGATATGATAGAGATGTTTAAATACCTACATAATGTAAATGCGCATGAGTCGAGTCTCTTTCATTTGAAAACAAACTGCCATGAGAGGGCATAGGATGAAGTTAAGAGGCTCCGGAGTAATCTGAGGAAATACTTTTTTACAGAAAAGGTGGTAGATGCATGGAACAGTCTCCCAGAAGAGGTAGTGGAGACGGAGACTGTGTCTGAATTAAAAAGGGCCTAGAATAGGCACGTGGGATCTCGTGGAGAGAGAAAGAGATAATGGTTACTGCTGATGGGCAGACTAGATGGGCCATTTGGCCTTTATCTGTCATCATGTTTCTATGTTTAAATTTAGCTCTGTACTGGTAGCCAGTAATCTTATTTGCATCTGTATGACTACATTTAAAAACAATTTGTGCTAATCTCTGGGCATACATTGTTGGTATGTGGTTAGCGTGTACACATCTGGCAGTTACCATAGGATGCCTGAACATGTCACAAAGTTCGCCATTTTAAGATGCGTTTGACGTGCATTAGTACCTAATGCAGCTTTGTAAAATGCCCCTATGTAAATATAATCCTGTATTCACAAATCAGTTTGAGCGCATACATGATTGGCCTCAGTTCCTACAGAGTAGAGGTTGGCAAATACACTCATCCTGAAATGTGTTTTGCCCAGTAGGGAAGAGAGTGATCTTGCTGCACACATAGAAACAGAGAAAGATGAAGGCAGATAAAGACCATATGGCCTATGTACTTGTCTCAAGCTTTCTTGAATTCAGGTACACTTTTTATCTCCACCACCTCCACCTGGAGACATTTTGAAGCATTCAGCGCGGCCGCACGATACTTAAAGTCCTAGATTTCAAATGTACAGACTTTAATGCAATGGGAGAGTACCTGAACGTGGCTTTACAAAAGGTAAATTGTGCCAAACGAACCTGATTGAATTTTTTGATTGGGTGACCAGAGAGCTGGATCGAGGACATATGCTAGATGTAATTTACTTAGATTTCAGCAAAGTCTTTGATACAGTTCCTCATAGGAGACTGTTGAACAAACTTGAAGGGCTGAAGTTAGGACCCAAAGTGGTGAACTGGGTTAGAAACTGGCTGTCGGACAGACTCCAGAGGGTGGTGGTTAATGGAAGTCGCTCGGAGGAAGGAAAGGTGAGTAGTGGACAATGTTACCTCTAAGGATTGATGAGGTGTATGCAAAAAAAAAAATATGCATGAGCGACAAGTTACATACTCCACAAATTTATGAGCAGGTGCGGAGAACGAGTGCCCGTGAGATTGTGGGAGGGTTAAATACTCAAAACTTAGAAGAATAACAATTTACTTAAAGTTTTTGCTTCGCCAGCTTTCCGGTATCTTTACAAACAGTGGCGTACCTAGCATATGTAACACACGGGGCCCATCATTTTTTGGCACCCCCCCCCCTACCATCTGTACGAAAAACATGATTTTTAGTAACAAGCCACACGTCACACATGAGTACCTAGGAAAAGGCAGCATCTTACATATGCAGTGAGCAGTACAACATCAATACACCCATTGTAAAACTAAACAAGCCAAACTAGTACAGATCAATCTTACACCGTTAATCCTAACAGAAAACCATGTCTTTCGAACACACAGAACACAGAAAACACTTTCGCCTAGTATGGAATATGTCATCACAAACTAACCCCTCCCCCTTTTACAAAACTGTAGTGTGGATTTTAACCCCGGTGGTAAAAGCCCTGACGCTCATAGAATTCTGAGCATCAGAGCTGCTACCACCACGGCTGGCGCTAAAAAACGCTCCACAGTTTTGTAAAAGGGGGGATAAAATAGAAATACACAGTTTCAACGCTCTAGCTCAGGGGTGCCCAAACTTTTTGGGCTTGCGAGCTACTTTAAAATGACCAAGTCAAAATGATCTACCAACAATAAAATTAAAAAATACAAAGCACACTATATGCTGAGAAAATGTTAATTATCATTCCTATTCTGGGTTTTTTTCATAGAGGTCAAGGCAGATGACTCTATGCATTGTCACCTCAGTAACAACCATACAAAAATAGACAAATATACCCCCCATCCTTTTTATTAAACCACAATAGCAGTTTTTAGCACAGGAAACTGCGCTAAATGCCCAGCGCTGCTCTCAACGCTCATAGGCTCCCTGCGCTAAAAAACACTATTGCGGTTTAGTAAAAGGGTGCCATAATGCAAAATATAGACAGCATATATAAATTCAGACACATTTTGATCACTAAATTTAAAATAAAATCAATTTTCCTATCTTGTCTGGTGATTTCATGAGTCTCTGGTTGCACTTTCATCTTCTGACTGTGCATACAATCTTTCTTCTCTTCTTTCAGCCTATATGTTTCCTCTCCTCCAGACCTCATTCCCTCCCCTAACTTTTTCTTCCTCTCTCCCTGCCTTTTCTTTCTTTTTTCTCTCTTGATGCCCCCTTTCTTTTTTCTATTTCCCTTCTGTCTCCCTGCCTTGCTGCCTGCCCCTTTCTTTCTTTCTTTCTCCCTACCCTCCACAAAGCCACTGCTGCCACCATCGGGGGAAACAGGCCCCAAAGCCACCACCGCGGCTGCCCCAAGCTCTCTCTGCTTCCCACTGTCGGGCCGACCAGCATTCCCCCGACGTCAATTCTGCCATTGGAGAGGAAGTTCCGCCCAGCCAGGCAGCGATTGGCTGGCACGAACTTCCTCTCCGATGGCAGCCTTAGGGGGGGTGCACAGCCGGCCAGATCCGGACCTGGCCGGCTGTGCACCCTCCCTAAGGCTGCACCCGGGGAGGACCGCACCCCCCCCCTGGTACGTCACGGAAGTCCGATGCAGTCGAGGATCTTGAGAGGAGTCGCCACTGCATCTTTCCACTTAAAATACACTAAGGCGAGCAGGGCAGACCGCCGCCGCCGCTTCCTCTCACCTCCACCCGCGACACGAGCTGAGCGACACGAGAAAACATATGAGCGACGCCACTGAAAATAGTGAGCGATCACTCATGCACTCAGCTTAGAGGGAACATTGGTAGTGGAGTCCCTCAGGGTTCGGTGCTGGGGACGATCCTGTTCAATATTTTTGTGAGTGACATTGCTGAAGGGTTAGAAGGAAAAGTGTGCCTTTTTGCAGATGATACCAAGATTTGTAACAGAGTAGACACTGAAGATGGAATGGAAAATATGAAAAAGGATCTGCAAAAGTTAGAGGAATGGTCTAATGCCTGGCAACTAAAATTCAATGCAAAAAAATGCAGAGTAATGCATTTGGGGATTAATAATCGGAAGGTACCGTATATGCTGGGAGGAGAGAAGCTGATATGCACGGACGGGGAGAGGGACCTTGGGGTGATAGTGTCCAAAGATCTAAAGATGAAAAAAGAGTGTGACAAGGCCGTGGCTGCTGCCAGAAGGATGCTGGGCTGTATAAAGAGAGGCGTAGCCAGTAGAAGGACGAAGGTGTTGATGCCCCTGTAAAGGTCATTGGTAAGGCCCCACTTGGAGTATTATGTTCAGTTGTGGAGACCGTATCTGTCGAAAGACTGTAAGAAGACTTGAAGCGGTCCAGAGGAGGGCGACAGAAATGATAGGAGGCTTGCTCCAGAAGACGTATGAGGAGAGACTGGAAGCCCTGAATATGTATACCCTAGAGCAGTGGTTCCCAAACCTGTCCTGGGGGACCCCCAGCCAGTCAGGCTTTCAAGATATCCCTACTGAATATGCATGAGAGAGATTTGCATACCTGTCACTTTCATTATATGCAAATCTCTCTCATGCATATTCATTAGGGATATCTTGAAAACCTGACTGGCTGGGGGTTCCCCAGGACAGGTTTGGGAACCACTGCCCTAGAGGAAAGGAGGGTCAGGGGAGATATGATTCAGACATTCAAATACTTGAAGGGTATTAACGTAGAACAAAATCTTTTCCAGAGAAAGGAAAATGATAAAAACCAGAGGACATAATTTTAGGTTGAGGGGTGGTAGATTCAAAGGCAATGTTAGGAAATTCTACTTTACGGAGAGGGTGGTGGATGCCTGGAATGCGCTCCCAAGAGAGGTGGTGGAGAGTAAAACTGTGACTGAGTTCAAAGAAGCGTGGGATGAACACAGAGGATCTAGAATCAGAAAATACTATTAAATATTGAACTAAGGCCAGTACTGGGTAGACCTGCATGGTCTGTGTCTATGTATGGCCGTTTGGTGGGGGATGGGCTGGGGAGGGCTTCAGTGGCTGGGAGGGTGTAGATGGGCTGGAGTAGGTTTTAACGGAGATTTTGGCAGTTGAAACCCAAGCACAGTACTGGGTAGAGCTTTGGATTCTTGCCCAGAAATAGCTAAGAAAAAAAATTTAAAAATTTAAAAATTTAAATTGAATCAGGTTGGGCAGACTAGATGGACCATTCGGGTCTTTATCTGCTATCATCTACTATGTTACTATGTTTCCATGAAAAAGTATTTTCTGAGGTTACTTCTGAATCTGTCCCCTTTCACCTTCATCCTATGACACCTCATTCCAGAGTTTCCTATCAATTAAGACTTGCCTCATATGCATTTATGCCACGTAGGTATTTAAACGTCTCTATCATATCTCCCCTTCCCACCTTTCCTCAAATGTATACATATTGAGATTTTGAAGACTGTCCCCATATGCCTTATGATGAAGACTATCAACCATTTTAGTAGCCTTCCTCTGGACTGACACAATCCCATTTATACCTTTTTGAAGGTGCGGTCTTCAAAATTACACACAATATTCTAAGTGAAGTCTCACCAGAGTCTTATACAGGGAGATCAATACCTCTTTTTTCCTACTGGCCATTCCTCTCCCTATGCGCCGAAACTTCCTTCTAGTTTTTGCTGTCACATTTTTAACCTGTTTGGCCACCTTAATATCATCACATACTATCACATCCAAGTTCCGTTCCTTTTTTGTGCACAAAAGTTCTTCACCCTCTAAACCCGGCATGTCAAACTCTGCTCGATCCCATACATCAGAGGAGGGGCGGGATCGCATCACAGGGAACATGCTACCAAGGTGGACAGCGGCCTGTGAGGTTTGCTACAGCCGGCCGACGATCCTCAGCAGGCTGCTTTGAAGAGGAGGCCAGGTGAAGGCAGACTCGAGTGAAGAGCAGCAGCGGTTCGTTCCAGTGGACCAGAGGAGACCAGGAAGCTGGGACGGAGGGAGGGTAGGAACAGCAGGCCAAATCTGAAGGTGAGACCAGGAAAAAGAAGGGGGGAAAACATACAGGCCTTCGGGACAGATGCGGGCCCTGGTGTAGAAGTACCCGGTGGGAGAGAAGAAGGGGTCCAGATGTGCATATGCCGGACTGAGTGGAGGGTGGAGTGGGGTGGGGAAGAAATAAAACAGAGGAGAGGAAGAGAGGGAACAGAAAGAGAAAGAAATTGAACACAAGGGATGGTGTGGAGATACTGGCTAGGAGGGTAGTTGAGAAGAGAAACGGAGAGATGGTGGACCCTGGGGTGGTGGGGAAGAAGGGAGAGATGGTGGATGAAAAGGTAGTTGAGAAAAGGACAGATGGTGGATCTGGGGATGGTGGGGTCCATTGCTGCAGTTGCAGATATGGATACGGAAAAAAGGAAAGATGCCAGACCTCCGGGGGAGGGAAGGGAAATGGAAGGGGAGGACAGAGATGGAAGATGGATGGTTAGCACGGAGAAAGAAGAAAACGACAAATGGGCAGGAGATCCTGGCAAGCGAGTTATCAGAAGACAACCAGAGCCTGGGACCAACAAAAGGTAGAAAAAAATAATCTTTATTTTGTTTACACCACAGAGCTGGTGTTGGAGACGTTGGAGACGTTGTAACCCTATACTTCTACTAAGACTAAGCCTTAGTCACTTAGGGGTCCTTTTATTAAGGTGCGCATTTAGCGCACGCTAAATCGGTTAGCATACCTTAATTAAAGGACCCCTAAGTATCTTAATTAAAAATTCAGCCCGCAGCTTAGCCTTTTTTTCAGATTTTGGCCCCTTATGTGATTGAGTTTGACAACCCTGCTCTAAACTGTACCGTTCCCTCAGGTTTATGCAGCCCAAATACATGATCATGCATTTCTGAATGTTAAATTTAAACTGCTAAATTTTGGACCATTCTGCAAGATTTGCTAAGTCCTTAGAACATAAATACATAAGAACAGCCTTACTGGGTCCAACCAATGGTCCTTCTAATCAGGCCCATAGTCTGTTATTGAGAAAGACATGGGGCAAGCCACTGCTTGCCCTGGATCAGTAGCGTGGAATGTTGCTACTCTTTGGGTTTTGGCCAGGTACTAGTGACCTGGATTGGCCACCGTGAGAACGGGCTACTGGGCTTGATCGATGATTGGTCTGACCCAGTAAGGCTATTCTTATGTTCTTATGTTCACGGTGTCCAATCAGGTCACAAGTGCCTGACAAAAACAAAAACCTAAATAGTAGCACCTGTCCATGCTGCCCATCCAGGGCAAGCAATGGCTTCCCCCATGTCTGTCTCAATAGCAGACTATGGACTTTTCCTTCAGGAACTTGTCCAAACCTTTTTTAAAACCAGCTTCATTAACCACTCTTACCAAATCCTCTGGCAATGTGTTCCAGAGCTTAACTGTTCTCTGAGTGAAAAAAATTAATCCTGTGGTTTTAAGGTAGCTTCATTGAATGTCCCCCTTGTCATTTTTGATGGAGTAAAAAATTGATTCACTTGTACCCGATCCTTCCTCATGTTGTCCACACTATTCATGTTATCCATATGTAGATTTTGGTATCATCCACAAAGAGGAAAATCCTAACAGACAGCCCTTCAGGAGGGTTGCCAGACTTCCTCTTAAAAAAATGAGGACACCTTGCCCCTCCCTGTTCTGCCCTAGCCCCAGCCCATTCTGCATCCAGCTCTGCCCCATTATGCCCCCTACCCCACCCCCAGTCGAACCACCTGTCTTCTTCCCCAAGGTTTGAAGGGCCTCTGTGTATGCATGGATGTTGATGCAATGACATCATCATGTCAACGGCCATGCATGTGCAGAAGGCCTTCATACACAACTCCGAGCTCGGAGACTTCCAAAACCCAGACAACTGTTGGATTTTGGAAATCCCTTCGGGCACTCAGACAATCCTCTAAAAAAGGACATATCCAGGTTTTCCCAGCCGTCTGGTAATTCTACCCTTCAGTAATATCGCTTACAAAAATATTAAAAAGAACAGGCCCAAGAACCAAACCTTAAGGCACACCACTAATAACATCCTTTTCCTCAGAGTGATCTCCATTGACTACTATTCTCTGTTGCCTTCCACTCAACCAGTTCCTGACCCAGGTTGTCACTTTGGAGCCGATACCAAGGGAACTCAGTTTACAGTATTTATTGGACGCCTGTGTGGAACACAGTCAAAGGCTTTGCTAAAATCTAAATACACTACATCTAATGCTCTACATTATCCAATTCGCTGGTCATTCAGTCAAAGAAATTGCTCAGATTTGTCTGACAAGACCTACCTCTAGTGAATCCATGTTGTCTTGAGTCCTGTAATCCATTAGATTCCAGAAACTGCACTATTCACGGATCATTTCATCAACCTCTGGGGTCTCCCAGATCTCCCTGGTTCTCATCTCACCACTCTTTTGCTTGGTCCTTGTGCCCCTAATGTGCCCCTCAGGCCCAAAGGAGTTAGAGCAGCATGGAAGCCAGGATCAACTCCCATTGTGGCTCCTAGTAGTCTTGAGTAATTCACTAAGGCCCATATTTACTAAAGATAGCGACTCAATCGCTGTTGGCCGATTCTCTGGCCGATTTGCAAACAGCGATTGATTCATTATCAAGTTTGCATGCAAATAATTTGCACGGAGGAGCAAATCATTTGCATGCAAACTCACTGATATAATCGCTCAGTGAGCGATTGAGACATGTGCAGAGCCCTGTCAGTAGTGACAGGAGAAGCAGCCTCCTGTCACTGACATCTGCCGTTTTTTTTCTTTTTCATTTTTTTTTAAATGGCACAGATATTTTGTGTGTATTACACATGCAAAATATCTGCCCAACAAAAAAAGAAGAAAAAAAGCCCCCCCCCGACATAGCTCCCCCTTCCTCCCTGAACGCAAACAAAGGCAGGAACAATGCCCATTCCCTCCTGCCATCAGGCCCCCCTGTTGGGTCAGGTCAGCCACCCTTCTGTCGCCCCCCCCATCAGCCCCCTGCCCCCTTTGTACCTTTAAGATGGAAGCAAGAGGTGTGCCCGGTCAAACCCTCCTGCTCCTCCAACCTGCTCCCGCTGCAATGCAGGCCATAGTCCCCTCCCTGGTTCATCATGTGATGCATGGAGGAGGGGTCTAAGTATCTGATTGGCTCAGGCACCTCAGGCTTCTCCCTTGGGAGGGGCCTGAGGCATCTGAGCCAATCAGAGACTTCCTTAGAGGAGCCTAAGGAAGTCCCTGATTGGCCAAAACAATGGCCAATCTGGGACTTCCTTAGGCTCCTCCCTAAGGAAGTCCCTGATTGGCTCAGGCACCTCAGGTTCCTCAGCTGGAGAAGGAGGTGTTTTCAACCTCCTGATCTCAACGTAAAAGGTACGGGGGCGAGAGGAGTGGGTGAGGGGCCTCTGGTGCCCTTTTCTTTGGGGGGAGGGGGAAGAAGTATTTGTGGACAGGAGGGAGTGGGCATCCCTCCTGCCATCTTTTTGGGGTTCGGGTGGGTCGTGGAAATCGTCGGGGGGGGGAAGGTGGGGTGTACAATTGTGGCGGTGTGGGATTTAAAAAAAAATTTTATGGGATAGATATTTTGTGTGTGTCAGATTTTAGGATCGTAAAATCCAATGCAAAATAGCCAAGCAAATGTTAATGAAAGCATATTAATTGGGGAAATCTTGAAAACCCGATTTGATTCCGGCCCTCAAGGACCGGAGGTGCCCATGTCTGGTTTAGACTATTGTAATGCCTTATCTTATATCTGGGAATGGTATCATCCAAGTGCAGAGCGCTGCAGATGATTCAGAATGCCACAGCGAGTTTAATTTGTGGTGATAGTAAGTTTGAGAATGTTACCTCGCTTTTACAACAATGGCACTGGCTATTAGATCTTGCATAATATTTGATTTTGATTTTTCAGTCTATCCATCAAGGAGTGCCATGGCACTTATCACACGTTATGACATTGTATCACTCACATCAATCATTGAGATCTGAAGTGGCAATGCACATGTCTGTGGATAGGATGCAGCAGGTAAAATATGCTAATACCAGAGCTATGGCTATCACAGTGGCAGGTATGTGTTTGTGGAACAATCTGGTTGGACAGTTATGGCTGAACAATGAGGTTCATAGACATAATCGCGGAAGACAAAGGCGCGCGCCGACAACTGAGCGCAAAACGGAGCCGCGCGCCGAAGAAAATTACTGTTTTTAGTGGCTCCGACGGGGGTTTTTGTTGGGGAGCCCCCCACTTTACTTAATACAGATCGCGGCGGCGTTCTGGGGGGTTTGGGGGGTTGTAACCCCCCACATTTTACTGGAAACAACTTTTTCCCTAAAAACAGGGAAAAAGTGAAGTTTTCAGTAAATGTGGGGGGTTACAACCCCCAAATCCCCCACAAAGCTCCCACAACGCGCCGCGATCTGTATTAAGTAAACACGCCCCCCTGTCGAGCCCCTAAAAACAGTAATTTTCTTCGGTGCGCGGCTCCGCGCTGCGCTCAATTGTCTGCGCGCGCCTTTGTCCCAGCGCGCTTTTGACCTGACACCGAACAATGATGCACAGAGATTTTAAAAGATTTTAAAAACATCCCTATTTGTAGAAGCTTTTTATCTGGGCGGGTGAGAAGCAGTGTCTAACAGGATGAAACAGATGCAGGATGAGTAGCTATTATACAGTTTAGTATTTTATGTTATGGATTTTATTTTCATGCATGGTTTTAATTTTGTATTTATTTTTGGATCCTGCTTAGGTTCAGGTTGGATATAAGCTTTTTAAATAAATAAATAAATTTAGATTTCTTTCACTGAGAGCAGAGTACTCAGCTCATACCTTTCATGTATCACAGACATCTTCTGTACTTTGAATCTCCTTTACTTGTGGGATAAAGGTCAGTTCAGTCGAAATCTCAGGAAGACTGTATCTATTATGATCTCTTCAAACACTTGTGAAAACTATCTTTCCATTGGTTGACATCAGGCATTTTGAAGCCTGCCAATAGTTAATGTCTATGGCCATCGACTGCCTCCGTGTTTTTGCTTAGTTTACTTTGGACCATAGCAAGAAATAAAAAAATTCTGTCACAAATTTAAATAATTTTGCATATTTTGCATTGCAATGTGAATTCTCTTTTGCATTACAAAACAGAGTTTGCTATTTGTCTACCTATTTAATGTTATTTTTTTATGTATGAAAAATGCATCAGATCAAGGAAATGAAGGATAAACAAGGATTATGGTGATGGGAAGGATACAAAAAGGGGGGATCTCAGAGATGGAAGAAGAAGCGAGAAAAGAGACGGGGTGGGGCAAGAGAAGGAGGTAGGATCTGAGAAAAGGAAGGGGAGGAATGGGAAAGGAAGTTAGATTTTGGTATTAGGGGAGAGAAAGAAGGGAGCTCTGGACTTGGGAGGAGGGAAAGAAGGGTGGTTCCAGGATTTGAGAGCGAATCTGGGATCAGAAGAAAGAGGATCAACACTAGAGAGGAGAGATATCCCCCCCTTTGTTCCTTCTTTATATGCCTAGTCCATTTCTTTCTTCCCCCATCCATGGTGCTCTTTCTTACCCTGAGCCTCTCTCTCTGGCCATTCTCTCATACTAGATCCATCTTTCATCTTCCCTGCATATTCTCTTTGCCAGATACTGTCCTCAAGCCATCTCACTATCAACCCTCCTTCTTGCCCTCTCCATACTCAGCCCTCATCTAACGGCCTCTTTTATAAAGCCGCATGGCAACAGCCCCGAAGCCCTTTAAATCTCTATGGGCTTTGGGGCCGTTAACGCAGCGCAGCCGCTAGCGCGGCTTTGCAAAAGAGGCCATAAGACTTTTACCTCACTCATTTCCCTCTCCAAATTACTCTTTAACACCCTCACTAGCTGAAGATGCTCATCCAAGCCTATTGGTCTCCCTCTTCCCTGTCTGCAGTCTCTCTGTGGTGATCTGGCAGATAAGATAAGGAGAAAACTGGTGAGGCATTGAGCCTCATCCTTTTCTCTGTCACCAATGTCTGACTTGAGTTTGATTTGTGCAGATAAACTTTAAGCTGAAGGAATGGGGGGAAGGGATGCCCTGTGTTCATCTATTCAGAAACTGGCTTCTTGTTCCTATGATTCCATGGTTGTGGTAAGGGCCACTAAATGTGGACCTTGTTATAGCGGCATAATACCGGAGACCAATAACCCTTTTAAAGACTTCAGTAAAAAGTAGTTGACTTAATGAAAGGTGTCATAAACCATCTGAAAAAATTCTGTCTTAAACATGGAAACTAGGCATAAAGAAGCCTAGATTCCATGTCTGAGGCACACATTTCCTGGCTGAGCCTTGGGAGAACTGTCTAGTTTTGCTTTGAAGAACAACTTCAGAACTAATATTGGTCAGCAACAAGAGTCACACAAAAAAATTCTGTTTATTCTTAAAGTTCAAGACGCCGTCACTTTTTGTTCAGAGCTAATGAAAGCCATCTGTGGTGTGAAAGAATAGTGTGTAGGTGTTTATGGCTGAAATGAATGTGTCATAATATAGCTGCTTCATCTATTAATGTGAATGAAAATTGCTGTCCATACAGCTTTGTATTGAGTAGTCCTAGGTTGCCACCTGGTGGTGACTGAAGTATTCTTGTAAATCAAGCTGAATGAGTATTGTACAATGTTCTAGAACGTTGGAGGAAAGGAGAAAATTCTTAAGGAGCCTTAAGAACATAAGAAGTCACCTCTGCTAGATCAGACCTGTGGTCCATCACGCCCAGCAGTCCGCATCCGCGGCGGCCCATCAGGTCCATGACCTGTATGTGATCCCTTAAAATTCGCCTTGATACCCTTTGTGTATCCTATCTTTACCCTTATCTGTATCCCTCAATTCCTTTATCTGTCAGGAATTTATCCAATCCTTCTTTAAAACCCCATAGTGTGCTCTGTCCTATCACAACCTCCGGCAGCGCATTCCAGGTGTCAACCACCCTCTGGGTGAAAAAGAACTTCCTGGCATTGGTTTTAAACCGGTCCCCCTTCAGTTTCTCCGAGTGCCCCCTTGTTCTTATGATACCCGATAGGTTGAAGAATCTGTCCCTCTCCACCTTCTCTATGCCCTTTACGATCTTGTAAGTCTCTATCATGTCTCCTCTGAGTCTCCGCCTCTCCAGGGAGAAGAGCCCCAGCCTCTCCAACCTGTCTGCATATGAAATGCTTTCCATAACTTTTATCATTTTCGTCACTCTTCTCTGGACCCTTTCAAGTATCGCCATGTCCTTTTTGAGATACGGTGACCAGTACTGGACACAGTACTCCAGGTGCGGGCGCACCATTGTACGATACAGCGGCATGATGACTTCCTTCGTCCTGGTTGTAATGCCCTTCTTAATAATTCCCAACATTCTATTGGCTTTCTTGGAGGCTGCTGCGCATTGTGCCGTTGGCTTCATTGTTGTGTCCACCAGCACACCCAAGTCCTTTTCAAGATTACTGTCCCCCAGCACTGAACCCCCCATTTTGTAGCTGAATCTTGGGTTCTTTCTCCCAATATGCATGACCTTGCATTTCTCTACATTAAATTGCATTTGCCATTTATTTGCCCACTCTTCTAGTTTGCTTAGGTCCTTTTGTAGCTCTTCGCATTCCTCCGCGGTTCTAACCCTGATGCAGAGTTTGGTGTCATCTGCAAACTTTATAACTTCGCACTTCGTCCCTGATTCCAGGTCATTTATAAATACATTAAACAGCAGTGGTCCGAGCACCGACCCCTGTGGAACACCACTCGTGACTCTCCGCCAGTCCGAGTATTGGCCCTTCACCGCAAACTTCTGTTTTCTGCCTGCCAACCAGTGCTTAATCCATCTGTATACGTCCCCTTCCACCCCGTGGTTCTACAGCTTCCTAAGCAGCCGCTCATGGGGTACTTTGTCGAAGGCCTTTTGGAAGTCGAGGTAAATGATGTCTATGGGTTCCCCTTTGTCCATCTGGCTGGTTATTCCTTCAAAGAAGTGCAGTAAGTTCGTCAGGCACAATCTTCCCTTGCAGAAGCCATGCTGGCTCGCTTTCAGTTGTCCGTTTGATTCTATGTGCTTACAGATGCTATCCTTTATCAGTGCTTCCATCATCTTGCCCGGAACAGAAGTCAAGCTTACTGGCCTGTAGTTCCAGGGGTCACCCCTTGATCCCTTTTTAAAGATAGGTGTGATGTTTGCTATTTTCCAGTCCTCCGGGATCTCCCCAGTTGTCAAGGACAGGTTACAAATTTGTTGTAGTGTTTCCGCTATTTCGTTTCTTAGCTCTTTTAGGACCCTTGGGTGGATTCCGTCCGGGCCCGGCGATTTGTCGCTTTTTAATCTATCTATCTGTTGGAGAACATCCTCGTGGCTTATCTCAATATGCGCCAGTTTTTCTTCTTGATCCCCACTTATGACCTCTTCGGGCTCTGGTACATTGGATGTGTCCTCGCTCGTGAAGACTGACGAGAAGAACTCGTTTAGCCTTTCAGCTACCTCTTTTTCCTCCTTTACCACTCCCTTTTTGTCTCCATCATCCAACGGTCCTACTTCCTCCCTCGCCGGTTGCTTCCCTTTGACATATCTGAAGAACGTTTTGAAGTTTCTTGCTTCCCCGGCCAGCCTTTCCTCGTACTCTCTTTTTGCCTTCCTAACCACTCGGTGACAGTCTTTCTGATGTTGTTTGTGTTTCTTCCGGTTTTCCTCGGTTTGGTCCTTTTTCCATTTTCGGAATGATTTTTTCTTGTCACCTATCGCCTTCTTCACTTCATTTGTTATCCATACCGGGTCTTTTGTTTGAGTTTTTTTGCACCCTTTCCTAAACCTGGGGATGCATAAGTTTTGTGCTTCTAGTACCGTGTCCCTGAATAGGCACCAGGCTTTCTCTACTGTCTCCATCTGTTTTGGGCAGTTTTTGAGCTTCTTTCTCACCCTTGTTCTCATAGCTTCGTAGTTCCCCTTCTTGAAATTTAGCGTCGTCGCGGTAGTCCTCTTCACCTGGGATGTTCCCACTTCTAATTTGTATCGGATCATGCTGTGCATATTTAATTTCCAACAGTGAATGTGGTGTTCAGTTGAAACCTGTACTCATATCAAGGACTTAGGCCAGATGTACTAAAGTCAGCGATTGTCTAACGATCGATGCTTAACCGGTTTTGACTGGTATAGCGATGATCAGATTTGTTGAGTCAATGCACAAAACAGCTCACCATGTGATTTTTCTGAACAATTGCTCATTCTCTGATCCTGCCATGCAAATAAGGTCATTAATATTGAAATGCCATGTAAACTAGCCAAGCAATTGATGCTTTAATATTGCTTTGCAACGCATAAAAAAAGCGATTGCTTTTAGCAATCTGAAAAAAGTGGCTGGTCAAGACCAGTCTCTTAACTGTCCTACTGAAAGTTCAGCCCTGAAATTAATATACAGTATGATTTATATTGCCTCACTTCTGTTTGTAATTGTATTTGTTGGCATTGCTAAGTGAGCAAGCTGGTTTTAAGAAAGGTTGGACAATTTCCTGGAGGAAAAGTCCATAGTCTGTTATTGAGAAAGACAAAGGGGTAGCCAATGTTTGCCCTGGATCGGTAGCTTGGAATGTTGCTATTCCTTGGGTTTTGGTCAGGTACTAGGCACCTGGATTGGCCACATTGAGAATGGGCTACTGGGCTTGATGGACCATTGGTCTGACCCAGTAAGGCTTATGTTCTTATGTTTAAAGCATTGCCCCCCCACAGTTGACACCTAGAGGCCCGGCTATGTTCTTGATCTGAGGGGCTGAGGATTTTGTGAGGGGGGACTGGGACAGCAAGGTGTGAATGTAGGCATTAAGATGTGGGAAGAAAGTGAAGGGATTGGAGGTACTGTGGAGTACAACTAAAATGATCAAAAGTTCTGTAGGGTGTGAGGAAGGAATTAAAGGATAAAGGAGAGAGAGTGAAGGGACGTCATGGACAGAACTTAGACGTTCTCACCTAGACCTGTTTTGGAAGCATTTATGTGTCTCAAAGGTCCTCAAACTAACCCCCCCTCCCCCAGTACTCACTAACCTCTTCTTACCCCCCAAATTTCAGAAAAAAATAGTACATACTGTACCTGTCTCTAGAACAGCAGCATCTTCTATGCGAAAGCCTAGTAGAGCATCACACAGGTGTTTTAATTAGGCTAGTGTTTGGGCTAGTAAACCATAGGGAGGAGCACCCAGGCCCATAAGCCCCTCTTACCACTCCATTTATGATAGAAAGTGTGAGCCCAGCAAAACCAGAGATTGTGGTAAGAGTGGAGGAAAAGTCCATGTCTGTTATTGAGACAGACATGGGGGAAGCCACTGCTTGCCCTGGATCGGAACATGTGGAAGTTGTTGCTTGTGGCAGTGAACAGCAAGAGGTTTGGGGGAAGGGAAGGGGGGCGCGTGCGGCGAGGGGAGGAGTGGGAAGAGGCAGAAGGTGCGGAGAGGAGGAGGAGGGGGCAGGTGCCCCCACCAAAATGGTGCCTGGAGCGAACTGCCTCCTCTCCCCTCCCTCCCTCATTCTACACCACTGGCTTAACTTCCTTTCACACACATATGTATATACAAAATCAGCTTTTTCTTCTTTCTGTCACTCACATTTACACAACACATAACGTTTCATTCTTACAAACACAGAGACTTTTCTTGGCTTATGCACATACATAATTCATTTGAAAATTCTGTGCATTCCATGGAGCAACATCTTTCCTATTTTGTTATACAGTATAATTTTGTTATAACGGACTTCAAGGGACCTGGAAAAACGGTCCGTTATATCCAGAGTTGCATTTTTTTAAAACTTTATTTAGGTCAACTTGAAACAACATTCAATCAATGAACAACAGTCACTGCACAAGCATATCAACAACATCAAGAACAAAACTCAGCAAAACATTGGTATGGCACGAAATGATTGCAAAACCAGAACACTAAAAGATGTTAGCAGGGGTGTCCAACCTGCGGCCCCGTGAAGTATTTTGTGAGGCCCCGGTCGAGGGCGATGCAATGTTTTCCTCTGCTGGCCCCGGGTGTTTACCGTCTTTCCGGCTCCCTTCTCTGTCTTACTGCAGCGTTTGTGCATTTGTGTGACCCCAGAAACATTTTTTTTTGGCCAATGCGGCCCAGGGAAGCCAAAAGGTTGGACAATCCTGTTCTAAAACATGTCGTACTGTATTGGAAAGAAAAATACTCTGTTATTTTCTTCTGGGCTGCATTTTTATACTATATCACCGGCATGCCATGCGCCTTGTAGGCGGAGCCTGCATGTCTGTTATAGCCGAAGAAAACTACAGCTCAAAGCGACTCTGGGGACCAAATTGATTGCCATTATATCCGAAAGTCCGTTATATGCAAGTCTGCTATATGCAATGATTTTCTGTATGTTTATAATGGCGCACGGCCGGGACCAGCGGACCTCATCCGCTATAGACAAGGTTCCGTTATAAGTGAGAACATTATAACGAGATTATACTGTAATAGTTCAGATAAGTGTGACGTGGATGCTGTATGATGAGCCCCCTCTGGTGGTGGCTATCTGGAATAGCTACAGTGGATATTTTGTACAAAAGATAGCTGGTACTACTGCTGTCCGCATTGAAAGCTGTAGAGCAGGGTCTCTCAAACAGTAGTATGCCCTGAAGATATTCCAGATGTGCCATGAGAGATTACAGAATTTTACTTTATTTTTTAAAATTCCCTTCATAAGTATACACTAGAATAGTTGACATGTATGTCACGTACACAAGAGTCTGTCAATGTTATGAGTGTCTGTGCGTAAGGATACAATTGCCCAGACAAGCATCATTCTTTGATGTGATTGGTCCTTGAAAAATAACTGCAAGTAATTTTATTTTTTATTTTTTTATGCAGGGGGGGTGAGTTATCCTAACTTGAGCAACAAAGCAATCAAGGCTTCTTTTTACTGTTTGGATCTTCTTAACTTTTGCGAACTTGGATTTTCTGCTCTGACAGAAATTAAATTTAAAAAAAAAAGAGAATGATTGCAGGTGTTGCATGATGAAATGCGTGTTTGCTTGTTGACTATCGAGCCACCTTTTGAGTTAATTTGCACTCAAAAAGAAGCATATCCATTGCATTGATTAGCAATTCTATTCTGTCTACTGTAGTTTCACCGTTGTTGCAATTACCCATACATAGCTTAAAGAACTTTAAATAAATAACTCTCAAATTTAATTTTTTGTTGGTTTTGCAATTTTATAATTTTAAATATAATGTGCTGCAAAAACATTTGCTCTGTCTAGTGGATTGGTAGCATGGAATATTGCTATCCTTGGGTTTTGGTACTAGTGACCTGGATTGGCCACCGTAAGATCGGGCTACTGGGCTTGATGGACCATTGGTCTGACCCAGTAAGGCTATTCTTATGTTCTTATTTTCTCTGTTTAGTGTGTCGGAGCTAAAAAGGTTTGAGAGACACTGCTGTAGAAGGCATTGAGAATCTGATTTTAAACCATGCTCTGATTTAAACTAGCTGTTGAGAATCTGATTTAAACCATGAATGTCTATGTGGTACTTCAAAGATCTGCAAAACAGAACCCACAAAGAAGCTGCTGAAAAGTTAAGTTGATAGTGAAGTAGCTGTCCACAGGTCCACAATACAGCATTGTTTACATAGTAATGATCTGCCTGGGAAAGTTGACAGAAGGAAAACTTTTTGCAACATCATCCAAAAGTCATTGTCCAAAGCATAAATTATAGCAGGTATGTATACTTTCTTAATGATACACACCTAAATTACATCCCAATATCTACCCAGTACTACAGATATGCATTCATCAAAATGGAGAAAAGACTTCAGTGTCTAATAGGGGTGCAAAACAATCGCTACCCATTTAGTCAAGCAACTCTCAAAATATCAACTTTGAGACAAGCAGACACATCCTTGGTCAAAAACTCCAAGATAAGTGGAAAAAATATCACACACTATCATAAACTTTTGTATTATATATAAAAAAAAACCAACATCGCACTTATCTTTGTAAATGTAGAATTCACAATAGTCTTCATAGTGGTAATGGGATGTAGGAGCAGGACCAAACCTGCACAATGGAGCATGAGCCATAAACACAACGGCTAAAAATTCCTCACCTCTGGCAATATACCTCCACAGTTTCCAACAGGGTTCCCTGTTTCGCGACCAAACGTCATCAGGGAATTGAGCTTCACCTCCTATTGCCTACTTCCTTAATGAATCAAACAGCACCATACATCCCAACACACTCTTCAGTCATTCATTTGAATGTCTCCTAGGACCATCAGTATTGTTAACTCCAATGAACAGCGGTAAAGAAAGCTATTTCATCGAGACTTCGCCAGTCCTAACGGGAAACTCTTATAACACATATCTTCACTTTTCAATCACTTCATCACATCATTGTTCTTTCATGATGATTTCATACTTATTTTAATAAATGTTCAATATATGCTCTAAATATAACTTGCACCCAGTAGCGAATTTAATGCAATTCTTATCTTAACCGCATCGGGATGGGGGAGGGGGTAGAGTCAAGTCGACATGAATTCATGTTTTGCTCCCTATAGAGCACGAACGGCTCCTCTTAAAGCATTACCAGCTTGGATACCTTGGTCATCTCTGCTCATTCTTTATTGACTGATTTTTCTGTGGGGTTTTTTCTTTCTCTCTCTCTATTTTTTTTTTTTTTTTTTTTGCTTATACAAAACTAAACTTATTTCTTTTATTGTGTGTAAGGAGGCAGTAAATGATCCCCTGACTCACTACCAATTGACTAAATGTTTCAAGAGACACTAACTAATGATGTAATACATCATGAAGGAATTCAATAAATGGTGCCAATAATATGGCACAGAAAAACTGGAATGCTAAGCTCTATTTTATAAAAGGAGCATATAGATTAGCATTCAGCTTGGATTCTGTACCTCTTTGGGTGCTTTAGTTATACCTTCTAAAAGCAGGTGTAAATGCTGGTGACCAACTTAGGTGTGCTTTTTAGAGGACATGCCTGGGCATCTGGATGGCTTTTCAAAACTTGGCACATTGTCCGGGTTTTGAAAGCAGATCGTGTCGGGAGGGGCATCGGTGCATGTGCCTATGCCCTCCTGGCCAAAACGAGCAGGCTGAGGGGGGGGGGGCTGGGGTGAGGCTGGGGAATGGCGTGGGCATAACGGGGCAGAGATGGGTGGACTGGGCGGGCCTGGGGGGCGTGTCTATGGGTCTGGATTTTACATAACCCTAGCTTTGGGCAAATTCTGTAAATTCATGTATAACCTTATGTAACGCCCCTGACATACCTCTGGCCACACCTCTTTACAGATACGCACAATCTAAGTTAGATGCCGTGCTATATAGAAGCATGTAGAGAGAAGGATGTGCAAATTTTTAAGACTGCCAATTAACATCAATAATTCATTGTTGGCACCCTGTAACAGTGCAAGTGGGTTGGGGTCCGGACCAGTCCACAGACAGCCAGACACAAGCAGAGAAGGTAAAGGAAAACTTCTTTATTAACTTAAAAAGGGAGATCCTGTACCTTTTTACTTCACAGGGCCAGGAATACATGGAACAGTCTCTTGTTGAAAAAGTTCTGAGAGGGGCCTGTAGCTGATAGGACCCAAAGCATGGACTGCCATGCCCCAAACACAGTCTTTCAACAGTTTTCCTCTGTCAGGGAACAGGGTCTGGCCCCAGCCAGACCTCAGAGCAAAATCACAGGTGTTCAGTAACAAAAGGTAGATTGGTTTACCTCAGCCAAGCCGAGTATCTAAGGGTTGTAGTCAAGGTGCATATGGGAATTACTTTTTTTCTCCTTTCCCCCAGGCCTCTCTAACTAGATCTGGCCTGATCTCTTATACTTCCTGGTTCCTGCCTTTCTGACTCCTCCTTTCCGTGCCCCTTCCCCTTAGGGAGGAGCTACCTATATTAGGTTGGCTCTGGTATTGCGAGGGAATATCCAACGGGGAGAATAATAGTGTCCTATAGAATCCCTCAAACATCCAATTATTGATGTTTCCAAGCTCATTAGTCAATTAATTTGTGTGTACATCTTTGATGTGTGCACAAAGTTGGGCATGGAAATGTGGATACAATATATAGAACCGTGGGGATAGTGTAGTGGTTTTGCAGACCAAATGGGAAGTGTTTTGCAGGGGACAAGCTGTGCATTATAGCAGAAGAAGCCAGAATGATGCCTGCTCCTTCTTCTTGAGTTCTCTTCCAGAGAGGTGGCTGGCGTTCAAGGGTGGAATGCCTAGGCCTTCAAGGAGAGGGCCTTTACTTGGGGTCCATAAGGATTCTGGCATGGGGAAGAATCAAAGGAGAGCTGTTTGCAGTGGAGATGGCCTTTTCTGATTCAAGAGATGGATTTTACGCAAAGGATGACTGTCAGGCATGGGGAAACTGATTCAGGTGAGCTTACCAGTAAGAACAAACAGGATTCTCCAAGAAAGAGAAACCGCACTGATTTGAAAGGCATTTCAACTTCCAATCAGGGGAAGAATTAAATTCTTGTTTGGAGGACTGAATCTACAATTATACAGAGGTAGCAATCCAGGGAGAACCCTGATGTTGCTGCGAAATACGAGGGTAAATCAAAAAAGTATAGGCAAAAATACATTTAACAGCTTTAATAGAAATAACTGTGAACAATTGAACATATCACTTTTCCACTTAGTCCCCATGCAAGATGACACATTTTTTGTATCAATCAACTAATTACATTCCTTCAGAGAAGACATTTTTTGGCTGCTCCAGAAGCCAGGTGAGCACTGCTTCTTTCATCATGCTTTATCTTTTGCTCTCTAGATCGCAGTGACGCACGCTTGTCTCATCGCCGGTGCAATTCTCTCCAGAATATTCAGATCTTCTTCATACCATCTCAGCAACGGGGTCGCAATCTCCACATGCTGTTGCTTGTGCGATGAGTAAGCTCTTTGGGAACCCATCGTGCGCAGACTTTCCGGCATCCCAAATCATCATGCATTATGGCAAATGCAGATCCATAGCTGATATCCAAATTTGCAGCCAATTGAGACACCGTTATCTGTCAATCTTCTCTAATCAAGGCATCCACCCTGCCAACGTGCTTTTGTGTGCGCGATGTTGATAGGCGACCAGAAAGACCTTCATTGGTTACACCTGTTCTTCCCACTTTTTTTTACCCATTCATAAACCTTTCGTTGATTCATGTTGCTATGTCCATTCTGAGCCAATATCCGATGGTGAATTTCCACAGGTTTCACTCCTGTTGCCCAAAGAAAGCGCACTACTGCACATTATTCTTCGATGGTGCAATCTTGCAATGGAGCGTCCATGTTTCTGACCTTGTGGCTACCATACGACTACAGGCCGAGCGCACTACCTCTGTTCCAGTTATCATGTAATTTAACAATTGCCTTGAATTTTCAATTTGCCCTCATAACTGTAAAATTATGCTATGTTTTTGATTTTTAAAAATTCTGTAGGGATGTTATTAGAAGAAAGCATATACTAACATAGTTCACATTGCTCAAATACTTTAGTACAGCGGTCTCAAACACGCGGCCCGCGGGCCACATGTGGCTCTCCAAGTTTATTTTGTGGCCCGCTGTCTGGACTGGATCATTCCCTTCCTTTTGGAGCAGCAGCGGGTCTGGCCAGTTTGTTCCGTTCAAAGCCGCGGGTTGGCGGCTCCTTGCGCTATTCGCTCCTGCATCGGAAGCCTCTCTGACATCACAACATCAGAGAGGCTTCAGACGCAGGCGCGGATCTCGCAAGGAGCCATCACCCGCGGCTTTGAATGGAATGAGCCGGTCAGACACGCTGCTGCTCCAGTAGCGTACCAAGGGGGGGGGGGCAGTCCACACAGCTGGTCACCCTCCACTATTCTTCCTAGTGCGGCTCGTGGCTCCTCTAGAGCAGGGGTGCCCAACTGCTTCCCTTCCCTTTTCACCGCCGGCACCATGCTCTTTAAGCTCCCTGCTTCTCTCGCCGCCCGACCTCAATTCTGACGTCGAGAGGACGTTCTGGCTAGCCAATCGCTGCCTGGCTGCCCGGAACGTCCTTTCCGACGTTAGAATTGTAGTCGGGCGGCAAGAGTTGGTCGGCCCCGTGGAGATCTTGGCCTGTTCCCGATGGCGGCAGCAGCAGCAGCAGCAGCCGCAGCCTATACCATGCGATGGCATGGGGGAGGGCAGGAAGGAAAAAAGAAAGAAGGGGGGGGACAGGGAGCCAGAAGGAAAAAAGAAAGAAGGGGGGGGGGGACAAGGAGCCAGAAACAAAGCAAAAAATGGGACAAGGAATCGGAGAAAGACAGACATAGAAAAAGAAAGAAAAAGTTGGGGGAGGGAATGAGGTCTGGAGGAGAGGAAGCATACAGGAGGCTGAAAGAAGAGAAGAAATATTGGATGCACAGTCAGAAGAATAAAGTGCAACCAGAGACTGATGAAATTACCAAACAAAGGTAGGAAAATTATTTTATTTTCAATTTAGTAATAGAAATGTGCCAGTTTTGAGAAAGAAAAGATATTAAACTTTAAATGTGAGTGCTGCAGAAAAAATAGAGTACTTGGAAGGCCGCAGAAAAAATAGTTAATGTCTTATTAAAGAAATGACAATTTTGCATAAGGTAAAACTGTTAAAGGAAAGTTTTATAAATTATAAAGAGTTTAACCTCATGCAAAATTGTCATTTCTTTAATAAGACATTAACTATTTTTTTCTGCGGCCCTCCAAGTACCTACAAATCCAAAATGTGGCCCTGCAAAGGGTTTGAGTTTGAGACCACTGCTTTAGTAAATGTTTTCTTTTAGAACAACTCCTACTAGTATGCCTTTATGGTTTTCTTGCACAAACTACTGAAGGAACTTATGTCTAAGGTATGTGTAAGGTCCTTACAAAGTTATTTCTTTCCCTGTCGAGAAGGTACCTGAGGTCCCAGAAGTAGGCTTTGTTTTTGTAAGAGTATATTACAAAAATCACCTTAGATTGTGAGCCCACAAGGGTCAGAGAATATACCTGCATATACTACTACTACTACTACTACTATTTATTATTTCTATAATGCTACCAGATGCATGCAGTGCTGTAAATTAAAGATGCAAGATACGGTTCCTGCTCGAAAGAGCTTATAATCTAATTATGACAAACACAGTGGACAAAATGGCAAATCAATAGAAGCTGCTCATGTAGGGGAATACAAAGGGATGAAGAGGTAGAGAGGGTAGAGGACAACAAAGGGAATGATAAACAAATATAGTGCTTTACCAGTTGGTAGGGTTAGGACTTAGACGCAGCTTCGAAAAGTGGGTTTTCAGCTTGGATTTGAATACTGCCAGAGACAGACCTCGACATACCAAGTCAGGCAGGTTGCTCCAGGCATGGTGCAGCAAGGTAGAAGGGATGGAGTCAATAGTTGGCAGTAAAGGAGAGGGGTACAGACAAGCGAGACTTGCCCAATGAATGGAGTTCCCAGGGTGGGGTATAGGGAGAAATGAGAGTATTAAACAGGGCAGTTTAGATCGTCTCCAGTTAATACAGAATACAGCGGCTAAACTTATTTTTGGAAAGAGAAAGTACGACCATGTTTCCCCATTGCTGAGAAAATTCCATTGGCTTCCGGTCCATCATAGGATACAATTTAAGTGTGCATGTGTTGTTTTCAAACTCCTTTATGGAATATTTGACTCTTTGATTCTCCTTAGTGGGAATTCCTTTAGATCCTGCTATTCAAGAATTATAACAATTCACAAATTAGCATTTCCTTCTCTGGAAGGTATTAAATGCACTAGGAAGTTTAGTAAATCTTTTACTTTTAAATTGGTGAGAATTTGGAAGGGACTTCCAGATTCTCTAAGACTGGTAAATCAATTTTTTCAATTTCGTAAAAGTTTAAAAACCTGGTTGTTTTCACAATAGTTAATATGATTTTAGTGGTGTATAGTAATTTTAAGCAATTCAACATACTTTTTTCTAACTTTTTCCATCCATGTAATCTAACCAATTTCTGTTTTTACTTGTTATATTTCATTTTTTAACAAACTGTAAACTGAGTCGAGTTCCTTAGGGAGTAGATTCGGTATATAAAATGAAGAATCTATATTAGAGAGATGTTGAGTGAATACACTTGTTGGTCCGTAAGAGAAGTTTGAACTGTATGCAGAAATGGACAGGGAGCCAATGAAGTGACTTGAGAGGGGTAACGTAAGCATAACAACACTGGTGGAATACGAGACAGGCAGCAGAATTCTGAACAGACTGAAGGAGAGAGAGATGGCTAAGCGGAAGATCTGCGAGAAGCAAGTTGCAGTAATCCAGGAGAGAGGTGACTAGAGCATGGTGGATGAAGGTCTTGGCAGGTAACAAGTAACACGTGTGTGTTGATACAGACTTCTAGGAGACAGGAAAGATAGAAAGGGATTAATCAAGTGATGTAAAGGATAGCCTCCAGAAAAAAAAGAGTTAATGAAGTCAATTAGAACTGTGTTCAGCCCTGCGTATGTCTAGTAGCAGTATAGAAATAAGTAGTAGTAGAACCAGGGTTCCATATAGATTTTGAAAGAGAGAATGACACGGCGACAAATTTTTCCCTGTCCCCCCGCAGGAACTCAATTTACCTGTCCCATCCCTAAGCTCTGCCTTAACCGCACAAGCCTCAGCCACTTACGATTTTAAAGTGTTTGAGGCTTGTGCAGATGAGGACACAGCTTGCATGGGCGGGGCAGAGACAGGAAAAGAACTCTCCGGGACAGGATGGAAAAATGAGTTCCTGCGGGGAGGGGGAAAATTCTCCCCATGTCATTTTCTATTTTGAAACCATCCCCCTTCTTTTACTAAGGTGCGCTAGCTGTTTGGCGCACGTTAAATATTACCGCACGGTATACGCTAACACGTCCGTAGAATATAATGGATGCGTTAGCATTTAGCATGCGCTAAATCAGCATCAGCTAAATCAGCCTTAGTAAAAGGACCCCTATGCCCTTCTTTTAAAATGTATTTCTCTTTCTTTATTTTGCTCATTGGAACATTATACTCCAGTTTCTAATCTAATCTAAGATTGCTTTGTTATGTTCTTCAATTTCAACCGCATTGTGTGTATTTCATCTAACTGTTGTGAACCGCCTAGAACTCTCTGGGTATGGTGGTATACAAAAATAAAATTATTATTATTCTTATCTAAGCAGGGGTGTCAAAGTCCCTCCTCGAGGGCCGTAATCCAGTCGGGTTTTCAGGATTTCCCCAATGAATATGCATTGAAAGCAGTGCATGCACATAGATCTCATGCATATTCATTGGGGAAATCCTGAAAACCCGACTGGATTCCGGCCCTCGAGGACTGACTTTGACACCTGTGATCTAAGGGTTGGCTTTATATACCGAGTCATCATTCTAAGAAAGCTCGACTCGGTTTACAGTAGTTAACTTAACAAACGGAAACCTGATTTAAACTGAATTAAGTAGCAGGGCCTAGTAGCAGTGGCGTACCTAGGGTATGTGGCACCCGGGGCCCATCATTTTTTGACAACCCCCCCATGTAAAAAAATATTTTTTGTAATGACCATGAAACGGAATAAATGGTCAGAATAGAAACAGGCAGTGAAAATTTTCTTACATTCCAAACATAACATAACATAAATTATGTCTGAATTGTCATGACATCAGAAGTACATATGGAGTAGTTGCAGGTGATGCTTGGGACAGTTCTGATTGTGTTAGTTCGGTTTTATGTGTTTTTTGAATAGAAGGGTTTTTATTTCTTTTTGAAGGTTTTGCAGTATGTGGTCGATGTCAATTGGTTGTAGGGTTGGGGGTCGAGTGTTGCAGCTCGAATGGCTAGGAGGTTGTCAAACAGTTTTTTTCCTTTTGACGTTTTTGGTTGGAGGGTGTGTGAATGGTGCGTGAGTTCTCCTATGTCTGTTTGAAGTGGATTGAATTATGTAGCTGAAGAAATTAGTTACCCCCTCATCCCACACACATTAATTCTCTTCCATTTTTGTTCCCATTATAAAAAACACTGATAAGTTCCCAGAAAAAAAATACATTAAAATAAGAAGTGAAAACAAAGGCCCCTACAGATGAGAACATAACATAAGAATAGCCTAACTGGGTCAGACCAATGGTCCATCATGCCCAGTAGCCCATTCTCATGGTAGCCAATCCAGGACACTAATACCTGGTCAAAACCCAAAGAGTAGCAACATTCCATGCTACCGATCCAGGGCAAGCAGACACTTCCCCCATGTCTTAATAACAGATTATGGACTTTTCCTCCAGGAATTTGTCCAAATCTTTCTTAAAACCAGCTACACTATCTGCTTTTACCATAACTTCTGGCCACTTCATTTTTAAGTTTAGATCTTTCCTTTCAAACAGAGACCTTGCTAGATGTCAAATACAGCACAAGGTAACTTCACATGGACTTAGCTGTGCAGGAAATGTGAATCTCCTCATACACCCACCATATAGTGCAAAAATGTGCAAAGGTCTGTTTTTTTCTTTCGATCACTACATAGCCTAATGCCACACAAGCAGCGCTGTTACAAACATATTCTGTAGGTCAATGCTAAGGATAACAAAGTTTCCTTCCTTGGACCAGAAGGAGATACTGATAAACCACTGGAAGAGATCCCAACACAACACCCTAAGACCCACTCAGTGTGTGAACCAATTGAGTGGAGTGGACTAACTGGGGGGTGGAAATGGGCCCGGAGTTTGCTCAGCAGAATTTCCCAGACCACCTCTTCCTCTCAACACATTGACACGCTGCCACCACCACCACTAGAAACACCTCACTGGGTAGGCCAGCTATGCTATAAACTTTATAAAACACATTATTATATTTTCTTATAAAGCACATATTTTAACTGAACTCTCTGACATTCTTAGCCTTTCCATTCACAAAAATAGAAGGAAGAAAAGTTCCCATTTCCTGCTGTTTCATGTCCCCGGCCTATACAATATTTTTTTTCTGCAGACCCTTCAAAAGTCTGACCAAATCCTCGTTTCACTTGCATTATAAAGTACTGAGGATGCCATCTCTCCCCAATCCCAGATCCTAAAGTCTAAGACAGTAGCGCAAACTAATGCTGCCAGATTCAGGAAAAAAAATTTCGATTCGATTCAGCCTATTGAATTGGTTTTTCAATTTGATTTTCCTGCCCAGTTGGGTGATTTTTTTCAAAACTCCTGGTGGGTTTTATAGCTTTTTCACCCCCTTTGGCTTCTCCTAACCACACTGGCGCTGTGGTGTAAATAAAATAAAGAAACAAAAAGGACTTTTCCTCTCTCTGTTAAATCCTAGCTCACGTTTGCAGTCCAACACCAGCTCTGTCAGGATACACATTTAAAATCTGACATATTATAATCACAAAACAGAAAATAAAATTAATTTTTCTACCTTTTGTTGTCTGGTTATATTTAAAATCTTGTTGGTCCAAAACTCTGGTTTTCTTCTGATAACTTGCTTGCCAGGGTCTCCTTCTTTTTTCTTTCTGCGTGCTAACCATCCATCTGCCAACTCTGTCCTCCCTTTCCATTTCCCTTCCCTCCCCAGGAAGTCTGGTATCTTTCCTTTTTTTCATCTCCCTCCACAGATCCACCTTTTCTTAACTACCCTTTCATCCGGCATCTCTCCCTCCTTCCCCACCACCCCAGAGTCCACCATCTCTTCCTTTCTTTTCCCAATTACCCTCCTATCCAGTATCTCTATCCCTCCTCCACACCATCCCTTGTGTCCAATTTCTCTCCCTTTCAGTTCCTTCCCTCTCTAAATCTCATGGTCCATCATTTCTTTCCCTCTCCTCTATTTTCAGACCCATTATTTCTTCATCCCCCCCCCAAAGTTTGGCATATGCACGTCTCTTTGAACACCCCCTTCCCTCCGTGTACTTCTAAACCAGGGTCCCCCCCAAAGGCCTGTCCCCCCTTAAAGGTCTGCCTGTCCCCCCTTGAAGGCCTGCACCCCCCTTGAAGGCCTGTCCCACCCCCTTGTAGGCCTGTCCCTCCCCCTTGTAGGCCTGTCCCCCACCTTGAAGACCTGCCTGCCTGTCCCCCCCTTGAAGGCCTGTCCCCCCCTTGAAGGCCTGCCTGCCTGTTCCCCCCTTGAAGGCCTGTCCCCCCCTGAAGTCCTGCACCCCCCTGAAGGCCTGTCCCACCCCCTTGTAGGCCTGCCCACCCCCTTGTAGACCTGTCCCCCCCTTGTAGACCTGTCCCCCCTTGAAGGCCTGCCTGCCCCCCCCCTTGAAGGCCTGTCCCTCCCCCTTGAAGGTCTGCACCCTCCCCCGAAGGCCTGTCCCCCCCCTTGAAGGCCTGCCTGCCTGTCACCCCCCTCCCCCTTGAATGCCTGCCTGCCTGCCCACCTGCCCCACCCTGAAGGACCGCTTGCCCCCCTGGCCTCCCCGCACCACCTATGAAGCAGCACTACCTATGCTCCCGGCCTTGCCGTTCAGTCCCCACCACTCCCGAAGGACCGCTCGCCCCACTGACCTTCCTGCACCACCTATGAAGCAGCCGCAACAGGATCGCGACGTCAGCTATCCCTGCGCTGCTTCCTGCGCCGCGTTCCCGCCCCTCCTCTGACGTCAGAGGAGGGGTGGGACCGCGGCGCAGGAATCAGTGCCCAAGCAGCTCAGGGATAGCTGACCTCGCGATCCTGCTGCTTGCTGCTTCATAGGTGGTGCAGGAAGGTCAGTGGGGCGAGCGGTCCTTCGGGGGCGTGGGGGGACTGAACGGCAAGGCCAGGAGCACCCCTTCAGGGCTGGCACCCGGGGCGGACCGCCCCTCCCGCCCCCCCCTTGGTACGCCACTGCCTAGTAGCCCGCATGCCTGTAAGGCACGGGAGAAATGAAGCAGCAAGAGAACAGACAAGAGCTTTTTCAGTTCACAGAACCCCAATTCTTTATTAATCACAGCTTGCTCACAATGACGTACAGAAAAATAGCACTAATGTCGATTATGCAGGCAGCAACCTCCAGGGGGGGTGGGGGACAACTTCAAAATGGCAACTAGGTTTGAGACTTTGTGGTTGTGCAATGGTTCCCCATTTGGCATGAGAGTCCTCTCCCAAGATCCATGCTGTTTCGGCTCTCATAGTTCAAGATCTATTTAAATTACCCAGGGCAGCCTTCCCCTGAACGGGTAAAGGTCAACTTCAGTGAATGTTCAGTTTGGCAACAACCAGCTCACATGTCCCAGGTTCAAACAAGACACTGAATACCATCATGTATTGCATGTAATAACATAAATGTATGTGATTTTGTTAGAATATGCCAAGGAAACCAATTTAACTAACATACTACATCCATTTCGGTAGCAGTAGTCTATGACTGGACTGTTCTGAGTTTTGTGTGTTAAGCACATGGAACAATCTAGATTAAACTTGTAGCTAAATGAATGAATTTGAATCTCCCTGACTGAAAGTTCTACTAACTGTAATGTTTGTTGCCCATGGGCCAAAAGCAGTGGAAGAAAGCATTACACACAAATCGGCCCCAGGATTACTCAGAGGAGTCCAGGTTGTAAGGATGGTACATTTTTAAGAGCACACAAAAGGAAACAGCATCAGGGGTGGCTACATCACCTGAGATCTAGTAATTGATTTAACAAAGTTTCAAGATTTTATAAAGAGTTGTGGGTGGCTGTGTGTATGTGTGGGAGGGAGGGGGGCGGAAATGATTGGTCTCTAGCACCATGAAACTACTGCTTCTTCTAGCCTCTTTGATTCTGTTTTGAGTGAAGCGCAGGGAATGGAATCAGGAAAGCTCGGAAAGACCAAATTTAACAAATTCAACAGAGTGGCAATAGACAACATCGAAAGCCTGTTACAGGACACATAAGATTATTAAATAACTTGCATAATGCAATACTTGTATTTTTTTAACAAAAATGTAAATATTTACAAAATAAGATCCAAGATTTTTTTTAAAACATCAAGCAAATCATTCTGCAAAGAGACCACATTGTTTTGTTTTTAATTTATTTCTGTTTTGTTTTGTTTTTATTCATCATGAGTTCCTGGTTTTCTATTTTTTTTTTTTTAACCATGTCATACATTTTCCATAGTGCTATCGCATGATCCGTAATAATAGAGGCAGGGGAGTTTACTAATGATGGTGACGTGTCATATCAGCCATCGCTTTGTCTCAGCCGGAAAGTTCTACCTGAAGCTCCTTGTTTCTACGGACCTCTACAGCATGTCTCTCCTGAAAACAGCAAAGAGAGGTGCATCAGATCCCACATAGCACTTAAATTCTCCATTCTGTATTTTTTTAAAAATGAAATATAATTTTTCAGACAGAAGCAAATCTCTCAATGTAAATACAGTATCCTACATGATAATTGACTAATATACAGAATAGCTAACCTGCAGCCCTTGTGCCAAGTCATTAGAGCATGTTAATCCAGTGTGTATTGAACTGAAAAAACATTACTGAAGGGCATTAAGCCCTAATATGCATTGCCCCCCCCTTTTTTTTAAACAAAACTGTAGTGCGGTTTTTAGCGCTGGCCGCAACGATAAAGGCTCCGGTGCTACAAACTGCGATATGGTTTTGTAAAAGGGGGGGGGGGGTTAATGTGTGAAAAACCCACCGTGAAATGTGTTAAAGTGTTTTGCTGTAATTTCCCCTTTTCTATGTGCTAACCACATGTTTTTTAAATTTTTTAATATTTTTGGGAGGGGCAAGTCATGGGCGGGATAAGGCAGATTTAATGCAAAAACACTTAGGGCCAAATTTGATAAAGTTTGCCTAAAAAGTTGGTGCCGACTACCGCTTCACTAAACGTCATTCTATAAAAGTTAGGTGCAATTTATAGAATCCCACTTAGCGCCCTCTAAGCATGCCTAGGTGTCGCTAGGCATCTTAACTTTAGGCGATCCCTACTTATTGGTATACCTGCACCTAAGTTAGGTGCCTAATTCACAAAGAAGCGCCTAACTTGAAAACACACTCATGACCTGTCCCTAACCACACCCACTTTTAGGTAGGCGCTTTGGACTTGGGACCTACTTTTTACAGAATTGTGTTTTTCAACATAGGCATCTAACTTTTAAGTCCAATTAAAGCCAATTTTGAGGTGTTAATTGCCAATTATCAGTGCTAATTAAGCCTATTAAGTTAGGCGCCTGCATTGGCTCGGCCTGCCAATGTAGGCACCTAACTTTAGGTGGATTTTATAGAATTTTCAAGACAGTGTCTCCTAAATTCCTAAATAGGAGGTGGTAAGTCCTCCTACTTAGGAACATAGAAACATGATGGCAGATAAAGGCCGAATGGCCCATCTAGTCTGCCCATCCGCAGTAACCATTATCTCTTTCTCTCTCTGAGAGATCCCACGTGTCTATCCCAGGTATTGTGCATTAATGACAGCATTAGCACATAGCCTGCCAAAAAAAAAAAAGTTTTAAAAATGCACTGCATTGAATCTGGGCTTAACACATAGAAAATTTGTCTGTTAAGATGTGGTTTTTTTTTTTTTTTTTTAAATTCTTTATTTATCATTTTAAAATGTTTAACAAAATCAAAACATTTTGTACAGAAAGATTGTCAGATCAGACACAAAATAACAAGAAATCATTTATATAATATTGATAAATTCTAATCAAACAATCTCAAGCCCTCTATACTGTGATCCAAGATTTATATGAGTGAACTTAAGGAAATCAAGATGTGTTAAACCCAGATTCTATGGCCCTTTAGTAAAAGAGCCCCTTTGTTTTGTTCAGAGCCCAAGGATATTTAGAGCTACAGCCTTGGCACCCTGAGGTTGTGGGTTCCAATCCCGCACTGCTCCTTGTGACCCTGGGCAAGTCACTTAATCCCCATTGCCCCAGGTACATTAGATAGAGTGGGAGCCCGCCGGGACAGTTAGGGAAAAATGCTTGAGTACCTGAATAATTTGTAATCCGCATAGAACTGTAGGATATGCGGAATATAAATTATTATTATTTTTTTTAATTCCAGTGACAAAGGGACACATTTTTCCCATCCCTGCGGGACCTTTCTATCCCCTTCCTGTCCCCACAAGCTCTGTCCCTATCCCATTCCTGCAAGCTCTGTCCTCATCTCCACAAAACTCGCACGCTTTAATATCATAAGTGTTCGAAGCTTGTGCGGTTAAGGCAGAACTGAAGGGCTGGGACAGGGACAGAACCTCCAGCCCCACCCGCTCTTTCCCCACCCTCCCCTGCCGCACATGCCCTTTCCCTTCCCCTGCGCCTCTTTAACATTCAAGGTGCGAGCATCAACTCCAACCTGCTGCTCGCGCTAGCATCAGTTCTTCCTCTGTTGTCACTTCCTAGGCAGGGGTCCAGGAAGTGACATCACAGGAAGAGCCGATGCTGACGTGAGTAGCAGGTTGGGGTTGCTGCTCACGCCGTGAACATTGAAGAGGCACAGGGGAAGGGTAGTGGCGTGTGTATGCGCTCGTTGGGGGGAGGGGCAGAGAGGAGGATGGGTGCTGGCATCCCCACCAAGACGGTGCCCAGAGCGGACTGCCCCCTGCCCCCCCTTACTATGCCACTGGTTCAGCACTATTCTATAAACAGCGTTCAACCCCCCCCCCCCCCTTTTATCAAGCTGTGCTAGAGGTTTTTAACATGAGCCGGCAAGGTAAGTGCCCTGACACTCATAGGAATTCTATGATTGTCAGATCATTTATCGTGCTGGCCCACATGGACAGGTCTAGTGCAGCTTGATTAAAGGGGCCAAAAGATGTGTTTATAGAATAGCGCTTGGCACCGGGCATCGTGCTTAACTATAGGCCATTTACATCAACTGAAACATGGTGGAAATCCTTGCGCCTAAATTACGAGTAGGCATGGATCCCTCCCCCCCCCACTTATTCTATAACCGTGTGCATAAAGTGCAGGAATGCTCCGATCTGCCCATGACCCTTTCTTTTAGAAATCACATGCAACATTTATGTGTGGATCTCGCACCTAAAAATACACACATAAATTTTAATTCCAATTGGCGCTAATACTTGCTTAAGACCAGAACTTTTGGTGCTGATTGGCTCATTATTCAATTAAATTATGCATACAAATTGAGAACACACCCAAATTTGTACACCCTATATTTAGTGCTTTTTATAGAATTAGACAGTAAAAATTAAATAAGAGGATTTAAAAGTCAGTTAGTGGTTTACAAGGCCATCTCTCAGCATTCTACATTCACCAAATAAATGTTATGGAAATGGCATTGGAAGGATAATTTTTAAAGGCATTATTGGGGGTAAAGCTGCCTAAAATATGTGTAGATAACACATACTACCAGTATACCTCTTGTTTGAGAGGGTTTACAAGGTCAGATTTGGGGAGGAGTTTTTATTTGCCTGAATTATTTTGAAAATTCAACTATTTGTACAGTACACTCGTATTTTAACTCAGAAAAATTGTGCACCCCAAATTTCATGTATAAATGTGACTGCATAGTTTTCCTAGGGTCGTTTTCAAAGTGAAAGTAATTTATTCGGCTATGAAATTTTGGCATAATTTGAATATATTTTTTACCCATGCATGCAGTGATAAAATTATTCCCTTACATAAGAACATAACATAAGAAGTTGCCTCCGCTGGGTCAGACCAGAGGTCCATCGCACCCAGCAGTCTGCTCCCGTGGCGGCCCATCAGGTCCATGTCCTGTAAGGTGATCCTTGTTTAAATCATTTAAGCCCCCCTGTCCTTCTATCTATGCCCTATCATAGCCTATCTCTACCTCTATTTGTATCCCTCAATCCCCTTATCTTTCAGGAACTTATCCAATCCTTCCTTGAAACCCGGTAGTGTACTCTGTCCTATCACAGCATCCGGAAGTGCATTCCAGGTGTCCACCACCCTCTGAGTGAAAAAGAATTTCCTAGCATTGGTTCTAAACCTGTCCCCTTTCAATTTCTCTGAGTGCCCCCTTGTTCTAGTGGTTCCCAGTAGGCTAAAGAATCTGTCCCTTTCTACCTTCTCTATGCCCTTCATGATCTTGAAGGTCACTATCATGTCTCCTCTGAGTTTCTGCTTTTCCAGGGAGAAGAGCCCCAGCCTTTCTAACCTGTCTGCGTATGAAAGGTTTTCCATACCTTTTATCATTTTCGTCGCTCTTCTCTGAACCCTCTCAAGTATCGCTATGTCTTTCTTGAGGTGCGGTGACCAATACTGGACACAGTATTCCAGATGTGGGCACACCAATGCGCAATACAGTGGCAGGATGACTTCCTTCATCCTTGTTGTAATACCCTTCTTAATAATACCCAACATTCGGTTTGCTTTCTTTGGGGCTGCCGCACATTGTGCAGTTGATTTCATTGTTGTGTCCACCAGCACACCCAACTCTTTTTCAAGGGTACTTTCCCCTAGCACTGATCCCCCCTTTACTATGCTAAATACATTTGAATATTAGACATATAAGAGAAGTTGTCATAAATTTTGAATGCAGTTGAGGTTTTGATATGGTGAGCTAGTCAGAAGTTGTGGCATGAAAGGAATCAAGCAAGGTCATTTTATTCCACCAAGAGGCTTTTGTGTACTTAATTCCTCTTTTTCATTTGCTTATTTTTCATGAATACCTTCCTTTCTACTTGTTAGGATAAGGAGAGTAACATTATTACCTTCTCTTGGAGACGTTCCATAACACCAGCTAAGTAGGCCTCACGGTTTTCCTTGATATGTTCCATTTTCAGTATCAGTTTTTCCTCTGCCATTCTGCTGAAGGTATTATTGTCTTCCAGAGCCTTTTGGAGGACTTCTCGTTCATGTTCTCTCTTTTCAGCCAAGTGCTTTAGGATTTGGGCCTCTTGGGTCTGAAGGAAAAAAAATATGCTTAATTCTCAAGGAAGCACTAGCCATAGATGTAAAAATCACACATAGGAAAGTAGAGTGATAGAGCAAAGAGTTACCAGATGTCCGGATTTCCCAGACATGTCCGGGCAGATTTTCAATTTAACAACTTTTGCCCAGGGAAACTGGACATCTAGTAAACTTACAGCAATTCAACCTATCTGGAGTCCTCCTATCTCCCCCCATTCCCACGCACCTATCCAGAGTCCTATTGCCTCTCTAGCCCTCCCATCCCCTTGCCCCTTGCTGTGCACCTATCCAGAGTCCTCTTCCTTCTCCAGCCCCCCTCCCGCTGTGCACCTATCCGGAGTCCTCCTCCCTCTCTAGCCCCCCCCCTGCACACCTATTTGGAGTCTTCCTCCCTCCTCTCCCCCTCCCCCCACCTCACACAGGATCCTGCGCTTGTTCACCCGGTGTTTTTGTAACACTTCAGTCGTCATCAGCATCAGTGAACTACAGTATACATGCTGCATTCAATGACCCGGAAGCTTTCTCTCTGCAGAGAAAAAGCTTCCGGGTCACCAAAGGTAGCATGTTTAGTTCACTGATGCTGATGATGGCCAAAATGTTACAACAGTGCTGGATGAGCAAGCACTGGGGAGGGGGGGGAAGACTGCGGGGGTGCGGAGGAAATGGAAGGAAAGATGCCCTAGATCTCCAGGGGAAGAAAGGGAAAGGGCAGATAGAAATTCCAGACCAGGGGAAAGGGAAATGGATGGGGGGAATAAGAGAGAGATGTCAGACCAGGGAAAGGAAGGAGGAAGGAGGGGAAGAAAAGAGATGCCACACCAAAAAGGGGGGGGGGGGGGAAGGGGGAGAGGAGAAGGGAAAGAAAGGAGGGGAGAGAGATACCAGAATATGGGAAGGAGAGGATAAAGATCCCAGACCATAAGATGAGGAAAGGGGGGAAGGCAGATGTCAGATCATAAGAGAGGGAAAGAAAAGGAAGAGTTGGTACACATGGATAGATGGGAAGGGAAAAGTAGATACATTTGAGGAGGAAGCAAAAAAATGGAAGAAAGGGTTTAATGTGTGTATATTAGGACTTTTAGTTTGTGGTCCTGTATTTGCATAGGGTTTATGTGTGTTTTGTATGTGTGACCAAGGCCAGGTGTTATGGTAGGAATGAATGTTGTGAAGTGTTATTGGTGTCATGGCCCCGAGTAAGAAGATATTTATTGGCAGTTTGTCTAGGTTTTGGAAGGCCCCGAGTTCAGGGCCATGTCTGGAGGGCCTCTGTGCATGTGCGGATGTCAACGTGATGACATCACATGCATGTGCGCATGAGAGTGATGTCATCGCATCGACATGCACACACGTGAGGAGGCCCTCTAGACATGGCCCAGAGCTTGGGGAAGGAAACACAAGGTTCGGGTGGGGGCGGGATCAGGGGTGAAGCAGGGCAGGGCCAAGTATCCTCTTTTTTAATAGAGGAAATCTGGTAACCCTAATAAAGCAACATCTGTGGTTAAACAGAACAACTGGACTTCTATATATTTGAAAATAGCCAATGACGTTTCAGGTGTGGAAGTGCATTTTCACACTGCAGTTTCCCTTTGAAAATGCAGACCAGCGGGGACTGCAGGTACAAAAAAAATACCTACATACTTTGCACCTGCTTTCCCAAAAATACCAATCCACAACATAAAGTACCCACAGGGATTTAAAAATTAACTCCAGATGTGTGTTTATTTATTAAGGTACTTCTATACTGCCCTTTGCAAGGCCATCAAGGCAGTTTTTACATTCAGGCACTTAAGTATTTTTTCCCTATCAGTCCCTTCAGGCTCACAATCTTCCATGGGGAAACAGAGGGTTGTAATGTGCTCAGAGTCTCAAGGAGCAACATGGGGATTGAACTTTCAACTAGAGAATGACACATGACAAAATTCATCACCATTCCCGTCCCCGCGGATAACCGCGGGAAATAATCCCATGTCATTTTCTAGTGTCTATTTCAACCTCGGTCCTTCTACACCAGCATTCTTCATAGCAAAGCTTGCGGGTCAGTGGTTGTACCCAATTATACTCTGATTCTTATGTGAGCCAAGGATAATGAAGCCATTGTAACATCACTGATGTGACTGGTTCTCAGGCACTGGTGGAATGAAGCATTATGACATCACAATATCTGCTCTGGATACCAGAGATTGTCATTCTGTAGTGTCTGTCTCAACCTCAGTCCATCTACACCAGCATTCTTCAAAGCAAAGCTTGTGGGTCAGTGGTTGTACCCAATTATACTCTGATTCTTATGTGAGCCAAGGATAATGAAGCCATTGTGACATCACTGATGTGATTGGTTCTTAGGCACTGGTGGAATGAGGCATTATGACATCACAATATCTGCTCTGGATACCAGAGACTGTCATTCTGTAGTGTCTGTCTCAACCTCAGTCCTTCTACACCAGCATTCTTCAAAGCAAAGCTTGTGGGTCAGTGGCTGTGCCCAATTATACTCTGATTCTTTCCTCTCTCCTTAAAGAATGACATGAAGATAGTTTCCCACGGTTATCCGGGGGATGGGGACGGTGATGAATTTTGTCACCGTGTCATTCTCTACTTTCAACCTCAGGGTGCTGAGGTAATGGTTCAAACCTCTAGGCAACTCCTCCATTCTCTTCTCTGCCCCTTTTTAATATGCTTAAAAGTATGTGTGTTTTTAAGTACCATTCATACTTCTATGTAAACACAATAGAGGCAGGTATGATCCACTGCAGTAGCAGCAAGAGAAGAGAATGGATCAGGGAAGATGAAGTAGAACACTTTTATTATAAATAGCCACATGTGACTTTTTGGTATGGTCAGTGGTGTGTGGTGAGGGCTTTCAGGGGATTCAGTGAATCCCCTGCTGCACAGCCCTGCTTCTTTTTTTTTTTTTAACGTTTTGCTAGATGCAGTTGTCAGCCTTAGCATTTTCGGTTGGCCTAACCAATGTCAGCAAAGGCATATGGGAGATCATATCATTCATGTCTGATCTTAGGGAATGTCATTTAAAACAGCCTTAGCCAGCCTAAATTAAATCAGTGCTTAAAGGTAACAAAGGAACTTGCAGTGAAGAAGTGCGAAGAGGTGTTAAGACGTGTTAATGTTTAATGCTTAAGATGGACAGCTTAAGATATACAATAAGTCCAGGTGCATGAGCTAGCAGAGACCATTGTTAGAGGCATACTGGAAATTACATTTGACTCCAGTCTGTAAGGGACAGGTTCTCCCTCTATTCTTCTCCAGTCTCTCACACCTCACTCACCTTCCTTATCAATGAAACTAACCATTGTTTCAAACAGTTTACAAAAGATAGCGGTACTTAATTTCAATAGATTCTATATTTAGAAGAAGCCTCAAAGGTAGAAATATGGGAGATTAGAACTCTCCCCCTTGCTCTGTCTGCAACATCTCTCTCTCTGGAACATCACCTCTCTCTTCTCTGTCTTTTCCTCTGGATTCTGTAAGGCAGGGAAACTGCCTTTTCTCTCTCCTTAATTGTAATGCTTAATTGTAATCTTTATGAATCTTGCTTTTCTGTAATATTAAGCTTATTTCTGCACAATATATATATTCTTTATGCAAGCACTCTTGGTGGTCTTTGTCAGTAATTTTCCTTCCTACTGAATCTTCAATGAGGGTATCGAACTCGGGACCTGGCGGATTGTAAGGCTGCTTCAACATTACCCCTCCAAACCTTACATTTAGGGGGCTAAACCTTACAGCAATTTGATTTATTGAGTAGGCAGCCTGGCCAACCAGTCAAACTGCATCAAAAAAGAAAACTACTCCCCCCCCCCAGCAGGGCTCTTGGTCTGCAAGACGTCCATGTCTAACCTGCCTTTGAGACTGCCCAAAGCCTGCTCCATAACATTCCTCCACCATGCTCATCCTGTGCTCTGAACTTACAGAGGCTGAAAAACTTCGGTAGACGTACAGAAAGACGTTTTTGATTATTGGCACTTGGACGTCCTGACGATTAGGACATCCAAGTGCTGATTTAGGATGCTTTTTGGACATCTATGTTTTTTGATTATGGGCCCCATAGTGGAATTAGAAAAGGTACAGAGAAGGGCGACAAAAATGATAAAAGGGATGGGACGACTTTCCTATAAGGAAAGACTAAAGTGAATACGGCTCTTCAGCTTGGAGAACAGACAGCTCAGGAGTGATATAGTGGTCTATAAAATTCTGAGTGGAGTGGAAAGGGTAGATGTGAATCACTTGTTTTCTCCATGGACAAGCAGTATAAGTCAGCCCCACTTTTGGTGACGTCATCTACGTTCCCAATTCGGATTTGCTCTCCCAGAGCTCAGGTGAGGCTTTAGGAGCCTCATCTGAGCATGTGCAGGTAGCCCTATATATACCTGTGCTGTCCCTCACTAATCCAGTTTAGTTAATCCGCCCTTCCCAAACGGACGGATCACAGCTCTCCATTAAAAAAACAAAAAAACAAACCAACAACAAAAAACCCAGAAAGAAAGAAAAGAAGAAGAATGGCAAAAAACCCCAAAACAAAACAAAAAAAAACAAATGAAAAGCCTGCAGGAAAACCAGGTTTCAAGAAGTGCCTGGACTGCAAACGAAAAAGGAGCTCCTTGGACCCCCATGAGGTGTGTGTCCATTGCCTAGGAGAAGCACACCTCATGGCAGCCTGCCCTCAGTGCCTAAAAATGTCTCAGAGGGCTAGAAGAAATCGGCTCCAAAAGCTGCACACCATGGGGGAAGACCAGCGAAGGAAGAGAAAAAAAAAAATGCAGCCAAAAGGTAGCCCCTGCTTACCTGCTGCCTCAGGAAGCCCAGCAAAAACAGAGTAGACTGCTCCTGAAACTTTCCAACTACAGGATAGCTCCCCGACGGCTGCTCCATGGCCTAGGGTAGAGCATAGAAGTGCAGACAGTGGCAAAAATGGCCGAGGGTCTCCTATCCCCTCCACCGGCCATTCCAGCTGCACCAACTCGGGACTGCTCCGATTTCAAAATAGAAGCCATGCGGCCATTGAATCCATGCTGCAGCTTTGCAGCCCCGAGATTCAAACTGCCTCGATCTCATCCCAGGATGATATCAGTGCACTGGGCCCCGCCCCCTTAAAGGCACAGACACAGTGCCTTTGCAAGCATGGAAAAGAACTCTGCACACCTAAAGGGACAGAACAATGTGCCTCACAGGAGCCAACACACCAGAACCTGCAAGGAGGGAACATGAAGGAGACAGAACATCTTCCTCCCCCTCCTCTTCATCATCATCATCAGCAGCCTCACCAAGACGGCAGAGGCGCAGAAGGTTGAAAGATCGCGGGACCAGGAGCAGGGGCAGACCCCATCAGCCGGCTGACCACCCACGTGCATCGGCCGCAGATCCCAATATCCAGCCACGCCAACTGACCACTCCTACCGCTCACAGACAATTGTTCGACTTTTTCAACAGATTCATCGCACAGCGACTCTCCGGGCAAAGGGCGCAGAGCAAGAGCTCAGCACCGAATGCAGAGCAGACACTGCAACCACCGGCAACATGGAGGCAGGGAGCAGAGACAGCCGCATCACACTCTCCAGCCACAGACGGCTATGCCTCCGAACGCAGTGGGCGCTACCAGCAAAGCTAGGCTTCAACACGGGGCAGCCCACACACATCAACAACTCAAGACACCCCAGACACAGAGCACGCGTCTGGGACAACACAGTCCGACATACCGGTGGAGGACCTCACTTATCCAAAGTTCCTCCAGAAGGTAGTTTCCAAGCGGGCACTCACCCCAGTACAGAAGCTAGAGGCGACAGAAGAAGCACCGGGACTGCTGAAATACCTAAAGTTGCAAAAGGCCATAGCCGCACTACCAGCTCACAGAATGCTACTAGATTGCCAGGACCAGATCCGGAAAACCCCACGGTCAGGCCCGGCCGTGTCCAGGAGGCTAGACCAAAAAATACCAGATCAGCGAGGCACTGGGCTTTGACAAACCACAGCTCCCTCACCAGTCCATCATAGTAGAAAGTGCCCTTAAGAAAGCTAAGAGCAACCGCCTGCAGGCCAACGACCCTCCGGGCAAAGAACACAGGACCCTGGACGCTACCGCCAAAAAGGTCCACCATGGCTCCATACTGAATGCCAAAATTGACTCTCACCTGTTCCACCTTACCCTGTACAATGATGCCCTCCGGAGGAAAATAGAGGAAACCCTAGACATGCTACACCCCAAGGGAAAAGCCTGCATAGCCTCCATATTACAGGAAATGGAGGAATGCGGAAAACACATGATAAAAGCGATTTTTGACGCATTTGAAACATCTGCCCGCACGGCCGGAGTGGCCAGACACCTGGCATGGCTGCAGGCATCGGGCCTATACAAGGACACCCATGAGCATATCGCAGATGCACCTTGCTCAGGGGAGAACTTATTCAGAGACAAAGTCACGAAAACAGTGGACACAATGAAAGCCAATTGCACAACTCTCCAAACCCTCTCCTCAGATGGCTTCGTAAAAACCCCGGCACCAAGGCGGCATAGCACCAACCACTATTGCCGACAAAATAACACCGTGAGGCGTTTCGACAACCTGATAAGAGGGCCGTCCCACAGACAGAAAGCACAACCCTGCAGCGCCCCTTACTAGCAAAGGCAGCGCCAGAGGGAGGGAAAACAGCAGAAGCCAGCTACTTCCACCACCGCAAAAGCCGGGCCTTGCTTTTGACTCATCAACAAGGCCCTCCACCCCTGTTTGGGGTCGCCTCTCCGCATTCAACAAAGCCTGGGAGAAGATAACAACAGAAAAATGGGTGCTACACACCCGCCAGCCAACCCACCAAAGAACTCATCCTCAGAGAAATCAAAGCTCTCCTTCAAGCAAGAGCAATAGAACCAGTATCCAAGTCACAGCACAACCAAGGGTTCTACTCCCACTATTTTCTCATCCCCAAAAAGACAGGAGGGTTCAGACCCATCCTAGACATATGAGGCCTAAACAAGTATGTAACCAAGGAGAAATTTCGTATGCACTCCTTAAGAACAATCCTACCACTAATTCAAAAGGACGACTGGCTGGCTTCACTGGACCTCCAAGATGCGTATTCACACATCCCTATGCACTCCTCCCATGGAATGTTTCTGCGGTTCAGGACCCAAACCCAGTACTTCCAATACAGGGTCCCGCCCCTTTGGACTCTCCTCTGCACCGAGAGTCTTCACAAAATATGTCACGGTAGCAGCGGCACACCTCCGCAAGAGCGCCATATGCGTGTTCCCTTACCTGGACGACTGGCTGCTGGGAGGTCCATCAGCCTGGAAAACGACAACAGCAGTCAATACAACGATGTCACTCCTGCAATCCCAGGGGTAAACACCAAAAAATCCGTGCTAGAACCAGCACAATCAATAGAATTCATTGGGGCAAGGATCTGCACGCCCCTGAATGCAGCTTTTCTGCCCCACTCAAGGGGCAAGCAATACAAAAAACTGGTTCAGCAAATATCAGAGAGACACACATTCACAGCAAGAACAATACTACACCTCCTGGGCCATCAAGCAGCCTCCATGCATGTTGTCCCACGCACCAAACTCCACATGCGACCCCTTCAGTGGTTCCTCAGAAAGAATTGGAACCAACACACACAGCCTCTGTCTCAGAGCCCAATGGATCAGAAAATTCGCAACAACCTCAAGTGGTGGACACAACAACAGAATTTGTACACAGGCAAGCTTTTCCAGCAGCCACAACACCAACTGACACTCACCACAGATGCCTCAAAACAGGGGTGGGGAGCCCACCTCCTCCATCTGAGAATCCCTGGTCACCTTCTGAGGCCAAACAACACATCAACCCGCTAGAACTCAGGGCAATTGGGAATGCCCTACAAGCCTTTGCTCCCTGGATCTTCAACAAGATCTTACTGATCCAGACAGACAATCAGGTGGCAATGTTCTATATCAACAAGCAGGGAGGCACGGGCTCACTCACCCTCTGCAGGGAAGCCAAAAAAAAAAAAAAAATCTGGATATTTGCTTTATCAACCAATATTCTCATCCATGTCACCTACCTCCCGAGCCTGAACAACGCCCTGGCGGACAGCCTCAGCAGAAAGCTGGACCCCCACGAATGGTCCCTCCATCCGGAGGTAGCCCAGGATCTCTTCCACAAATGGGGCCTCCCAACAAGGGACCTCCTCGCCGCAGAGGACAACAAGAAGTGCCCTCAATTCTGCTCCAAAAGACCGGCACAATACAGTCAAACCAGGGACGCTTTTCTCCATACATTGGGGGGAACGCCTGCTCTATGCTTTTCCCCCCATACCACTCATCCACAGAGTGCTACAGAAGATCAGGCAGGAGGCAGCCACAGTGATCTTCATTGCGCCCCACTGGCCGAGACAGGTGTGGTTCCCCTGCCTATACCAGATGTCGGCACAGCCGCCAATCAGTCTACCGCTGCAACCAGACCTCATCACCCAGGACCAGGGACAAACTCTGCATCCCAGATTGAAAGCACTAACACTGACAGCATGGATGTTGAAAAGCTAATCCTGGACCCTTTCCACATGTCAACCAGGGTGACCGAGGTACTGCGAGCAGCCAGACGCTCGGCAACCAGGAAATCATACAGGCTCAAGTGGAAAAGATTCCACATATGGTGCGTCTCGAAAGGTGAAGATCCACTCACCTGCCAGGTCCCAGTAGTATTCCAATACTTACTTGACTTATCCACATACTTACTTGACAGGCCACAGCAGGCCTGAAAACATCCTCCATAAGAGTCCACTTGAGCGCTATATCAGCGTTCCGCAACCGCATTGAGGACAGGACCCTAGCCACACACCCACTAGTGTCCAAATTCATGAAAGGGCTTATAAACCTGCACCCCCCCGCCCACCGCCAGCGTGGGACCTGGGCATCATCCTCCGCAGGATAACAGCGCACCCCTTCGAGCCATTGGAGGATGCGCCAATCAAATTCATCACCTGGAAAGTAGTCTTGCTCATTGCCATCACATTAGCAAGGCGTATCAGCGAGCTACAGGCCCTGGTGACATACCCACCAGACACACAGATCCTTCATGATCACGCAGTGCTGAGAACTCATCCAAAGTTCCTATCTAAGGTAGTCTCATCTTTCCATGTAAACCAAATTGATAGTGCTCCCCTCCTTCTGCCCGGAACCACATATCAACAGCACGGAACAACTCCTACACATCTTGGACTGCACCCGTGCACTTCGCCTATACATTTAACGAACACAACACTGGCGAAAGGCAATACAACTATTTGTCTCCTTTGACCCCAACAAACCAGGAACACCAGTGGGGAAACGCACTATATCCAACTGGATATCAAACTGCATTGCCTCCTGCTACGAGCAAGAGGGAGTGTCCCTTGAGAGAAAGACCACAGCACACCAACTAAGAGCCATGGCCGCAACATTGGCAAACCTCAGCAACACGCCACTTCAGAACATTTGCAGAGCAACTACATGGTCTACCCCACACACCCTCACCAGACACTATTGCCTGGATCGCCCGAAAACAGACCTCCAATGACTTTGGTCTCAACATATTACGAATGGTGACCAAAACAGACACAGCAAAAGACACCAATACCTGGACTAGTTGAACAGGACTATCTGATCTGTCTGAATCAGACAGAAGAGATTGTTAGACAGCTTATATTCTGCTATGTTGGCACAATTTGCACAATCAAAAAAAAAAAAAAAAGTGTTACTCAAACACCACGTTGGTGATATATATTTGTTATAATCGCTATCTGTTATTGAGATACATACTTTACCATGTTGGTAGATTTAAAAAAAAAAAAAAAAAAAAAATGAAAAGAAAGGGAGTGTAGGTCCAGTTCTAAGGACCAACATAAAGTTCCTATTGTTTACAACGCATAACCTCTGACTGGTCTCAGTAACTGGGGCTTTGTCTCTGTCCCTCACCTGACATTTATGCAGCCT